>NC_081326.1:35612422-35921286 GCF_026419965.1 Kogia breviceps
TTGATAGTATAAGACAACAAAACACAAGGCCAAAATAGCTACATGAAAAAAAGGCAATTGATGAAATATATGTTTGAATCCATATGTAAATATCTAGTCAATTAGATATACTGCAATACATATAGTATTTACTGTATTTAATAAAATGTATATACTGCATCTTGATCTCATGTAGATAACACTTATCTATAAGTTTTAGTGTCATCATTCCTCTTCCTTTTTTTAAATATTTACCCTGGCACATTCCTTGAGGAATAATTTTTAAGTGTATATATTTCTGAACTCTGGCATGAATCTGAGACTGTGCTTCTTAAAACTGATGGCCCATGGAACCATTCCTCATAATAAGCTCTTCTCTTTTCATAGTAATATTTAACATTTTTCTTTTTATTTATTAATGGGTTTTTATTGACTTGAGGTGGATCAAATCAACTTTTTTCTTGACTGGGGGCAATGCTTTTCCCCAAAATTTCTCCCTAATATTCCCTTCTATGTGAAGGGAGTTTCACTCTCCTGCATCTTTTGGTACTTCCCTCTAATCTTTCTTGAGTGAGAGATCTGACTTATTTGATGAGTTTAGGAGATGAATTATGTATGATGTCTTAGCCCTTCCTGCTCACTTATTTAGGCAATATCTGACTACAGGGAGCAGGTTTTCTCCTCTAATTCTCCATCCTGTAAGAAACACAATATAGGCTCCCTTTGGAGAACTCCATGAGTTCTCAATGCTACCTGAGCCTGAGAGACTGTATCTGATCATTTATACTATCGCACTTACTGTTGCCACAAACCTAAATCATGTTCTCCAACATTAGCTTTATGAATAATAATGGTTTGTCTTATGAAATGCTTTGTCTTATCTCTCAACTGATTTAAAAAGCTGGTAGGAAAGAAGTGTATTATAATTTAGTTGCTCCCCCCAAATCCAAACATTCTCCAACGCCCCCCAAATTATTTTTGTTTCAGAGCTGCTTCAGCAGGAGAGAGGGACACAAGGAGGTATTTTTTCACCAAGTGGATTAAGAAAGATTTGCAAGTACAAATGTCATGAGTGGAAAAAGAATAGGAATTGACTTTTAAAATCAAATTCATTGGAATATAGAATCTGATTTTAACACTTCAGTACCTTTCCTAAATGAACCAATATACAAATAATTATTAAACAATAACTGTACACTGTCCTGTTTGTAAAGTCAGTTAATTTGTTATTTAACTACGTGAATTCCAAACATATTTGGTAGAGCCTATTTTTACTAGGAATTAATTTTATCCTTTAAAAAAATCTGTGAAATGTTTTAACAATTAAATATCCACAGATTATCAATTTTACATTAAAACCCATCAATGAAATCACTATAGTTTTTAACAAGAAAATTAATTTCAGCTACAGAAACTAAAAGGTTAGTCCTTTCTCTGATTCAATGAACCCAGGAACTTGACTTGAAAGTCCAGAGTCACAGAGGGAGACTGCCAACTACTCTGTGCATATTTATGGACTTGTTGTTATGGTAAGTACTCTCCTGACAGCCAGTGTTAAATCTAATCAATCATCCCTTAAATACATCATAGTGTAAATTCACCTCATTCCTTCATTAGCATTCATTAACAATTAATCAACACAGCAGGAGTCTCTAGAAAGTTCAACAATCCATAAGTTACATTTACATTAAAGATGAGCAAACATGAAGAGAGATTAAAAAAAGAAATAGGAGATGAGCAGTGTCAAATCTGTAGGAGAAAACTAGTTTGATTTGATTTTCAAAAACCAAAAGTCGACAGAATTTAATTTTTCAGCCTAAGACTTAAACTATTGATTAACAAGCAGTAGCCTGCATAACTCTAATACAGTTGTCACAGACAGATATATGCTCTCATGAGCCTACTGAATACATTTGTTCCACTTCAAGAAAGCCCATGTATTGTCATTGTATCTTCAAAAGTAACGAAAAGATGTTGTATCCAATTTTTTTGCAATTGTGGGCAATAGCTTAATTCAGTCCTTAACTGTGTTCGTGCCGACAGTTGAGGGTTATAATGGAAACCTATTTCCCTGCAGGATGAAAAGGAGTCCTGTTGTGGAGTATAATACCTTGAACCTATAGCTGAGAGCTGTATTGTGCCCACTGAAGTATCTCTCTTCAAAATGAGAGAAATAAGGAGGGAGTGTCCTTTACTGGTCAGCACCAGCATAAGATGAGGAATCATGAGGTCCTCTCTTGTCTAACCTCACTGAATTCTTCTGAGTTCTCAGACAATCTAACTTAGTTTCCCCATCTGGAAAAGACAATCTCAGGAATTATTTCTTGAGGGTGAAAAAATTAATAATGCAAAAAAGAAATTTTGCATGCACATTATTTTAATGTCTTGATTTAATTATTCCAGCTTACCATCTTATTTAAAAGTAGTACATAATCACTGTGATCACATGAGAAATGTGATATCTGTTTCAAAATAATATTAACTCACAGAAATATGTCCAAAGGTTTCATAAAGGTAGCAACTACTGCAGCCACCCAAAGCTAATGTAAATAATAACTACTTGGAATATAAATGTTAAATAAGAGATATATTTTAGCATATGATACATTTAATTTAGACATACATATACTTGATTATAACAGAGTTATTCAGTTGGCCCACACATGTTGAAGTCTTTGACTCAGGACCTGACTTGAAACCATTTATCCCCAAACAAATACCTCAAACCTTAGTATAATCCAAACACCTTGTATTGCTAAACTTATTTCAGCAAGAATGAGCACCAAATTGTTACCAACAGGATTGCTTTATTTTGGGAGAAGTAAAGGGCCTTCAAAGATTTTGGTCTCAAACTGCAGTGGAAAGAAAGACCTAGATTTTTTTCTTTTTCTTTTCCCTTTAAAGAAAATTTTACATGTGTCACAATTTGTTGAATTGGTCTAATCTTGTTCCCCATGGTTATAAGTCAAAATAAGAGTGAAGTAGCTGGCTGCCCAGCAACATTCATCACTTGAGTTTCAAAATAGACTTCTGAACTCTTCTGAACCACTGCCACCTCTCTTCTTGTTGAGTTATTCTGGATGTTTTCTAAAAGCAGACTGTATTCTGGATTTATTTGAAGAAAAATAGTCTTTTAAAATTTTTTTCTAAGTAATTTATTTCTAATTTTTTTTCAAATACCTTTTGTCAAGGTTTAAGCTCATTTCTAGTGTACATTTCAGAAGCTGGTAGGGTTATGTTTAGAATTTTTTTTTTCTTATCTTGCTTCTCCATTTTATCCCATCAATTCACTGATCTGAAAGAAAACAATACAGTCTGGATAGAAAACTGAATTAGCTGATGAAAGCATTAAATTAGAGACATGTTAAGAGATCACTCAGGCCACTGAAGACTACAGTTCTCTACTTAAGTCCAGCAGTAACTCACATCCTCATCACCAGAGCCTCTGACTGCAGTCATTGTCAGTGACTGACAGGCTCACATCAAGAGACATCAAACCTTCATACATTTTTAAATACCCCAAATGATCCTAATGGAGAATTTAAAACAATTTGGGGATTCAATATTAGGGAAATGCATTCAAATGCAAGATCAGACAAACATATTAGCCAATACTCAAAGTATTAATGGATCTAAGTACTAAATATGTCCAGCTGAAGATAATTCATAAGGCTTTCCAGATACCAGGGATGGTCTTTAGGGTGGGGGTGGAGAGGACACAGTCAGGAAATGGGAATAAAAGATGAACAAGATGAGGAAAGAGGTAGGAGCTCAGTGCTACTGAGATAGATGCAGACAGAGAAGTTATTAGTTTTGTATCTTCTGTTTTCAGACAAATTGAATCATGCATTAGACCACTTTCCAGTTATTCAGTTAGCTAAGTTAGCATTCTTGGTCTCATAAAGACGTGAGTTTAAAAATTAACAAAATGGGTGGGGGGAGGAATAAATTGGAAGACTGGGATTGACATATACACACTACTATATATAAAATGGATAACTAATAAGGACTTACTGTATAGCACTGGGGTAATGGCCTGTATGAGAAAAAAATCTAAGAAAGAGTAGATATATGTATATGTATAACAGACTCACTTTGCTGTACATCTGAAACTAACACAACATTGTAAATCAAATATACCCCAATAAATTTTTTAATAAAAATAAAATAAAAATTAACAAAATAAAAAAGGTTTCACATGGTCACTATGTTCACAGTAATATGGCAAGGAGCTGCCATATTACTACAGAGGTAGCATATTCCTAAAGCACAGAATGGAGATACTGCTCATTCTCATTTTTAATAAAACAGGAAAGAGAGAAAGCCAAACTTCTTATAGCAGTATGATTTTAAGCACATTATTTACTATTTCTGTTTTGGTTTTCTCATATAAAAAATGTATATATAGTACCAACCTCTCAAGGTTGTTATGAGGGCTATGTGATTAAATATTTGTAAAGGGCTTGAAAAGAAGGCCTGGTATATAGTAAGCATTATATATGTATTGCTGTTGTTATTTAAGTTTTGGAATTTCTCAAGTGCAATGTAATAAATATATTTTCTCAAAAAGGTGATTAGTTCACATTGGAAAGTCAAAATTCCCTAGTTCAATTTCTGGCTCATTAAATGGTAGATATTAGTTCATTGTTGTTATAGTTACTAAAAATACATTAGGCAAAGAGCCCAGGGACAAGATTTAGGAATAAAATTCAGAAATGCCTTGACAAACTCTTATTTAGCTGCAATGTATGTAAGAGTAGTCCCAGTGGTTTATTTGATAATATAAATAAAATATCCTTATATCCATATTTTACAATGTTTGCATGTATATGGATGAGTTTATTAAAGCAATAGACCACATAAAATATCTACCCCAAATTTCTGGGTTGTCTAATAGATTCTCAAGAGAACTTTGGAAAAGAGTAATACATCTAATGAACCTCTGATAAAGCATGTTACAAGTAAAATATGATTGTACAAGAATTTGAAATATAGACATTGCTTAATGCTATGAGTTTACCAATAAGTTTTCTGAATTTCTCTGGGCCACAAATTGTGACATAATAGTGAGAAATTTTTCTACTAGTATCCATTCATGGAGCAAGTGTTGTTTTTTTCTTATTTCTTGGCCAAGTGTCTTAACTGATACTGAGGAATGACGGAGAAGAGGTCATGTTCCAAAATGAGAACTCTGAAAGCACAAAGTTCAGCTTTTAGGATAGAGCAGTTACACATGGATATGAGTTCAAGTGTAGGCTGTAAAAGGAGAAAAAGAAGGCACAATACCATAAAAAATGACTCAAACCTAGTGGGAAATACAACTGGGTAAAGAATAGAGATGCACTTCCCTGGTGGCAGAGTAGTTAAGAATCCGCCTGCCAGTGCAGGGGACACAGGTTTGAGCCCTGGTCCAGGAAGATCCCACATGCTGCAGAGCAAAAAAGCCCATGTACTACAACTACTGAGCCTGCACTCTAGAGCCCACGAGCCACAACTACCGAAGCCCGTGCACCTAGAGCCCGTGCTCCACAACAAGAGAATCCACCACAATGAGAAGCCCACGCACCACAACAAAGAGTAGCCCTCACTCACCGCAACTAGAGAAAGCCCACGTTCAGGAACGAAGACACAACACAGCCAAAAATAAAATATAAATTTAAAAATTTATACCAAAAAAACCCCACCCCAGAATATAAAGGGCTAGGCTGGTGCAAAAAAAAATCAATGGATGTCTACAAACCAGAAGGAGTACAGGAAGGCAGATGGCCAGTGTCAGATGTCAAAGAAAGATATGAAGCCTGAAATTTAGAGACAAGATGCAGTCACTAAAAGAAAGAGATATTGGATACCCTTCAGATTACCTAACAAGTAAAAGGACAGAGACGAATAAGGGAAGAACCAAGTCATTGAAGAACCAGAAAATAGAGTAGGAACCTGCTGTCACAGAGCTGGAGCATAGGATAGGATGATTCAAAGCATAAGGCAGTCACAGAGGGATTGGAAGATAAAGCAAGGGTTTAATTTCCAGAGAACGGGTTATAAAGTTCAATTAGGAGCAGCAGCCAATCCTGCTCAATCTTTTTTTTTTGCCAATGCCATGTGACATGTGAGATCTTAGTTCCTCGACCAGGGATCAAACCCATGCCCACTTCAGTGGAAGCACAAAGTCTTAACCACTGGACCACCAGGGAAGTCCCCCTGCTCACTCTTGAATCACTGGATTACCTATCCAGAGTTCCTATGTCTATGCTCCAGACCAGAGGTATGACTTTTCTGGAGTCTTATATAGGAAAGATTTTTATGAATAATAAAATGATTCCAACTGTTAAGATTAAAAACGAAGGTCTAGCAGAGGTCTCTCTTCCATGAATAATCCAGCAACCTCACTTTAGTTTCTTTGTTACTTTGACCTCTTGGTCCATACATAGCTCTCTTCAAGCTTAAAATACATTTTTTTTCATGTAAATATTCCAGATTCAGTGAAACTACTCAGTACACAACTACTTTTACATCTAGAGCTATAATAATATTTAAAATGAAAAATAAGTCAGGAATCCATAACATACTTCATCAAGGAAATGAAAATTAAAACAAGGAGATACCACTACACATCTATTAGAATGACCACAATTCAGAATATTGACAACACCAAATGCTGGTGAGTATGTAGAGCAAAAGGAACTCTCATTTAATGCAAAATGGTATAGCCACCTTGGAAGACAGTTTAGAGTTTTCTCAAAAAACCAAACATACTCTTACCATATTATTCAGCAACTGTGTTCCTTGGTATTTACCCAAAGGACTTGAAAACTTATGTCCACATGAAAACCTGCACACGGATGCTATAGAAGCTTTATTCATACTTGTCAAAACTTGGAAGCAACCAAGATGTCCTTCAGAAAGTGAATGGAAAAATAAATTGTGGTACATCGAGACAATGGAATAGTATCCACCTATAGAAGGAAATAAGCTATCAAGCCATGAAAAGACATGGAGGAACTTTAAATGTGTGTTACTACGTAAAAGAAGCCAATATGAGAAGGCTACATATCGTAAGACTCCAACTATATGGAAGTCTGGAGAAAGAAATACTAAGACAATTAGAAGATCAGTGGTTGCTGGGGATGGGGAAATTGGGGCATATAAATAGGCAGAGAACAGGAGTCTTTAGGGCAGTGAAAATACTCTGTATGGCACCATAATGGTAGATTCATGTCCTTATATATTTGTCTAAGCTCACAGAATGTACAACATCAAGAGAGAACCCCAATGTAGACTATGGTATTTGGGTGATTATGTTGTGTCAATATAGCTTCATGGAGTGTAACAAATATACCACTCTGGTGCGGGGTGTTGCTAAAGGAGGAGACTATGCATGAGAGGGGTAGAAGACATATGGGAAATCTCTGCACCTTCCCCTCAATATTGCTGTGAATTTTAAACTGCTCTAAAAAAAAAAAAATAAAGTCTTAGTAACAAATTAAAAGTAAAAAGAATTCCATCATTTTCCGAGACACAGATGCACTGACTGATTTAGAGTGATGCACCATCAATATTGATGGTTCTTAATGCTCAAATACCATGCAGTTCTCAATGGACATAAGTTATATGGTTGATCTTCATTCGTAATGGAAAAAAATATTTTTAGATAAAATCTTTAAAATGATTTTTCACAGTAAATCTTTTTTTCTTTTAACATCTTTATTGGAGAATAATTGCTTTATAATGGTGTGTTAGTTTCTTCTTTATAACAAAGTGAATCAGCCATACATATACATATATCCCCATATCTCCTCCCTCTTGCATCTCCCTCTCATCCTCCATATCCCACCCCTCTAGCTGGACACAAAGCACCGAGCTGATCTCCCTGTGCTATGCAGCTTTTTCCCACTAGCTATCTATTTTACACTTGGTAGTATATATAACTGAATGCCACTCTCTCACTTCGTCCCAGCTTATGCTTCCCCCGCCCCCTGTCCTCAAGTCCTTTCTCTACATCTGCATCTTTATTCCTGTCCTTCCCCTAAGTTCTTCAGAAGCTGTTTTCTTTTCTTTTCTATTTTTTGTTTTTTTTTTAGATTCCATATATATGTGTTAGCATATGGTATTTGTTTTTCTCTTTCTGACTTACCTCAGTCTGTAATGACAGATTCTAGCTCCATCCACGTCCCTACAAATAACTCATTTTTTTCTTTTTATAGCTGAGTAATATTGCATTGTATATATGTACCACATCTTCTTCATCCATTTATCTGTCGATGGACACTTAGGTTGCTTCCATGTCCTGACTGTTGTAAATAGAGCTGCAATGAACATTGTGGTACATCACTTTTTATGAATTATGGTTTTCTCAGGATATATGCCCAGTAGTGGGATTGCTGGGTCATATGGAAGTTCTATTTTTGTTTTTTAAGGAACAGCCATATTGTTCTCCATAGTGGCTGTATCAATTTACTTTCCCACCAACAGTGCACGAGGGTTCCTTTTTCTCTACATCCTCTCCAGCATTTATTGTTTGTAGATTTTTTGATGATGGACATTCTGACTGGTATGAGATGATACCTCATTGTAATTTTTATTTACATTTCTTTAATGATTAGTAATGTTGAGTATCCTTCCATGTGTTTGTTGACAATCTGTATATCTTATTTGGAGAAATGTCTATTTAGGTCTTCTGCCCATTTTTGGATTGGGTTGATTGTTTTTTGATATGGAGCTGCATGAGCTGCTTGTAAATTTTGGCGATTTTTCCTCTGTCAGTTGCTTCATTTGCAAATATTTTCTCCCATTCTGAGGGTTGTTTTTTCATCTTATTTATGGTTTCCTTTGCTGTGCAAAAGCTTTTAAGTTTCATTAGGTCCCATTTGTTTATTTTTGTTTTTATTTCCATTTCCCTAGGAGGTGGTCAAAAAGGATCTTGCTGTGATTTATGCCATAGAGTGTTCTGCCTATGTTTTCCTCTAAGAGTTTAGAGTGTCTGGCCTTACATTTAGGTCTTTAATCTATTTTGAGTTTATTTTTGTGCATGGTGTTAGGGAGTGTTGTAATTTCATCCTTTTACAGGTAGTTGTCCAGGTTTTCCAGCACTACTTATTGAAGAGGCTGTCTTTTCCCCACTGTATATTCTTGCCTCCTTTATCAAAAATAAGGTGACCATATGTGTGTGGGTTTATCTCTGGGCTTTCTGTCCTGTTCGATTAATCTATATTTCTGTTTTTGTGCCAGTACCATACTGTCTTGATTACTGTAGTATAGTCTGAAGTCCGGGAGGCTAATTCCTCCACCTCCATTTTTCTTTCTCATGATTACTTTGGCTATACGGGGTCCTTTCTGCTTCCATGCAAACTGTGAAATTTTTTGTTCTATTTCTGTGAAAAATGCCAGTGGTAATTTGATATGGATTGAATTGAATCTGTAGATTGCTTTGGGTAGTATAGACATTTTCATAATGTTGACTATTCCAATCCAAGAACATGGTATATCTCTCCATCTGTTTGTATCATCTTTAATTTCTTTCATCAGTGCATTATAGTTTTCTGCATACACATGTTTTGTCTCCTTAAATAGGTTTATTCCGAGGTATTTTATTCTTTTTGTTGCAATGGTAAATGGAAGTGTTTCCTTAATTTTTCTTTCAGATTTTTCATCATTAGTATATAGGAATGCAGGAGATTTCTGTGCATTAATTTTGTATCCTGTTACTTTACTAAATTTGTTGATTAGCTCTAGTAGTTTTCTGGTAGCATCTTTAGGATACTCTATGTATAATATTATGTCATTTGCAAACAGTGACAGCTTTACTTCTTCTGTTTTGATTTGGATTCCCTTTGTTTCTTTTTCTTCTCTGATTGCTGTGGCTAAAACTTCCAAAACTATGTGGAATAATAGTGTTGATAGTGGACAACCTCGTTTTGTTCCTGATATTAGAGGAAATGCTTTCAGTGTTTACCATTGAGAACAATGATTGCTGTGGGTTTGTCATATATGGCCTTTATTATGTTGAGGTAAGTTCCCTCTATGCCTACCTTCTGGAGACTATTTATCATAAAGAGTGTTAAATTTTGTTGAAAGTTTTTTCTGCATCTATTGAGATGATCATATGGTTTTTCTCCTTCAATTTGTTAATATGGTTTATCACATTGATTGATTTGCATATATTGAAGAATCCTTGCATTCCAGGATAAACCTCACTAATCATCATGTATGATCATTTTAATGTGCTGTTGGATCCTGTTTTCTAGTATTTTGTTGAGAATTTTTGCATCTCTGTTCATCAGTGATATCGCCCTGTAGTTTTCTTTCTCTCTGACACCTTTGTGTGGCTTTGGTATCAGGGTGATGGTGGCCTCGTATAATGAGTTTGGGAGTGTTCCTCCCTCTGCTATATTTTGGAAGAGTTTGAGGAGGATAGGTGTTAGCTCTTCTCTAAATGTGTGATAGAATTCGCCTGTGAAGCCATTTAGTCCTGGGCCTTTGTTTGTTGGAAGATTTTTAATCACTGTCTCAATTTCAGTGCTTATGATGGTCTGTTTATATTTTCTTTTTTTTTTTTTTTTTCTGGTTCAGTCTTGGAAGGCTGTGCTTTCCCAAGAATTTGTCCATTTTTTCCAGGTTGTCCATTTTACTGGCATAGAGTTGCTTGTAGTAATCTCTCATAATCTTTTGTATTTCTGCAGTGTCAGCTGTTAATTCTCCTTTTTCATTTCTAATTATATAGATTTGAGTCTTCTCCCTTTTTTTCTTGGTGAGTCTGCCTAATGGTTTATCAATTTTGTTTATCTTCTCAAAGAACCACCTTTCAGTTTCATTGATCTTTGCTATTGTTTTCTTCATTTCTTTTTCATTTATTTCTAATTTGATCTTTATGATTTCTTTCCCTCTCCTAACTTTGTGGGGTTTTTTGTTCTTCTTTCTCTAATTGCTTTATGTGTAAGGTTAGATTGTTTATTTGAGATATTTCTTGTTTCTTGAGGTTGGATTGTATTGTTATAATCTACCCTCTTAGAACTGCTTTTGCTGCATCCCATAGGTTTTGGTTCATAGTGTTTTTTCATTGTCATTTGTTTCTAGGTAATTTTTAAAATTTCCTCTTTGATTTCTTCAGTGATCTCTTGGTTATTTATTAGTGTATTGCTTTGCCTCCATATGATTGTGTTTTTTTAAAGATTTTTTCCTGTAATTGATATCAAGTCTCATAGTGTTGTGGTTGGAAAAGGTACTTGATACGATTTCAATTTTGTAAATTTACCAAGGCTTGATTTGTAACCCAAGATATGATCTATTCTAGAGAATGATCCATGAGCACTTGAGAATTGTATTCTGTTGATTTTGGATGCAACGTCCTATAAATATTAATTAATTCCATGTTGCTTAATGTGTCATTTAAAGTTTGTGTTTCCATATTTATTTTCATTTTGGATGATCTGTCCGTTGGTGACAGTGGGGTGTTATAATACCATACTATGATTGTGTTACTGTCAATTTCTCCTTTTACAGCTGTTTGCATTTGCCTTATATATTGAGGTGCTCCTATGTTGGGTGAATAATTATTTACAATTGTTGTATCTTCTTATTGGATTGATTCCTTGATCATTATGTAGTGTCCTTCTTTGTCTCTTGTAATAGTCTTTATTTTAAAGTCCATTTTGTCTGATATGAGAATTGCTACTCCAGCTTTCTTTTGATTTCCATTTGCATGGAATATCTTTTTCCATCCCTTCACTCTCAGTCTTATGTGTCCCTAAGTCTGAAATGGGTGTCTTGTAGACAGCATATATACAGGTATTGTTTTTGTATCCATTCAGCCAGTCTATGTCTTTTGGTTGGAGTATTTAATCCACTTACATTTAAGGTAATTTATGATATGTTTGTTTCTATTACCATATTCTTAATTGTTTTGGGTTTATTATTGTAGGTCTTTTGCTTCTCTTGTGTTTCCTGCCTAGAGAAGTTCCTTTATCATTTGTTGTGAAGCTGGTTTGCTGGTGCTGAATTCTCTTAGCTTTTGCTTGTCTGTAAAGGTTTTAATTTCTCTGTCAAATCTGAATGATATCCTTGCTGGAGGATAGAGTAATATTGGCTGTAGGGTTTTTTTCCCTTTCATCACTTTAAATATGTCCTGCCACTCCCTTCTGGCTTGCAGAGCTTCTGCTGAAAGATCAGCTGTTAACCTTATGGGGATTCCCTTGTATGTTATTTGTTGTTTTTCCCTTGCTGCCTGTAAATTTTTTTCTTGAATTATTTTATTAGTTGCATGCAAGTTAAAAATGAGTGTGGAAAAGTTAAGATTCAGAAACTAAAAGGACCTTGGAAAATAAAAAGAAATAACTCAGAAAGGAAATAAAAGAATATAAGAGCTTTCCCATCCCTATTCTTGTTCATTTTCTTTGCTAGTTGTAGAAGAATAACTTTCAAAGAGGCAAAATCATGACACTCAGGCAAATATAAAATGAACACATCAAAGATTATTTAATTTAGTAATTAATAAGGGAACCAATAAGATGTTAAAGCTAGTCCAAAAACTTTTAATTTTGAGAATCTAGTATATAAAGGCAATTTAACAGAGAAATATTTGGATAAGATTGTTACATTAGACATAAACCAATTAATGTCTAACAGGGAGAAAAGCTGAAACATTTGAAGTTATTTATTTCACTGCACAGATATTATTTGCATCTTTCTGAAAAAAAAATCTACAAGTTAATATCTGCCCTTTCAATGCTGAAAATTGTCCAGCCAATAGAAAGTCAAGCCAAGCACTGCAATGAAAGAACACTCAGTAATCTCATTTGCCTATTTCTAAGTTTTGAATAATTTTTCTGACAGTACTGTCATTATATTACATGCATGCTTTCTTTAAAAAGGAAAATGCATGCACATTTAACCAGATGGTTTTACTAACAACAGAGGAATAACTTATTTGTTGTCAGTTTGAAGATCTTACTATGATGTTCTGTTCATACAGAATATCCATTCTCCCTAAAATTCTCAGTCATTGTTTTCTTGAGAATGCTAGGCTGATCAGTTTTTCTAAAAATCAAATCAACTTCACGAGTGACATTGTTGCAATCACATTTTTCTTATAATCAAAAGTTTTTCTCAACAAAACCAGAGAAAAATGTTAGACATTTCAGAGTGAATAATAATCACAGTTTAGTTTAAGTTAGAATTTGTTTTCTTTGTTGTTCCATTTACCTAAATTTGTAAGCTAAAACTATATCCCTATTTTATAAAGGAAGATATATTAAAATTAAGACACCTGTGGTCATTAGTGACTTTGAAATGGTAAGATATAGCATCATGAAAAATGAATATTACATCTGCTTAGATGTTATTATTAACATTAGTTACATAGTGGAATTATTAATCAGACAGGTTTAATTCTATTTCTATCTTATGAAAGATAGATAAGAAATTGTTTAACTTTTCATTGCAGTGACAAACTTGTTAAAAGTGTTTTTTCTTTTTTTTATTTTTGGTTCTTAATGAGACCAGATTAGCACAAGTGAACATTAGTCAGAGTCCTATAGCTAATTTTTATGTAACCCAGTCTCAAATACACCTGATTTTAGTGTAGAGAATCCAGGAATAAGGCTTTAATCATTATAGCATGTGACAATAATTTGGGAAGGTTGTATCCTAATAGTAACCATAACCATATTGGGCTATTTTCAAATACAGAAACAAAATTGCCCCTCACTCAGTCACAAAAAGTAGTGCAAAGTCACAATTAGGGACAGTTGCATTCACATGGCCATCTGATACTTATTTATATGTGTACTTCTCACTACACAGAACATTACAAAAAATGTGAAGGGGGTGATGATTAGATTCATTAAGAGACTTCTTTGTATAACAAATTTCCCTAAAACTTGTAAATTGTGATTTAATTTACAAAATTCACTTTATTTGGAATTATCAATTAACACATTTATTATCAGTATATTCATGTAGATCTCATGTAAAAATGATCTCAATAAACTAGACCTGATGGTATACTATCTTTTGCTAGGAAAACACCCAATAGTAGTTATATATTTTATTTCTGGGCACAAGAAAAATGAAAACCCCAATTTCGAGGGGATGCATCTAGTATACATACTTAAACTCTGTGATGAAGCATGTGTTCTTAACTATGTTAATTCCAGATTTCCTGGTTTGCTGGAAGTTGCATGAAAATTTAAATTGCATAGTCTCCTGAAACCACTCTACAAATAAATGCCATCTATGCCTATTGGTCAGAAAAGGAGGGAAAAGTCTCAAACATCTAGATTTTCCATTCCCAGCATCAGCTGTATAACTATCATTAGGTTTGGACTTCTTCCTCAAAAATCCAGTTAGGATAAATCCCACCCTTTTGAAAGACCTAGAACCATTCACAATTATTTGAACCATGTATGTGAATGATTCTCAGATAAAGAATGAGTCCCAAGGCTTTGACTTTCAGAGTGTAGTGCCAAGTATAGGCCTCAAAATGGGCAATGGTATGAGAAAGAATAGTACTCTTGGGAGTCCTTGTGCCTGTTTTTTTGAATATGCTGTCTCAATTAATGATCAGAATCAACCCAACAAAATAGATTGCAGCATACTTGGGGGTTCAAGCATAAGAGGCACATTAATGTTCTTGACTCTGCATTTGTAATCTTCTTGGTTGATTTCTTCATCAATATATTCCAGGCACCTATACCACGACCTAGCTCATAAAATCATTATTTAATGAATTAGACAAGACTTATGAAACAATTAGGAAACAAGAAAATTCAGTTTAAAACATTTCTGGGCTGACTATAGACTATGAGTTAATAAGCACACACACATAAAACAAGAGAGAAAATCAGCATTTGTTGGAGTTAAAGGAAAAGACTTCATGAAGAAGGCATGATTTGCATGGGCTTTGGTTGGCAGAATTGATGGGGCAGAAGAAAGGGAAGCTCTTGAGTGTGAGTAGCTCCATGGAGCACACTGCACTCATCTCACTCACCTTAGTGAGTTTCATAACTTGATAAAACTCAGCTATAATAACATCAGGAATTCAATAAGAAGGCTTAATTTGAAAATGCTCATTTTATTTTCACTGAAATACTAGTTATTATTATTTCTCATTACATTTTGCTTATGAATTCATTCAATTAAATATTGGTTGAACACCTACAACATAGGAGGCTCTGTGATAAAGCTAGAGATTCAAATAAAATTCTGTCCTAGTTCCTGCACTTAAATGTCTCAGTCTCATGAGGATGACTGACAAATGAGCAGAATGTTACATAGTATTATAAACACCAAGAGAGTATTCTGAAGCCACAACTCACAAAGGCCAAAGAGCTCTCATTACCTTTATGAGATCAGTTTCTCTGTGAGCTGATGTGCACTTTATTTCATTAAAGAGAAGATTTTTAGGCAGTTAATAAAATTTTGTTTTTTCTCCTTTTCTGGATTTGCAGCTAATACTGTGCTATTAATTCAATAAACTAGAATATTCAAGACACATGAAGAAAAGGGTGAGTATTGAAGGACGTTTATACACAGACTGGTCTCCTTTTTTTTTTTTTTTTTTTTTTTGCGGGACACGGGCCTCTCACTGTTGTGGCCTCACCGGTTGCGGAGCACAGGCTCCAGACGCGCAGGCTCAGCAGCCATGGCTCATGGGCCCAGCCGCTCCGCGGCATGCGAGATCTTCCCGGACTGGGGCAAGAACCCACGTGCCCTGCTTCAGCAGGCAGACCCTCAACCACTGCGCCACTAGGGAAGCCCTGGCCTCCTTTTAATAAACTCTTCATCATTATCCACTGTTGGGCACTAAAGAGACGTAGGAATCTCAACTCATTCAGTCCAAATATCTCTGATTAGGCAAAGCTGTTAAATTATGATTATCATGAGAGAGCCTAACTTTTCAAGAGCATTTAAAACTGTTGCTTTTTCATGTTCTTAAAGTTTCTTAAAGTCTAAATAAAATAGACTTACGGGTCTGTTTCCTATGTTTCTTCTTTGATTAAAATTATTGTGAATTGGATATAATGAATGCAACACTTCTTGCTCATAGCCAGCCTTCAATTTAAGTTAGGCATTGTTAAGTAATGAAGATCTCACTCAGAACTTACTTCTCTGTTCCATTAGAGAGGCAAATGTGAGAAGTGGTCATGGACTACCTCCTTCCCCAACCTCTGGAATGGTGGACACACTATAGCTCTGCTGTCAGTTACTGTCATTTATTGAGCAGTTCCTTTGTCCCAGACTCTTTACATACATTATCTCTTTTAATTCCTAAATAAACTTTTAATGTAAGAATTATTCCTATTACACTGTAGAGGTCATGAAATAGAGGTTTATAGAGGTTAATTAACTTGCCAAAGACCTCAGAGTTAGTAAATGGCACAGCTGTCTGGCTCTATCCCAAGTCCTTCACTCTCCTAAACCCTGAATAATACTGCTTCCTGAACCTGTGAGGGGTTGGAGTCAAGCTCAGTCCATTTCTAGAGGCTTTTCTGAATAAACAGGGAGAGATAATTCATGGTTTTTGTATTCCTTTCCTAGACAACTTGAGCCCCATTTACTTTGGTGCATGTAGCTACAAAGGTCTTCTAGGGTTTTCAGTTAGAAAGTCAAGAAAGCTAGTTCAAATTCTATGCAGAAAGAGGTTTGTACTGCCTAGTGCATGAGCTCTTTGTTTCTCAGAATGTAAGTTCAGAAGGATGTTAAAAATATTCACCTCTTGGACTCTCTTGCAGCTAGGGAGGTGTAAACAGAAGTATACTGGGTAGAGCTTTGGGAAAAGATGTTGTTCAGCCTTTTGTTCTTTCCTATTTCTGTCTAAAATGCAAATTTGATACCTGGAAAAAGAGCAGCTGACTTGTGACTTTGAGTACCAAACCCTCTCAATAAAGATGACAGAACCAGAAGTTAGAAGGAAGTTGGGTCCTTAGTTAATTACTTGAGCATGAGTCTGGAATTGCCTATTTCCAAGAGTAGAAAAGTCAACCCTTATTTGATTAGGCAGTTTTAGTAATGTTTATGTTACATTCATTTCCAAATTATATAGACCTTATTTTTACCTCAATACCTTTATTTGTTAGTCCTCAACTAGAGAAAAGTTAGTTAAAATAGGCTTTATCATAGGAAATCTTAGTTATAGACTTTACCCATGAGCAAGCATAACTGTGGATCTCTAGTCTTTTCCTCAGTACTTCATAGGTGAGACTTTGAATAAATAAGCAGAATTCTTTTTTATTCAATTTTCCTCCCATTTAGAATGGAATTAGTCATTCTTTCATGTAGTCTACCTCAAGGTTCCATATGAAAATGAGTTAAAATATGTACAGTTATGCTGAAGAATGGAACTATTTGCATATAAAATATAATCATTAGTAATGCATTAATAGTTTGTTCTGATTATTGCCTGCTATTTTAAATTTGTTAAAGGTTGTTCAGATTTGTTGTAAAAAATTTTAATGAATTATGAGTAAAACTCCCTCAGAACATGGCACACTTTTTTGTGAATATGAATGTAATCAGTGGGTTACTAAGGCTCTAGAATTAAACAGAATTAGGCTCCAAATGATCAGTTCTAGAAATGAGATAATACAGAAAGACAATAAAAATGAAAAAAAGAGAAATAGGACAGTATAGGATTTTTAAGAAGGAAGAAAACTTGCTCAGATGGGAATCACTGAAGTGATCTCTAAAAATAGATCTCCTTAAAGTGAAAAGAATCACCCTATGAATAATGTTATCATGAATATCATGTTAACAATTGAATAATTATTCCAATAAAATATTTTAAATCCACTGAATGTCTTTTACAAAGAGGAATTTATATAAGAGTATGAGTAGGAAAACAATAAAGATGTATCTTGCAGGTGAATTCAACTAGCACTTTCATCAAATTGCAGTTCTCATTCATCTGAATTCAGGATCCACGTATTTTGCACATTGATGTTCAATAAATGTGATTAATTTTTTTCGCCAACTAAAAAATAATACACCTAATCCAAATTGGTGGATAATTATAAAATGACTTTCAATGATATTTAGAAAGGTTAGGAATAAGAAAATCCTACATAAATACTTCCTTAGACTTTCACAGAGTTAGAACAGTTTTGATTATAACTTCTACACAAGAGGTTAGAGTGTGCCAAAAACTACATTCTTGCCCTTAAAATAAGAGATACAACTTTAAAATTTTGGTTTTAAATGACCATTAGACATGGAGAAAATGTGATCACATTAACGTCGTTTTGGCAGAATGGTCATAAATAAAAGGTGATGACAAATGGCAAAGTTCAGAGCATAGAGCTGTCTCTTGTGAGGGCCACAGGGGTCTGCATGAAGCTCCTGTCTTCTCTAACATCCTGATTATTGACGGTTAGCATTAATGATGTGAAAGCAGAACACTCAGCATGTTAATAAAATTTGCAGATGTTACAAATTTGGAAGCCGTTGCACACACCAGGAGATTAAGAATTAATACAAATGGATCTAATGAGATTACAAATACAAGAAGAAAAGAGGAAAATTAGATTCCATTTAGAAAAGTGCAAATAATCAGTCTGGGGGGAGGTAATCCGAAACATGTTCACTCAGCGTGTCTGAAGACAAACCTGGGAAGTAATCAATTTAAGCAAAAAAGCAAAGTAAAATAATAAGACTGCTGGGATCAGAGAAGGAGTATAGCTCCAAGATCACTCAACAGTGTCATACCTGAGCCTTTCTTATCTGGAACTGCCCATGGAATGAGTAGATCTGAAGGAAGAGGCCTGAAAGCAAGGAACTATTAATTTGGAAATTAAGGAATAAGAGCAGTTCCCTGATATAATGGTAGCACCAACAGCCACTTCCAAGTTCTGGGTTGAGCAGTCACGTGTATCCTGAATTGCTAAAAATCCTGAGTGCTAAAAATGCTATTAGCATGATTCTCCTGGCCTAGGTCTTTTTAGGTTTGTGGTCCAGGACAGTTGTACTTCTGATTCCAAATGAACTGAGGACTTCAGGAAGTGGGATAGGACCGCAAAATAGAGTCGATCTTTCTCAAGGATATAAATGTAGCATAGGGGGAAGAAGACCAGCATAAAGGTAAGATAGACCTTTGTTGTCAGCTCTATCAGTTATGAGCTTTGTAACTTTGGGAAAATAATTTACCTTGCTCTAAGCTACTTTGCTGCTATGTAATATATTTAACTTCTATGAATCTCTGTTTTCTCATTTGTAAAATAGATATAACGATGCCTACTTTTCAGAGTTGTTGAAGGATAAGGAATAATGTCCATAAAGTGCAATACTAATGATTTCACTATGAATTTGGTTATTTGTTATTCTATGAATCTGTGAAGTGCTTTGAACTCAAAAGGACAATTGGAAATCCTTGATCAGTTATTTTGAGAATAAGGAATAATTTTCATTCTTAGAACCCACATGCAGACAAACAGACTATAAGTTATAATAATCAGACTAGATCTGATCACAGCAGCACAAAGAACAATGGTGTAATAATTAAATGGCAATTAGAAAACCAAGTTACCCAGGCCAACATGTCCTTGAAGAGGAAGAAGTGAGATAATGTAAAGAACACTGAAAAATCAAGGCTTATCAGGAAAAGAGTCTCAACTCTAAAGACTCATATCTGGATAGCAGGAACAGTCATGAGAGTCACCCTTTAAAGGTTCAAGGGTGGTGTTTAAAAATCAAATTGGAAACCTAAGGTAAGATGTGCAATAGTGAATCCATAGAAGATCATCTTCTGTCATCACCAAACAAGTGCATTTGTAGCAAATGTTCACTGGGTTGATTCAGCATACAGGACAAATGATAGAAGAAGTCCCAAGAATTTGGCAAAGAAGATAAAATGTTTTTGCTAATAGAGTGAGCAGAGACCACCTTGAAAGTCCAGGAGGTAGCCTAAGATGAGGACAAAACAAGGCATAGCTTCCAAGGTAGTAAAGATGGTGCCATGGGTGATGGTCTGGGAATGTGGGCAGATGCAGACTCAGGTGAACCAAAGGTCTAGAGATAAAAGCATCAGAAGACCCAAACAAAAGACCACCTGGCCAAATCCCACAAGCCTTGAGACCCAGAAATCTTATGCAACATATTCCTCTCCATCATTTCTCTACATTGAATTCTTCCTTTGGTCCTGATGATTTTACCTCTGACAGAACTCTCAGTGTTTCTATTTTCTTTCCATTTACATGGTCACTGCTAAAGTTCAAACAAACCAACCTCTTTCATCAGGACTGTGCCTCATGCTCTCAACTGATCCCTCTGAATCCATTTAGTTTCTTCTTGCTGACACATTCTTCCCAACCCATTCACTAAAAAGTAGCAAGAATTATCCTTTCAAAAGACAAACAAATTCATATACACAAATTCTGTTTCAGACTTCTGTTTAACATGCTTCAGTGCTACTCTACTGAGATTAAGAGAAAAGTGAAGTGGTGAATGTAGTGGCCAGGCCCTACCTGGTCTGAGCCTGCCTTTCTCTCTAGCTTCATCATGTACAACGCCATTCACACTCTCCAACTGTCTCCTATTCAATCCTTTGCCTGCCTTGACCAGGGCTGTTACCACCCTCCATCTCCATTTTTTTCTTTCTACATCTAATGTAACTCTCCTACTACATCTAAGCTCAATCAGAACTTCCTCAAAGAAACCTTTTCTAAATGTACTGCTCCTTCTCTTAGATACCATGTCACTATAACATTTATCACAATTGAAATTTTACATTTTTTGTGGGATTCTGTGATTAGAGTTTATTCCTACCTACTCCCTTCAGGCTAACTGAAAGCAGATTCATGTTTCTTTATACTGCCCCAAACATTTCTAGCATAGGTCATTATTTGGAAGTCTCTATACTTGTATAGATCATTCAGACAGAATTTCTGGTTCTTTTACCAGTTTTCTTGGTGGAAATTCCTTCTTTCTCTTCAATGAGACCTATATAGAAAGACTGGTGTGGTATACAAATAAAGGCCACCCAAATATGTCCTCATCCTAAATCCCTGAAATCTGTAAATATATTAGATTACATGGTAAAGGAGAATTAAGATTTCAGGTAGAATAAGGTTGCTAATTAGCAGACCTTAAGACAGATTATCCTGGATTATAGAGGTGGTCTAATGTAATCACAAGGGAGTGAAAGAGGGAGGCTGGAGAGTCAGAGAGAGGGAAATATGGCTAACAAAGAAGATCAGAGTGATGTGAAGAACCTAATCTGATATTTCTGGTTTTGAAGATGGAGGAAGGAATCCAAGAGCCAAGGAATGCAGGCAGCTTCTAGAATCTGGAAAAAAGTATGGATCCTCCTCTAGAATCTCCAGAAAGAACACAGCCCTGTCAACACCTTGATTTTAGCCAATGAGACCTGAGTCAGCCTTCTAACTTGCAGAACTGGAAGACAATAAATTTGTGTTGTTTTAAACCACTAAATTTGAAGTAATCTATTTATGGCAGCCATGAATAAAAATGTTATCTTTATCTCTCTTGAAAGTACATAGACCTTGATGGTCATTCATACTGTATTACAAGAGTAATTATTTTCATGTTAAGGAGGCTGGACATATCCTCCTCAGCCAACTGCTCTGTCTTCTCTTCCCATTGGGCTAATTCTAAAAATGAAGCAAGCTATTGGTAGGTTCCCAGTAATTGTTCCTATTTGGTGCTCCCTCTAGGCCACTCTCCTTGGGGGCAATTGCACCTTCTTGGAGTGACAACAGCTGTCTGTGACTCTTACTATTAGAAGGCCCTCTCTGCTCTAACTCTTATAACCTAAAGTTCTCAGAGTCTTCTGATGTTGGCAGTTCCCAATTAGTGGCTCTTTTAGAAGTCTCATTCTCCTGATATTCATGAACATGAATAATATTCCACAGGAACAAAATAGATCAAGTCTACTTCCTCCAGGAAGATTGCTCACACTAGGAGACCTGTGGTGTCATTGGCCCACAAAGTTCATTTTGTGTTCAAGTCTTTCTTTATTATCTGAGAGAAGCAAGACTGTGAAGCATGACACAGAAACTCTACACATCAGCCTTTCCTCTCTTTCTCCCTTTGCTTCATCCTGCTCTTTTCTGAGGTGAACAAGGGAGTGCTACCCTCTGATGGCTTAGAGTTCTAATGTCTGTAGAAAGCTTCTAAGAGTGCTGTGGGAATAAACGACAACTCGGGTACCTAAAACTCATGGCTTCACCCCTAATTCTTCTAAGCATGTCTATTCATACACTACTGGAACTACAAATGCAAATATAGCCCTAGAATGTCTGAGATAGCCCATAGTTCCATGAGGTAGATATGCAACTTAAACACTAATAATCATTTGGTTACCCATACAACTCAAACTGGCACACTGTGAGAGGCTTACCAACTCAAGCACAAAGTCAACTTCTAGTTGCTAAAAGAGTGAAATATTATGAAAGAGAGGCAGTATAGCACAGTGGGAAGAGCACAGACTACTAATCATGAGCACATGAAGATCAGACATGTCTATCTTCAAACACTACTTGTGCCACTTACTAGTTTTGTAACTTTACAAGGTTACTTAAACTCTCAGAGCCTCAGTTTCCTTATCTCAAAACAGAGATGAGAATATCTCTTTCATGGAAGAGATTAGAAGGATTAAATAAGATAATAGATGTAACATTTACTGTGTCTGGCAAATGTTTTATATTCAAAAAGGAAGTCCTTGATGCTCCTAGAATAAAGAAGTGTTGGTGAATTCTTCCTAAAATATAAACTATTCATGAGAAAAATTCTCACTATTACAAATTATTTGTCATATATGGCATAATGGTTAGTTTTGTCATTAGGGTCCCTCAAATTGTCGTGTTCCCATATAACCCCTTGCAGTCACCTGTCCCCTTCTTTTTCTTCCATACTTGACCAGATATAACTAAGAAGCACCAAGTCCCCTTGGACCAACTCATGAGCCCTCTTAAGGCTCTGCCTGGCCTTCCTTCCTGTGTTCAATTCATCTGGTCATGATATTAATATGATTACATCTATCTAATAAGATAGATTTAGTGAAGTACTTAGATTACAACCCACTTCTCTCATCCAATATGATCACTTTACACACAGAAACATGCACATATTCAAGTACTCAAAGTTACTCCAGAGACCAAAAAATAATATAACATTTCCTACAATGTACTAGATACAGTGTACTTGCTTAAGGCTTAAGTATAATCTAATTCAATCCATTCAGTCACATAATAATTAAAGCTAGCATTTACTGGGTATTTTCTAGGTGGCAGGCACTGAGATATGCATCATCTCATCTAATCCTCACCACAATTTTGTGAGTTAAAGATTTTCATTTCTCTGTGTTACAGATGAGGCAATTGAGGCATAGAATATTTAAGCAGCTTGACTGAATTAGTGATTTAAACAAAAAAACCCAACTGTTTATGGTTTGTCCAAACTTTCCAATTTTCAAATGATTCACATAGATTTCTTTAGCTTATAATGCTCTTCATGCAATTGAGTTAAAAATAATTTCTGCTAATGGCACCTTAAAACAGAATCATTCATTTCATTTTAATCATTTAACTCATAATTTGGGTAGTTAAAAGCAAAACAAAAACTATAACAAACTGAAGACTGCAACAGCTATTATCATAATGGTAATGCTTTAAGTGTCTTATATTTTCATAGTTATTCCTCTCACTTTTAACTACTATATTTATTTTTTATTTAAACATTGAAATGTGTCAATATAAATCCTTGATATGTGCAATTAACTGAAAGGAGTAATTTAACTTTAAAAAATTATAAATATCATAAGAAAAATAACTATTTTTACATTTTTAGAAACTTTGATGGACTATTTTACCGAGTGACAGTCAATGCAAGCAGACAAGCAATGCAACATAATTAGACATCTACCAACATAAAGAGCTGTTGGATTTCTCAACCCCACGGGCAACAGAAATGGCAGAGCAGATTTCTGGGAAATTTTACACATTAGTACATAAACAATCTGTCAAGAAATCACACTTTTCAGATGTCTACCTCCTACAGATTTCAAGACATTACAAACTATCACAAATGTGATTTGCAAGGGAGAAGTTTCCTAGCCTCAATAGAAAGTGATTGTCATCACGGACAACGTCCAGGAATATCAAGTGAAAAGTAAGTAATAAATCCTTTTAAAAATTGATCTGGCAGTGCATTGTGCACCATTACAGCAAAAAAAAAAAAAAAAAAAAAAGAAAAAAGAAAAAAAAAGAAAAGAAAAACCAAAACAAACAAACAAAAAAACCTCCATAAAGCTTTTTTCTAGAGATTTAATATGTTGCCAGCAAGAGCAGATTTGAGTTATATTGAGTAGGAAACCAGATTTGAAAAAGGACATACAAAAAAAAAAAAGTACACTGCAAAACAGCCCTGAAAGTATATTAAAAAAAAAAAAAAAAAAAAAAAAAAAAAAGCTCTTGGCAACAGTTTGTAAAATGGGATGAATCAAAAGCCAATTAAGAGATCAAAATATATGGAGCCAATATCATAAGAGTAGGGGTGACATATAGGCAGCTTGGAAGCTAATTAGAATGGAGAGGTGATAATTGTATGCACTGGGGGAAGGCAAACTGTAGAGTGTTGAATGGAAATGAGGCAGAGATTGAGAAGGAAAAGATCTCAAACACTTCTGCAGTGTGGTAGTAAATAGTATAAAACAAAAATGTGAGAAATGAGTCCCTTGGTGAGGTGAAGAAAACCTCTTTACTAACCCTGATGTTCATGGTTTAATATGTTCTAAAAGGTCATGATTCCTTGAAAAAAGAAATTGTGGGTTTACTCTTCACCCCCACTGGAAAGAGGATGCCCTCCAGTTATCTGTGTTCTCCCTCTTTTTCTTTTAGAGTGGGCTTGAGGGAGTCTGAAGATTGGGTATTAAAGACCAAGTTCCACTTCAGTTTTTAAACTGTCTCCCTGGGCTGGTCTGCATGCCAAGTTTTTCTTGTTTTCGTTTGTTTTGTTTGTTTTGGTTCTTCCAGTCTCCATGGCTATAGGTTGCTATTTTTTAAAAAAATAATGTTTGTCCTAGTCTATCTTGTTTGTCTTATTGCTGTTCATCTTTTTTGTATACTATTAGCCTTTCCCAGAATTTCTACAAAATCTTGTTCCATCTCCCTACCTGATGACGACCTATTTGGTCAGAATGCCTATGGCAAATGGAGTAAAACCAAACTTTTCTTTTAATAAAGCCGCTGAAGTGATAATTTCCAGACCATGGCTAAAAAGTACCTGACCCAAAATTCCTATGTTCTCTTATTCCCAACCCTCTAAGTGTCTCTGAACACAGAAGTTCTGGGCAGTGAGCTTCCCATGGTCTTTGTCAAAGCAACAATATGCTTACATAAACAACCTTGTAGGTCAATCTCTTCCAAACTGCTTCCACAAATGCTATCTCTTGATAAAGTGATTGGAAAGCTAGTTGCTTCAAGGCAAAGATAAGATTGCTTTTGTTTTGTTGCTTGCTTGATTCTTGCCAAGTAAAATAGTGTTCTTTAAGGACATCTGAAAGTGTTATTCAAAGAAAAAATACTAAAGTCAGAGTTTGTAATTTTTAAATTAATGAAGCATCAAAATCTACCAAAAAAAGTACACAGAGGAAAGAAAACAGAATATATATATATAAAGAGAGAGAGAGAGAGAAAACAGAATGAAATGCTTAGCTTTCTCCAAATAATTAATTCCTTTGGAGAAGAGACAACTCTTAACCATCCTAGAAAACTTTACAATTCTCTATTACTCTTAAACATAAGCATTCTTCCCCCCTAGACAATATTTATAATTACTGCCTTAGTATAATATTTTTAAAAAGTGAACACAAATGTAAAATAAAACACAAATCAAAACCATATTGCCAATTTCCACTTCCAGTCAAGATGAAATAACAAGAAATAGATTTACCCTCCCATCTGAAACAACTAGAAAAACAGATGAAAATATAAAATAACCATTTCAACCTACTGAACATCAGGTAACAAAGGAGAATAACCCATGAAAGACAGGAAATAAAACTGTTGAATTCTATAATTGTCCCAGCACACTACCCCTTGAGAGAATTTCCAGGACATGACACAGAGAATGAGAACACATATGAATCCAGACACACACCTTTTGTTGAGGAGACAGAGTTGAGAATTCAGAGAAACCAAGAAGGCTAATATTCACAGAGCAGAGTACTGGTGAGTAGAGATCTTTATACATAGAGAATCATGGAGATCTGTAGAAGTTCCCCTTGGATATTCAGCAGAATAACAATCAGCACATTCACATTAGGAAAGTACCCAAGGCAAGGGAAAGGGCTACCTGAAAGAATTAGAAGGAATAGCACCTAGAGCTCACACAGGGCTGGGGGTATAAACATTTTTAGCTTTGTTGTAGGATATAGTTAAGTTACTTGAAATCAGATTTATCTTTTCAGGTTTTTCTTTAAGATTTATTTGGTGGGACCAGAGTCATGTTTTATCTAGGGCTAATGGCTCCCCAACCATTGAGGTCAGGCCCTTCTGAGAACTCTGTTCAATATACCATGGATTTTCCACTCATTGCACATAACAAGGAGTTATAGTGACACATTTCAATGTTATTAAAAGTATATATAGCAGTTAAAAGTAAGAGGAGCAAATATAAAAATATAAAACACTTAAAGATTTACCTTGAAAAATTTCCAGGGTGATAAGATTGTCTTTGTTATTCCTGGTGTACCCATAGTTTATGCTAAGGAGATTACTGAAGATAGGGGCTGGACATGACAGAAAACTAACCATGTGATTAGAGGATTGGAGCTTTGAGCCATGTAATATTGGTCTAACCTGCCAGGAGGAAAGGGGAGTTGGAGGTTGAGTAACATAGCTAATTGTTCAACCAATCATGCCTACATAATGTAACCTTGCTAAAAACTATGGACTTCAAAGATTGGGGGGGGGAAGCACCCCTGCTTGACAATACTCTGTGTATTGTCACTCATCATTGTTCCAGGATCCTCCCAAACTTTACCATATGTGTCTCTCTCTTTGGCTGGTTTAAATTTGTATCATTTTGTAGCACTTTCCTGCACACTCCGAGTTATTCCAGGGAATTACAAAACCTAGCAGGGATAGTGAGAACCCCTGAATTTGTAGCCAACTGGTCTGAAGTGAGTGTGGCCTGGGGACCCCCAAACTTGCAGCTGACACCTAAAGTGAAAGCTATCATATGGAAGACTGTGACTATAACCTGTGACATTTGGCCTGACTCTAGGTAATCTATGTCCTAGCGTGTTCCTGCCTATGAGCCTTCCTGCACTGAACTATTATGTGAATAAGAGATGCACATTTTTAAAAATTAAGCTGATGAGTTTGGGGGACTTATATGTTATAGCAACTATAGTTACCCTAATTGTATTACAGTTAGCCCCCTCTTTCCTTCAGTTTTTTTCTCAAAAATTCATCTCCTAGTGAGACTTTGTCCATTTATCCTACCTAAAATTTCACACCCTTCTAATATTTCATATCCCCTTTACTGTTTTATTGTTCCCTTTAACATTTATTATTCAATACTATAGCAGTCCATATATTTATGTATTTATCTTATTTTCTGCCTTCTCTAATAAAATGTAAGCTCCAGGAAGGCAGAGATTTATGTTTCAGTTGTTCACAGCTTTATCTGTTTTGCTGAGAACAGTGCAGCATGTAGTAAATGTTTTCTGAATAAATTTATGAATCAATAGACAGAATGTATTAGATGGAAAATCAGAATGCAATTAAAGCAACTCATAGAATGTATTAAATTGCAATTACCTAAAAGAGATAAATTAAAAACTTTAAGTAGACTAGTAAAAATAGGAATTGAAGGAAAATGGTAAATGTTCAAATAATTTAGTGACAGAAACCACAGGGCTTGGAACCTGTTGGAGAATAAGGTGATGAGGAAGCTATTAATGAAATCTTCATATTCAACAACCTGGGAGACTGAGGAAATTATGAAGTAGTTAGAATTACAAACATCAGGAAATATATCCAGTTTAGATGAGACAATAAGCTCAATTTGGGACAAAGCATTTAAATGACTTCCAAAATCACATGGCCAAACTTTGCAGTCAAGAATGTCCAAAGGTTAAAACATAGGAGTTAGAAGTAGAAGAGTTTTGGGGAGGAAATTTCCATATTAAATGCGAATATCACAGGTTTATGCCAATGAGATATATTGTCTCACTCTTTGTAGAATAAAAGCAATTGTTAAACCAAACAGTTTTAATTCAGGTTCAAGTTATTTCTCTAATTTATGTCTTTTACAGACCCACAAATGAACACTTAAAGAGTATTAGAACGTTATTGAAACTATTATATTAGAAAATCTCAGGCATAGCAATTCATTTATTATAGACCAGCAAGGATATTTACTACCTTCAGCATCTTCAAAACTCTTGAGAATTGAATGGACCGTATCTTTATGGCTGAAAATAAACTTAGAGTACTTCATTACTTCTTCTTATAACAAAGCCCTTTTGCAAACAAGCAGATCATGAGCAGAACTTAAGATGAGGTAGCACATCCAAAGAGGTTAGATGATCAATCATCTTATACATGCATAAAATATTAAACATAATGAACACGTTAGAGAGCTATTGATCTATTCCAGTCCAAGTCACAACAAAACGCAATGGTTTCTCAGTGATTGAGAGCATTTATTAGACCCTGGGGTTTATACACTTGAATAAGTAGAAGGCCTTCAATCTATGACTTCCAGTAGAGACCAAGCAGCTGAACTCCTAGCTCACCCAAGATCATAGCAAGATCTTTTTATTGAATTAATATAGAAAGGCTGTTCTATAATAGGTCATATATTTAAAACTGTCCCTACTTGCAGTGCCAATTTTATAACTTCAAGTTTTATCCCATCCACAGGTCTCCATAATTATGGAATTCCACAATCATGAATTCCAGAAATTAGAAGAAAAGTGTCAGTTTTTATCCAAGATTTTTTATTTTTAACAAACCCCTGTACCAGATATTTTCTGGACATATCATGATTGGTTCCACTCTGGCATTGTGTTGCAGCAGGTAAGCAATTGCTCGTGCCTGTGATCTGGTCTCAGATACATACCGGAACTCTGACCACACATATGGGATGCCTAGTAATTGCTACATGCAGAGTGCTAGGTCTGATAACAACAGATTCTGCACCTTTATAGTTAATTATCTCTGAATGTGTGTGTGATGGGGGAGGGTGTTACAAATGCCTTGGAATTGTTTGTATCTCCTTGACCTGTTGGCTCCTTGATGCACATGAAGAGCTGACTATTGCCTCTACCTCCATGTGCCTGTATAAGCAGGTAAAGGAAGCATTGGGGAGCTTCCCACTGAATTGGGTTCTTAACTTGGAGTTTATCCTTTGCAGTCTTCAATGCCGAAGTCAAACATAATGAAAATAACTTCACCCAGGACCTAATTATCATTTTTGTCAATACTTGAACCAGATAAGTCTGGCATATCAGCACCTCTGGTGATTCTTATGCACACAAAAGTGCAAGAACTTTTTTTAGGTCTTGGTACATTGTTACAGTAATGGACCCCAATGTATTTACACCTCCCTATAAGCATATCCCTTTGCCATATGACTTTGCCATTTCTTCTGTCAAGAAAGGATTCTATTTCTCTACTTCTTGAATTTGGTCTTGGCTATGTGACTTGCTTTGACTGATGAATCAATCACAGATGTGATAAAAACAGAGGGCTTGTACATTAGAACTTGCCTTCTCTGGCTTCTGGAAGCCCCTTTCCCCAGGCAAATAATTCCAGGCTAGACTGTTGGATGAAAGGTGACCACCTTAGAGAGTTTCCAGCCATTCCAGTTGTCCCAACACCCTTAGACATCTCAACGAAGGACACAAACATAAGATTGAGGCCATTCTATACCATCCATCCCCAGCCAAGTCAGCCCAGACTAGAAGAACCACACAGCTAAACCACAGATTTTTAAGAAACAATAACTGTTCATTATCTTAAGCCACTATGTTTTGAGATGGTTTGTTTCAGAATAAAAACAAACTGATCCAAAGGCTTAGTTCTTTACCTCCATCCACCCTAGAGCATAGCTACTCTCTCTTCTCTGTTCTCCCAGAGAAACAACTGTTCTGGCTGTGTATTAAGTTCTAAAACTGAACTAATATTCAACATATCTACAGGAAAGATGATAGTATCCCATTTTATAGACATGAAAACTGAGGCTTAAAGAGCCTATGTAAATTGCTTAAGGTCATACATGTAGTGCTAATGGTAGATACAGTATTTAAATCCACTGTAGATTCTGGATATCTTGAGATTCAAGACAATTTTGGGTCTTTATTTTATTTTATTTTTTTTTTTTTGTGGTACGCGGGCCTCTCACTGTTGTGGCCTCTCCCATTGCGGGGCACAGGCTCCGGACGCGCAGGCTCAGCGGCCATGGCTCACGGGCCCAGCCGCTCCGCGGCATGTGGGATCTTCCCGGACCGGGGCACGAACCCGTATCCCCTGCATCGGCAGGCGGATTCTCAACCACTGCGCCACCAGGGAAGCCCTAATTTTGGGACTTTTTAAGCAAATACTTGGCATAATGTTGGGAATGACATAAGTGCTTAATAAATACTTCTTGAATTAATTGACCTTTAATGTTATACTTATCTTCTCAAGCCTTGTTCCGGTTTGTCTTTGCCCAATTTTAACCTATCTCTTCACCCAAAACAAACAAACAAACTAGAAGCATGAAAATGACATTTTTATGGTCTCAAGTACTCTGAACTCTAGTTTCTTTTAAAATGTTTTTCATAGATCTACATCACTTTTAGGTTTCTGACTTTGGTTTTATGCTCTTTCCATAATAGTCAAATTGTAATGCATTTGAATGACTTCATATTTCTGTGGCTTAGGTAGGTACCAAGACCTTGATATTTATTAAAAAGGAACATTTCAAGAAAAAGATACAGGTAGAAACTGTAACTATTAGTCTCTGTCTTATATAAGAATAGGGCTTACTAAGTTTTTTCTGGTCCATTTTTCTAGGTTCATATCAACCAAATCAATTACTTTGAAACCATCCATGTTTTATTGTCATTCCATTTAATAAATACTGTGGCATTATGCCTGATTTAACACAAGACTGAGTTTTTTTCTGTACATTCATATTGCTGACAGGCATTATATAATTAATTCTCAGTGTCGTGTGTGTGTGTGTGTGTGTGTGTGTGTGTGTATTTGGAGGAGAAAGAACACATGACATCACCAATGTGAGAAATGAACAAACAATGATCTAGAAGGGTTTTCAGATTTCCCTGATGGAACATGAGTAGCAAAACAGGACAAAAGTCACAACTCTCTTGAATAAAGTCTTATTCTTCCTCCAGGCAGTTCTGGTCTTGATTTAAGATTGTCAAGATCTTCAAACTTTTTCCCAAGCATTTGGAATTTTCACAAAATGGATATTGCTCCCAGGCAGTTTTCCCTTCTTTTTAGGAGAATTTTTTTAATGCAGCATTTCTCATTCAATTAAGCTTAAATCACAAAAAATTTAAAAAAAACACATAATGTCCAAATTGTTTAAGAATTTTAATCTATCTTTTATCCCATTCCTTAGAATTACTTTTCAAATGGTTTGTATTTAGCCAAACCTAAAATAGTTTTTTGTCGAGTCTTTTCCCCTCCCTTAACTTTTAAACCCATGTGTATTTTGAGGGAAATTTAATACATATGCTTCTAATTCATGTGCAGTTAACTCATCAGAATATTGTTTTGTAAGACCTGTTTGATGTTTAAGAAGTCTTTTTGGAGACTCCCTTTAATAAGACTTTTCAAGCCTTTATTCTTAGAAGCAGGAAGTCACATTTTGCCAGAAGTAAATGAATTTCAACCACCAAAGGGTCACATTTAGTCTAAAACTGGCAGCCAAGATATTTTGTAACTTGTAAAAATGAATATTTTACTCATAGGATAAAGTCGTTCAATTTTTAAAGCACCAAACTCAGAAAACATAGGTGTGCTTTCATTCATCTTATTTGAACATATGAAAATTATCAGTTACGTTTTTGAAAGAACATAACTTTCAAGTAATTTTTCTAAATGCATCCTAAAATTCCTAAATATTAGCTAGCAGATTTTGCTTAAAAATGTGATAAGATTGTTTCCTCAAAATAAAAACACTAAAAGTAGTAGATATTGAGCCAGAAGTAAATGATAATTGAAGGGGGTTGTAAAGTGAGATATGGAGAGATATCATTTATGGAGTAACAGATGACAACAGTTGAGTGTATATAAATACAACATTACAAGGACTTTGATGCATTTTTATCACAGGTCTGTGTGTCAGAGAATCTGAAATATATGAAATATGAAGATTCAAGAAGAACAAAGGGGCTCAACACAAAATGCTGAGCAAAATGCCATTAATGAGTTATGAAGACAAGAAAGGCAACAGAGAAATCTCATTGTTTTAAAAAATTACTACTTGGGCTAAGATAATATCCCATCAGATTTATTTTTTATTTCCTGATGATGGCTGCAGCTGTTCTTTCTGATTTTCTATTTTAGTCAGGCTCCTGTGTCTGGAGCTGATACCCAGGGCAGAGGGCCTGTCCTGCATTTGGGTGGCCAAAAGAAGGGCTAGTGAGAATCACAAAGGACAAGGAATCACAGTTACCTTGGTTTATTTATAATCAATTAATAAATAAAACAAATAATGTTCATGATTATAAGCAGAATAATAAACATGACACTTTTTATTTTGCTTTCCATTGAATAGAACATGTGTGCAACCCAGTGACTTAATGAAGAAGCTGAAATGCTACCCGGCCTGGAAGAATAACTAGAGGTTAAGAAATATTTACTCATAAAAAATGATTCTCGTACTAAAAAGATTTTTGCCTGACTTGAAGAAAGTTATTGTTCCCTCTCTCACCGAGAAAGTAGACAGAGAGATATGGCTCTATAGTGAACTGGTGCGGCTTGCTGGGATCAAGCCCATCTAGAATAACCTGCATTGTGACATTTTGGAGGGAGAGCCCAACACATCAACAGACGTTTGCTTCTTATTCTGTCTGCTACTCAAGAAAGAAGGCTGTCAGTGGAAACCAAAATGTTACTTAAACTGTTTGTTTCTCCTCTGCTTTGCATTTTCTCTTTGTGTTTTCCATTAGCTCCCTCTGATTGTATCTCATTCGTTTCTTGGGTCCACATTTTTTTTTCCCTTTTCTTCCACTTCAGTCTCCTTACTGTTCCCACTTTGCATTTCCTTCATAGTATTTTTCACAAATCTGTTTCTCTGTACCCTCATCACATTTCTTCTGTTCTTTGTCCCCGATTTCACCTCTACCCCTGCCTTTGACTGGTCTGGACTGCTTTTTCGTGTGCCTAGGAACACAGAAGCAGCTGCTCCTTTTGTTTTGTTTTGTTTTCCTTTTCCTAACATCCCTTCCATCCCAAGCCTCAGCTCTACACAGTAAATTGGTAATGGCAGTAAGAAAAATCCACAGTAACTCTTGCTTGAAAACAGAGAAGAAAAGAAAGATGTATACATCATTAGGAACTGGCTCCATGTAGATGCACAGGTGTACTTAACAAACTAGTGGGTCAGTTGTGACATTAACCATTAAGTTCTCAACTGTTAATTGTGCTGTAATCCTGCTGAGGCATCACATCATCACATCAAGAACTAAGCTTGATGTAGCAGGTCACCTAACCTAGCTTCCTGTCCAATGCAGGAATCAGGCCAATCGCATGCTGACAGTGGTCATGCCACCTCTGACTGAATACCTCCAACAATGACCTTAATATTTCAGACCTCCTCTTCTATTATTAGAAATCACTTATTTTTAGAGCCTCCTCTTATTGAGCTCAAAACTGTCTCACCAAAACTCCACTTATTGGCCACACCTCTTGAGTACTGGAGTAGAAATCTCTTTACTATAAGAATAGCTCTCTTACCATAGAAGTTTCTAAGTTTTCTCCAGCACAGATATCACTGGCTTTCCCCACCATATCATAAGCCCTGTGAGGACAGGTACTGTGTCTCTTTTTCACCTAGATATGCCCAAACCTCAGTAAGGTGCCCAACTTATAGCAGACACTAGATCAGTACTTGTTGAATAAACAAATTAACCCTTCTTAGAGACAAGACCATTGAACATAGAAAGTTTAAGCAACTAGCTTAAGTTCACCAAGCTGGAAAGTGGGGGAGCAAGATAAATATTTATGAGGGGCTTCCCTGGTGGTGCAGTGGTTAAGAATCCACCTGCCAATGCAGGGGACACGAGTTCGAGCCTATGTGGTCCAGGAAGATCCCACATGCCATGGAGCAACTAAGCCCATGAGCCACAACTACTGAGCCCAGGTGCCACAACTACTGAAGTCCGTGCACCTAGAGCCGGTGCTCTGCAACAAGAGAAGCCACCCAATAAGAAGCCCGCACACCACAACAAAGAGGAGCCACCGCTCACTGCAAGTAGAGAAAAGCCCGCATGCAGCAACAAAGACCCAACACAGCCAAAAATAAAAATAAATAAATTTATTTTAAAAAAATTTATGTTGCTCTCTCAAAACTGCAAGCCATGCATTTAGTCTCCACAATATTTTGCCAGCAATATTTTTTCATATATTTACAATGACCAAGAGCTATGTAGATGCTGAAAGAACTGGTGGACCTCTTCTGAGGCCCAAGTTGGGAGTAATGGCCACAGGAAGCAGACACCTCTCAGGTAAAGACTTCAGCAGAGATGCAGCCAGTTCCACACAGCACACAAAATAATTAGGAGGGAGCAGCCCTCCCTAAGGAGCACCAGGGCAGTATTCTCAGAAGTAAGACCCAACCAACCACACCACACCCCATGGGAAACTGTCTATGGCCAAAGGAGAACACGCAGACAGGAGCCCTCTCCTAAAGTCATTAGCATGTACAAATTTGTTATGAACAATCACCAGGTACGTTCTTGAGAAGGAGGAAAAAAGAAAAACCTTTTAGAGAGGTGACAGACACCTCTAGTGGTGACTTGGAAGTTTGAGTTGATTAAATATTAACCCAATGAGAGTGAATTAACCTGAAAGATGCTCTTGAGGTTATGTGCTCTCCCATTCTCCTTATATAGGGGATGGGGCTTCCAGAGCAAGACAAGTTCTTTTTATTTTCTTTTGGCACATTTGTGCATTGTTGAAAATTTTCAATCCTTCTGTGAGGTTAATTGACTAGTTATTATATTATAGTTCTGTAATCCACAGATATTGTTCAATTCCTTGTCAACTATACATTTTTATTAGAGTGAAGGAATCATTTATATTTTGTATATAGTATACATTTCTATAATATAAAAATATAGAAGAGTCATTTGAATGCTTGATCTCTCTCTTTCCCTTCCCTTTTTTTTTTTTTTTCTTGAAAAGTTCTCTTCCAGGCTTCCCTGGTGGCACAGTGATTAAGAATCTGCTGGCCAAAGCAAGGGTCACAGGTTCGAACCCTGGTCCAGGAAGGTCCCACATGCCATGGAGCAACTAAGACTATGAGCCCCAACTATGGAGGCTGCACTCTAGAGACCACGAGCCACAATTACTGAAGCCCACATGCCTAGACCCCGTGCTCCACAACAAGAGAAGCCACCACAATGAGAAGCCCACGCACCACATTGAAGAGTAACCCCAACTCACTGCAACTAGAGAAAGCCTGTGCAGAGCAGTGAAGACCCAACGTGGCCAAAGATAAATAAATAATTAATTAATTTTAAAAAAGAAAAGTTCTCTCTTGTGAAAGTCTTATGAACTATGTAATATTAACATCTAGATGTTCATCCTCTGCTACATAACTATTTTTATTTGAATGATGAAGTTTCTGAGACCTTCATTTGCCTGCTCCTGAATATTGTAGATTATATTAATTATTCAAAAGTGTTAAAACCATGCCTTTACTTTTAGTTTCTCAGGCAATTTCTCTTAGCATAAATTTCAAATTCAAATAAGTGTCATGATAGTAGCATAAAAATACTACAGATATTTGGGATATTGGGATACTGACCAGATACTACAGATATTGGGATTATGACCAATTTGCAAATCTTTTCATCTTTATTTCAAAGAAACTGGGAATGAGTCATGATTGCTTGTCACTCATTATGGGGGAAATGTAAGACTCCCCTACCCTCTCATCTTCCTCCACCCCTATCACTCCACACCTCAAGAGAAAAAGAATCCTCAATGTCTCAAAATGGGATGCTGATATGGGGAATAGAGTTTTTAGTGGGAGGACTAAAGAATTATAAGTAAAACTAGAAAGAAAATAATCTCTTTTTGTGACCTCTCCCTTTGATCTTCTCCTTCTTTTCTTGCATTTAAATGTCTTTGGTAAAATCAGACCAAAAATACCAGCTGAATGAACACATCATCAACCTTGGGAAGCCAATTAGAGTACCTCTATGTAGATCTTAGAGGAGAAGCCATTTTCTGTTCTTAGATTGTACTCCTTATGTGACTTTCTTTCCTTCTCCATCTCTGTGGTAGCTAACTGGGTGGAACAAGTCCTTGAGGTGTCTCCTTGCATTGAAACACTCATAGTCTGAATGTATCCAAACTCAGGTCTAGAGAAGGAAACATATGGAGGAGGGAGGTAGGCTGGCTCACCTCTAGGCCTTAAGGGAGATAGGTTCTCTTTCTGACATCCTACATTATGGTAAAGGGGTAAACAATTACTCCATTTCATAGAAGAGGAAGATTCTGATCAGTAAGATTTAGGAATTTGTAGAATGAAGTGGCAGAGATTAATCCAGGCAACTTACCAGGGAAAAGAAACAGATAGGGGTTTGAAGCTAAAGACCTGGCTAATAATGTAAAATGATGCTTGCCTAAAATGCCATCTGCTATAAATCCCATGGCACTTTTAATCAGTTTGGTTTTTGATGTTGAGTTTCTTGTACATCTTGGATATTAGCCACATATTGGAAACATCATTTGCAAATATCTTCCCCTTTCAGTAGACAACTTTACATTTTGTTGATAGTTTCCTATGCTACACAAAAGCTTTTCAGTTTGATGTAGTCCTATTTGTTTATTTTTGCTTTTGTTTCCTTTGACTGAGGACAAATCCAAAAAAATATTTCTAAGGCTGAGGTCAAAGAGTGTACTCTCTCTGTTTTCTTCTAGGAATTTTGTAGTTTCAGGACTTACATTTAAGTCTTTAATCCATTTTGAGTTTATTTTTGTACATGGTGTGGAAAAGTAGTCCATTTTGATTATTTTGCACATAGCTGTCCAATTTTCCCAACATCATTTTTTGAAGAAACTGTATTTCCCTATTGTATATGCTTGTCTCCTTTGTCATAAATTAATTGGCTCTATGTGTGTTGGTTCATTTCTGGACTCTGCATTCTGTTCCATTTATCTATGTATATGTTTTTGTGCCAGTACCATACTGTTTGATGACTTAAGCCTTGTATTACAGTTTAAAATCAAGGAGTGTGATACCACCAGCTTTGTTCTTCTTTCTCAAGATTGCTTAGGTTATTCTGGGTCTTTTGTGTTCAAAAAGACAACAAACAACAACTGTTGATGAGGATGTGGATCAAAAGGTCCTCTCATACTTTGTTGGTGGGATTGTAAATTGGTGCAGCCATGATTGAAAACAACATGGAGTTTCCTCAAAAAAAAAGGAAGAAAAAAAACCTGCTAAGTGATCTAGTAATTTCACTTCTGGATGCTTACCCAAAGAAAATAAAAACACTAATTTGAAAATATATGGGGAGGAGTAGCCAAGATGGTGGAGTAAGAAATCCCTGAGCCCACCTTCTCCCACAGGTACATCAACTTTCCAACTATTTACAGAGCAACTACCAATGAGAATTACTTTAAGATGAGCAGAAAACAGCTTGTACAACTAAAGATATAAAGAAGGAACCATAAGATGGGTAAGAGTGGCAGAGACATGGTATAGTCAAGACCCACACCCTCAGGTAAGTGATCCACAAATGGGGGGATAATCATAATTGCAGAGGTTCTACCCAAGAAGCAAGGGGTTCAAGCTGCACATCAGGCTACCCAACCTGGGAATTTTGTACCAGGAAGACAAGCCCCCAGAACATCTGGCCTTTAAATCCAGCAGGACTTGCTTCTAGGAAAGTCAGAGGGGTGTAGGAGACAAACTCTGATCATAAAGGTTGCACATAAAATCTCACATGTTCCAAGACCCAGGATAGAAGCAGTAATTTGAAAGGAGCACGGCTCAGACACACTTGATATATGCTGATCTTGGAGAGCTTCCTAGAGAGGCAGAAGGCAACACAGACTCACCCTGGGAACATAGAAGCTGGTGGAAGCGTTTTGGGGACCTCATTCTACTACAGGGACACTGGTTCTTGTCCTTGTGCAATTTTCAGTTTTCTCTCCAACGTATTAGCCCCAGGCCCCAGATCCACCCACCAGCTGGTCAGCATTAGTCCTGAGACCTCACCCCAAGGCCAAGCAGTCAGCCTAGCAGGACTCAGCCTTACCCACCAGCAGGCTGGCAGCAGATGTTGGTTCCCATGATTCCTTAAGCCACCCAGGAGCTAACCCTGACCACAGCAGATGGAAACCAGCCCAAGGATCCCCTGGGAACAAGCCTCAACCAACAGTGAGTAGATAGCAACTCTGAGACTCCCACAGGGTCCATAGCCAGAGGTGTTAGGATGCACCCCTGCCCACCAGCAGGCCAGCACAGTCCTGAGACCTTCAAATCCACCAGCCACCTCAGTAACAGGCCCCACCCACCAGTGGCTGGCAGCTTCTGCATTAGGCTGGACTTGGCAATCAACCAGGCCAAGGGCCAGCCAGGCTTACCAGTATATCCACAGTAGTCTGTCCTGCAACAATTGAAGGACCTACTCAGCCCATATAAGGGGCATCCCTTAAACATATAGCTTTGGTGAATAGAGAGGAATATGTTGCTAGGCCCAATCAGATGTCACCTACAGAAAGCCACTTCCCCAAGATTAGTAAACATAACTGACCTACTTATACATACAAATAAAAACAGAATCAGGCAAAATGAGGTGACAGATAAATATTTTTGAAATGAAGGAACAAGATAAAAACTGAGAAGAGAGTTGACCAAAGTGGAGATAAGCAATATACCCAAATAAAACCCAATGTTAGGGACTTCACTGACAGTCCAGTGGTTAAGACTTCACCTTCCAGTGCAGGGGGTGCTGGTTTGATCTATGGCCAGGGAACTAAGATCCCACATGCCTCGTGACCAAAAAAAAAAAAAAAAAAAACCACACAAAACATAAAACAGAAGCAATAGTGTAACAAATTCAGTAAAGGCTTTAAAAATGGTCCAATCAAAAAAAAGTCTTTAAAAAAAACCCCAATGTTAGTAGAATGAAAGGGATGAAAAATATCAGAGCAGAAATAAATGAATTAGAGACTAAATTACAAAAAAGAAAATCAATGAAACTAAGACCTGGTTCTTTGTAAAGATAAACAAGAGAGAGGGCCCAAAGCAATAAAATCAGAAATGAAAGACAAGTTACAACTGACAACATATAAACAAAAATGATCATAAGAGATTGCTACAAACATACAACAAAAAAAATGGACAAACTAGAGAAATGGACAAATTCCTAGAAATGTAAATTTCTCAAGACTGAAAGTGGAAGAAATAGAAAAAATGAACAGAATAGTTGTTACTAGTAATAAACAACTCACAACAAACAAAAGTTCATTACCAGGTGGCTTCACAGGTGAATTCTACCAAGCATTTAGAAAGGAGTTAACACCCATCCTTCTCAAACCATTTCAAAAAGTTGAGGAAGAAGGAAAGCTTCCAAACTCATTATATGAGGCCAGTATCAACCTGATACCAAACCAAAGAAAACACACACACACACACAAATAAGACAATATCACTGATGAACAATGATGCAACAATATATAAGCAAACTGAATGCAACAATATATTAAGAGGATCATACCCCATGATAAAATGGGATTTATCCCTGGATGCAAGGATGGTTCAAAATCTGTAAATAAATCAAAATGATACACCACACTAATAAACTGAAGAATAAAAATCACATGATTATCTCAATAGATGCAGAAAAAGTTTTGACAAAATTCACATCCATTTATAATAAACACATAAACAGTGTGAGTATAGAGCTAACATATGTTAACATAGTAAAGGCCATATATGACAAACCTACAACAAATATCAATACTCAATGATGAAAAGCTGAAAGCATTTCCTCTAAGATCAGGAAAGACAAGGATGCCCACTCTCACTACTTTTATTTAACATAGTATCAGAAGTCCTAGCCACAGCAATCAGACAAGAAAATTAAATAAAAGGAATCCAATTTGGTAAGGAAGAAGTAAACCTATTACTGTTTGCAGATGACATGATATCATACATAGCAAACACTAAGGATGCCACCAAAAATACTGTTTTAACCAATTAATGAATTCAGTAAAGTTGCAGGATACAAAATTAATATACAGAAATCTGTTGCTTTTTATGTACAGAAAAATGAACTGAGAGAGAAATTGAGAAAACAATCCTATTTACAATCACATCAAAATGAATAAAATATCTGGGAATAAATCTAACTAAAAAGGTAAAAGACCTATACTCAGAAATCTATAACACACTCATGAAAGAAATTGAAGATAACAAAAACAGATGGAAAAATATACTATGCCTATGGATTGGAAGAATTAATATTGTTAAAACGACCATACCACCCAACACAATCTACAAATGCAATGAAATCCCTATCAAAATACCAATGGCATTTTTCACAGACTAGAAAACGTAGTTTAAAATTTCTATGGAAACACAAAGACTCCAAATAGCCAAAACAACTTGAGAAAGAACAAAGATGAAGATATCACACTCCCTGATTCAAAACTGTATTACAAAGCTATAGTCATCAAAACAGCATGATAACTGGCACAAAGACAGACACATAGACCAATGGAACAGCATAGAGAGCTCAGAAATGGACTTATACTTATGTGGTCAATTAATCCATGACATAGGAGGCAACAATATACAATGGGAAAAAGACTGCCTTTTCAATAAATGGTGTTAGGAAAACTGGACAGCTACATGTGAAAGAATCAACCCGGACAACACTCTCACACTGCACAACAATAAACTCAAAATTGATTAAAGACTATACAACTCCTAGAAGAATCCATAGACATTATGCTTTTTGACGTTAGTCTTAGCAGCATTTTTTTGCATGTGTTCTCAGGCAAGGGAACAAAAGCAAAAATAAACAAATGGGAATATATCAAACAAAAGAAGTTTTTGCACAGTGAGGAAAATTATCACCAAAACCAAAAGGCAGCCAACTGAATGGAAGGAGATATTTGCAAGTGATATATCTGATAAGGGTTTAATATCCAAAATATACAAAGAACTCAGATGACTCAACATCAAAAAAAACAACTCAATTATACTACAGAGAGAAGATCTGAATTGACACTTTTCCAATGAAGACATGCAGGAGGCCAACACATGTGAAAAAAATGCTGAAAATCACTAATCATCAGGTAAATGAAAATCAAAACCACCATGAGATATTACCTCATACCTGTCAGAACTGCTATTATCAAAAAGACAATAAATAACAAGTGTTGGCTAGGATATGGAGAAAAGGGACCCCTCATGCATTGTGGTTTGGGAACGTAAATTGGTACAGCCTACTATGGAAAACAGTATGTAGGATCCTCCGAAAATTAAAAATGGAAATACTGTACAATCCAGAAATTCCATTCTTGAGTATTTAAACAAAGAATATGAAAGTACCAATTTGAAAAGATATATGTACCTCTTCATTGAAGCATAATTTATAGCAGCTAAGAAGCAATCTAGGTGCCTATTGATAGTTGAATGGATAAAGAAGATGTGATATGTGTATATATATATATATACATATATATATATAAAATGGAATATTACCCTATTACCCAGCTATAAACAAGAATGAAATCTTGCCCTTTGTGACAACATGGATGGATCTGGAGGTTATTACGTTAAGTGAAATAAATCAGACAAAGATAAATACTGTATGATCTCACTTATATGTAGCATCTAAAAACAAAACAAACAAAACAAAATGGAAACAAACTCATAGATATGAAGAATAAATAGGTGGTTGCCAGAAGGAAGGGGGCTGGGGGAGGTCAAAATAGTGAAGGGGATTACAGGTACAAACCTCCAGTTATAAAATAAATAAGCTATGAGTATGTAATATACAGCATAAGGAATATGGTCTATAATACTGTAATAAATTTGTAAGGGGACAGATTGTTACCAGATGTATGGTTGTGATCATTTCATAATGTATGTAAATGTCAAATCACTATGTAGTACACCTAAAATGAACACAATATTGCAGATAAACTAATTTCAATAAAAATTCATTTTTAAAATAATAAGTCTGCTTATTATTTTCATTGCTCAAAAAGATAAGTTCCTCACTTGGTTTTCATATCTTCAAGGATCATTATATATCAGTAGATATCAAGGTTATAAAAGTCAAGGATAAATTAGTTATTAATTTTCAGGAAGGGTTCAAGGCTTTTTTTTTTGTGGCTGCATTGGGTCTTCATTGCTGTGCATGGGCTTTCTCTAGTTGTGGCGAGCAGAGGCTACTCTTCACTGAGGTTCATGGGCTTCTCATTGTGGTGGCTTCTCTTGTTACAGAGCACAAGCTCTAGGCACACGGGTCTCAGTAGTTGCAGCATGCGGGCTCAGTAGTGGCGGTGCATGAGCCCTAGAACGTGGGATTCAGTAGTTGTGGCACATGGGCTCAGTAGTTGTGGCTCACGGGCTTTAGAGTGCAGCCTCAGTAGTTGCGGTGCACAGGTTTACTTGCTCCACGGCATGTGGAATCGTCCCAGAATGGGGATTGAACCCATGTCCTCTGCATTGGCAGGTAGATTCTTAACCACTGAGCCACCAGGAAAGTCCCAAGTCTTTCTTCTTGAGTAAAGGGGACTCAAGAAGGGTCCTTTTGGGGACTTTTACTAGACTGGGTGTTTCTGATTTTTGTGGTTATCTCAAGATGAAAAGCTGCTTTTGTTTCCCTTCTGATCCTCATGTGAGCTTCAAAACTAACTCATGTGGTGGGTGGATGCATGTTATTGTCTCCATGGAATAGATGATAAAGCTGCACTTGGGAGCTTGGAGGAGAATTGCCCATTACCAAACATTGAACACTGACTGCACTGAGATTTGAACATAGAACTTCTGATGACAATCCCATTATATTTGCATGCCACTATCTTTAACCTGTTGGAGAATGAAAGCATATTGTGTGTGAATTTTCATTCTTCTCCAGTATACATTTTCACCAGATTTTTTAAAGTAGTTTTATTGTTTAATTTCTAATGTGGTTTTAGAAATGAAACCTTTCATATTCTTAGGGTAACTCACAGTGTTTGATATTCTTATTATCACATTTGAGTATTTGTCACAAAAAAATACTCAGCCAGTTTTTAATTTTCATAATAACCGGAGGCAGTCATAGTTGATTTAGCAGATAAGGGAGAGGTTTTTTTAAAAAAAATAATAATTAGGGGAGAGAGCAAAAAACTAGAACAACTGTAAAAAATAGTAAGCAAAAATTGAGAATTTTTTTTTTTTTTTCTCAAAGCTCCCTCTCTTCTGGTTAAATATTTTCTGACGTTCGAGTGCTGTGCTGGAGCCATTCACCACCACCTCCCAAGAGCCAGCTGTTAAATTTTCAGGAATTTAGTGAATTGGTAGCTTAAGAATTGGCCATGATGATATTATTTATCCAGTAGATATCAGCAAACACCACAAGTCAGCAGTTTTTCCCCTCAGAGCAGGTTTACCAACACACTACTGGATGTTGTCCATATTTAATACTTGAGATGATTTTTAAAGTGATGTTTACATGACAAAAGCAATTGAACAAAAACAAAGTTAAGAATAAATGTTCCTTGTATATTTTATAGTTGACAGATTTTCATATACTATCTCATTTAATCTTCACAAAAGTTCTGTGAAAGCAGTAGAGAAGGTATTATCTATCATCCCATTTTATAGATGAGGAAACTGAGGCTCCAGATACTAGAGCTGGCAATAATAGTATTGAAGCTAGGATCAAATATTTATGTGTCTTTATCCAATATCTTCTCTACTATGATACATTTTCTTAGCCCTGCTCACTGGGTGTCCTTTACTAGGGTAACAGTTTGTGCTTTTGAGAGAATAGGGCAGGTTTCTGCCTGCTTTATGCAGGCATAAGATTTATGCAGACTTTGCCATACTTGGAAATGAATGGGAATTCTGTTTTTGTTTTTCCACTGACAATCTGTGGAATCTCGAATATTTTTCCTGAAAAAAGAATCCACATGACCATGTGCTAATGTGAGATTTTTTAGCCCTGGTTTGCCACAACCCTCTGTTTGTTTTCTCTTAAATGTTAATTTCTAATTTGAAAAACCAGCTCCGAGAATAAACATTAAACTCTTCAAGACTATTTTAAAATATCTTCTTGGTTTTTTGGTTAATTGGAGCCTGTATATGCTAGATTGACAGTTGTAATGATTGAATCTATTTATTTATACATAGCTTAGAAATAGTACTGAGGTTGTGGGTAGGGGGAAGTGAGGTCAGCAAGATGGCGGGATAGTCTCAGACTTCATTCACCCACAGAAACAAAGGTTTAACAATAATATAAATAACACAGTACCTTCAGGGTAAGTCCAGAATTAAGTTAAGAAGTTGCAGTATGTCAGATGAGCACAAATATGAGATCAGCCAACTGAAACAGTGAAAGACGCAATTTCACTTTACCCATATCAGCCCCTCCCTCAAGCTGGCCACCTCAGTTCTGAGAGGGATTGCAATCCTTTCTGGGGCAGGGGGTGTGTGGCGGGGGTGGAAAAGAGAATAGAGTCAAGGTCTCTAGACTTTCACTGTGTTTTCTGACTGGGTTGGTTTCTGCCTCAACTCACACAAAGTGTTTAGAACTGACATGGTCAAGATAATTGGAATAGCTAGGGACCTTCCTGTAGCCAGCAAAACTTTGCAACTTTTGGGGAAACACAAAACTGAGACATTTCCTGCAGGAAGGAGGGAGGAGTGAAGCATGGCTTCATGTCCTCAGCCTTTCAGTGCACTCTCCAAGTGGCTGACACTATAGACAGAATGTTTGTGTCTCCCTCAGATTCATATGTTGAAATCATAAACCCCCAAGTATTCGGAGGTGGGACTTTTAGGAGGTTATTATGTCATGAAGGCAGAGTTCTCATATATTAGTGCTTTTATAAAAGAGACCTTAAAGAGGTCCCTCACCATTTCCACCAACTGAGAACACAGTGACAAGATGGCTGTCTATGAATCAGGGAGTGGGTTCTCACTAGACACCAAATCTTCTGGCACCTTGACCTTAGACTTCCCAGTCTCCAGACTCTGAGAAATAAATTTTTGTTGTTTATAAGTCACCAGTCTATGGTATTCTGGTATAACAGGCTGAACTTATTTTATGAGGCCAGCATTACCTTGATACTGGAGCCATAAAAAGACGATATAAGAAAAGAAAACTACAGATCAATATCCCTAATGAGTATAGATGAAAGTCTTCAACAAAGTGTTAACAAACTGAATTCAACCACATCAAAAGGATTATATACTATGACTAAGTGGGATTTATTCCTGGGATGTAAGGATGCTTCAACATATAAAAATCAATTAATGTGATGTACCATATTAATAGAATAAAGAATAGAAATCACACGATCATCTCAATAGATGCAGAAAAATCATTTGATAAAATACAACACCTTTCATGATAAAAACTCTTAATAATGTAGGTAAGGGAAGAATTTACCTCAACACAATAAAAGTGATACATAAAGCCCAGAGCTAACATCATATTCAATGGTGAAAAACTGAAAACTTTTCCCCTAAGATCAAGAATGAGGCTGGCTTCAAGATGGCGGAAGGGTAAGATGCAGAGATCTCTTTCCTCCTCACAGAGACATCACAAATACATCTACATGTGGAACTGCTCCTATAGAACACCCACCTAATACTGGCAGAAGAACTCAGACCTCCCAAAAGTCAAGAAACTCCCCACGTACCTGGGTAGGGCAAAAGAAAAAAGAATAAACAGAGACAAAGAATAGGGACAGGACCTGCACCAGTGGGAGGGAGCTGTGAAGGAGGAAAGGTTTCCACACACTAGAAGCCCCTTCACGAGCAGAGACTGCGGGTGGCGGAGGGGGAAGCTCCGGAGCCGTGGAGGAGAGCGCAGCCACAGGGTGTGGAGGGCAAAGCAGAGAGATTCCCGCACAGAGGATCAGTGCCGACCAGTGCTCACCAGCCCGAGAGGCTTGTCTGCTCACCGGCCGGCTGGGGCTAGAGGGGGCCGGGAGCTGAGGCTCGGGCTTTGGTCAGATCCCAGGGAGAGGTATGGACTTGGCAGAGTGAAAACAGCCTGAAGGGGTTAGTGCACCGCAGCTGGCCTGGAGGGAGTTCGGGAAAAAGTCTGGAGCTGCCAAAGAGGCAAGAGACCTTTTCTTCCCTCTTTGCTTCCTGGGGTGCAAGGAGAGGGGTTTAAGTGCACCGCTTAAAAGAGCTCCACAGACGGGCGTGGAACTGCCAAAGAGACAAGAGACTTTTTCTTGCCTCTCAGTCTCCTGGTGTGAGAGGAGAGGGGATTAAGCGCACCGCATAAAGGAGCTCCAGAAACAGGCGTGGAGCTGCCAAAGAGACAGGAGACTTTTTCTTGCCTCTTTACTTCCTGGGGCGTGAGGAGAGGAGATTAAGGGCACCTCGTAAAGGAGCTCCAGAAATGGGTGCGAGCTGCAGCTGTCGTTACGGACAGTAGAGACGGGTGTGGGATGCTAGGGTTGCTGCTGCCACCACCAAGAGGCCTGTGTGCGAGCACAGGTCACTCTCCACACCGCCCCTTCTGGAAGCCCATGCAGCCCGCCACTGCCGGGGTCCCAGGATCCAGGGACAGCTTCCCTGGGACAACACGCAGAGCGCCTTAGGCCAGTGCAGCATCACGTTGGCCTCGGCCGCCACGGGTTTGCCCCACATCCGTGCCCCTCCCTCCCCCCAGCCTGTGCCAGGGCCCCCGAATCAGCTGTTCCTTTAACCCCGTCCGGTCTGAGTGAAGGGCAGACGCCCTCGGATGACCTACACACAGAGGCGGGGCCACGTCCAAAGCTGAACCCCAGGAGCTGTGCGAACAAAGAGGAGAGGGGGATTTCTCTCCCAGCAGCCTCAGAAGGAGCAGATTAAAACTCCACAATCAACTTGAAGTGCCCTGCATCCATGGAAAACCTGAATAGACAGTGAAATATCCCAAGTTGAGGAGGTGGACTTTGGGAGCAAGATATACTATTATTTTCCCTTCTTTTCTTTTTGTGAGTGTGTATGTGTGTGCTGCTGTGTGAGATTTTGTCTGTATAGCTTTGCTTTCACCATTTGTCCTAGGGTTAGACTGACCCATTTTTCTTTGTTTTTTTTTAATAGAAATTTTCTTCTTAATAATTATTTTTTATTTTATTAACTATACCTTATCCTACCTTATTTTGTCTTCTCTCTTTCTTTCTTCCTTCCTTCCTCCCTTCCTTCCTCTCTTCCTTCCTCCCTTTCTTCCTCTTCTCCTTCCTTCCTTCCTCTCTTGCTTTCTTCCTTCCTTCATTTCTTGCTTCCTTCATTTCTTCCTTCCTTTCTTCCCTCCTCCTTCCTTCCTTGCTTCCTTCCTTCCTTCCTTTTCTTTCCTTTCTACTTTTTCTCCCTTTTATTTTCGGCCACGTGGATTAAAGGCTCTTGGCGCTCCAGGCAGGCATCAGGGCTGTCTCTCTGAGGTGGGAGAACCAACCACAGGACACTGGTCCACAAGAGACCTCCCAGATCCACGCAATATCAAATGGCGAAAATCTCCCAGAGATCTCCATCTCAGCACCAAGACCCAGCTTCACTCAGGGACCAGCAAAGAACAGTGCTGGACACCCTATGCCCAACAAAGAGCAAGAAAGGTCTACAGCCCCATCCATTAGCAGAGAGGCTGCCTAAAATCATAATAAGGCTACCAACATCCCCAAACACACCACCAGACGTGGACCTCCCCACCAGAAAGACAAGATCCAGCCTCATCCACCAGAACAGAGGCACTAGTCCTCCCAACCAGGAAACCTGCTCAACCCACTGAACCAACCTTAGCCACTGGGGACAGCCAACAAAAACAGGGAACTACGAACCTGCAGCCTGCAAAAAGGAGACCCCAAACACAGTAAAATAAGCAAAATGAGAAGACAGAAAAACACACAGCAGAAGAAGGAGCAAGATAAAAACACACCAGACCTAACAAATGAAGAGGAAATAGGCAGTCTACCTGAAAAAGAATTCAGAATAATGATAGTAAAGATGATTCAAAATCTTGGAAATAGAATAGACAAATTGCAAGAAACAGTTAACAAGAACCTAGAAGAAATAAAGAGGAAGCAAGCAACGATGAGCAACACAATAAATGAGATGAAAAATACTCTAGATGGGACCAATAGCAGAATAACTGAGGCAGAAGGACGGATAAGTGACCTGGAAGATAAAATAGTGTAAATAACTAAAGCAGAGCAGAAGAAAGAAAAAAGAATGAAAAGAAATGAGGACAGTCTCAGAGATCTCTGGGACAACATTAAACATTAAACATTCGAATCATAGGGGTCCCAGAAGAAGAAGAGAAAAAGAAAGGGACTGAGAAAATATTTGAAGAAATTATAGTTGAAAACTTCCCTAATATAGGAAATAGTCAATCAAGTCCAGGAAGCACAGAGAGTCCCATACAGGATAAACCCAAGGATAAACATGCCGAGAAACATAATAATCAAACTGTCAAAAATTAAATACAAAGAAAGCATATTAAAAGCAGCAAGGGAAAAATAACACACAAGGGAATCCCCATAAGGTTAACATCTGATCTTTCAGCAGAAACTCTACAAGCCAGAAGGGAGTGGCAGGACATACTTAAAGTGATGAAGGAAAAAAACCTACAACAAGATTACTCTACCCAGCAAGGATTGATTCAGATTTGATGGAGAAATTAAAACCTTTACAGACAAGCAAAAGCTGAGAGAGTTCAGCACCACCAAGACAGCTCTACAACAAATGCTAAAGGAACTTTTCTAGGCAAGAAACACAAGAGAAGGAAAAGACCTACAAGAACAAACCCAAAACAATTAAGTAAATGGTAATAGGAACATACATATCGATAATCACCTTAAATGTAAATGGATTAAATGCTCCCACCAAAAGACACAGACTGGCTGAATGGATCCAAAAGCAAGACCCATATATATGCTGTCTACAAGAGACCCACTTCAGACCTAGGGACACATACAGACTGAAAGTAAGGGGATGGAAAAAGATAGTCCATGCAAATGGAAATCAGAAGAAAGCTGGAGTAGCAATTCTCATATCAGATAAAATAGATGTTAAAATAAAAACTATTACAAGAGACAAATAAGGACACTACATAATGATCAAGGGATTGATCCATGAAGAAGATATAACAATTGTAAATATTTATGCACCCAACATAGGAGCACCTCAATACATAAGGCAAATACTAACAGCCATAAAAGGGGAAATTGACAGTAACACAATTATAATGGGGGACTTTAACACCCCACTTTCACCAATGGACAGATCATCCAAAATGAAAATAAATAAGGAAACACAAGCTTTAAATGATACATTACACAAGATGGATTTACTTGATATTTATAGGACATTCCATCCAAAAACAACAGAATACACATTTTTCTCATGTGCTCATGGAACATTCTCCAGGATTGATCATATATTGGGTCACAAATCTAGCCTTGGCAAATTTAACAAAATTCATATCGTATCAAGTATCTTTTCCAACCACAACGCTATGATACTACATATCAATTACAGGAAAAGATCTGTAAAAAATACAAACACATGGAGGCTAAACAGTACAGTACTTAATAACGAAGTGATCACTGAAGAAATCAAAGAGGAAATCAAATGGAGACAAGACAACCCAAAATCTATGGGATGCAGCAAAAGCAGCTCTCTGAGGGAAGTATATAGCAATACAATCCTACCTTAAGAAATAGGAAACATCTCGAATAAACAACCTAACTTTGTACTTAAAGCAATTAGAGAAAGAAGAACAAAAAAAACCCAAATTTAGCAGAAAGAAAGAAATCATAAAGATCAGATCAGAAATAAATGAAAAAGAAATGAAGGAAACAATAGCAAAGATCAATAAAAGTAAAAGCTCGTTCTTTGAGAAAATAAATAAAATTGATAAACCATTAGCTAGACTCATCAAGAATAAAAGGGAGGGCTTCCCTGGTGGTGCAGTGGTTGAGAGTCTTCCTGCCAATGCAGGAGACACAAGTTCGTGCCCCGGTCTGGGAAGATCCCACATGCCGTTGAGTGGCTGGACCCGTGAGCCATGGCCGCTGAGCTTGCGCATCCAGAGCCTGTGCTCTGCAACGGGAGAGGCCAAAACAGTGAGAGGCCCATGAACCACAAAAAAAAAAAAAAAAAAGAATAAAAGGGAGAAGACTCAAATCAATAGAATTGGAAATGAAAAAGGAGATATAACAAGTGACACTGCAGAAATACAAAAGATTATTAGAGATTACTACAATCAACTGTATGCCAATAAAATGGACAACCTGGAAGAAATGGACAAATTCTTAGAAATGCACAAGCTGCCGAGACTGATCCAGGAAGAAATAGAAAATATGAACAGACCAATCACAAGCACTGAAATTGAAACTGTGATTAACATCTTCCAACAAACAAAAGCCCAGGACCAGATGACTTCACAGGCGAATTCTATCAAACATTTAGAGAAGAGCTAACACCTATCCTTCTCAAACTCTTCCAAAAGACAGCAGAGGGAGGAACACTCCCAAACTCATTCTATGAGACCACCATCATCCTGATACCAAAACCAGACAAAGACGTCACAAAGAAAGAAAACTACAGGCCAATATCACTGATGAACATAGATGCAAAAATCCTCAACAAAATATTAGTAAACAGAATCCAACAGCACATTAAAAGGATCATACACCATGATCAAGTGGGGTTTATTCCAGGAATGCAAGGATTCTTCAATATACACAAATCAATCAACGTGATACACCATATCAACAAACTGAAGGAGAAAAACCATATGATCATCTCAATAGATGCAGAGAAAGCTTTTGACAAAATTCAACACCCATTAATGATAAAAACCCTGCAGAAAGTAGGCATAGAGGGAACTTTCCTCAACATAATAAAAGTCATATATGACAAACCCACAGCCAGCATCATTCTCAATGGTGAAAAACTGAAACCATTTCCACTAAGATCAGGAACAGGAAAAGGTAGCCCACTCTCTCACCACTCCTATTCAACATAGTTTTGGAAGTCCTAGCCACAGCAATCAGAGAAGAAATAGAAATAAAAGGAATACAAATCAGAAAAGAAGAAGTACAACTGTCACTGTTTGCAGATGACATGATACTATACATACAGAATCCTAAAGATGCCTCCAGACAACTACTAGAGCTAATCAGTGAATTTCGTAATGTTGCAGGATACAAAATTAATGCACAGAAATCTCTTGCATTCCTACACACTAATGATGAAAAATCTGAAAAGGAAATTAAAGAAACACTCCCATTTAATGTACAACAAAAAGAATAAAATATCTAGGAATAAACCTACCAGGGAGACAAAAGACCTGTATACAGAAAACTATAAGACACTGATGAAAGAAATTAAAGATGATACCAACAGATGGAGAGATAAATCATGTTCTTGGATTGGAAGATTCAATATTTTGAAAATGAGTACACTACCCAAAGCCATCTACAGATTCAATGCAACCCCTATCAAATTACCAATGGCATTTTTTACAGAACTAGAACAAAAAATCTTAAAATTTGTATGGAGACACAAAAGACCCTCAATAGCTCAAGCAGTCTTGAGGGAAAAAAATGGAGCTGGAGGAATCAGACTCCCTGACTTCAGACTATACTACAAAGCTACAGTAATCAAGACAATATGGTACTGGCACAAAAACAGACACATAGATCAATGGAACAAGATAGAAAGTCCAGACATAAACCCACACACCTATGGTCAACCCATCCATGACAAAGGAGGCAAGGATATACAATGGAGAAAAGACAGCCTCTTCAATAAGTGGTGCTGGGAAAACTGGACAGCTACAGGTAAAAGAATGAAATCAGAACACTCCTTAACACCACACACAAAAATAAACTCAAAATGGATTTGAGACCTAAATGTAAGACCAGACACTATAAAACTTTTAGAGGAAAATATAGGAAGAACACTCTTTGACATAAATCACAGCAAGATATTTTATGATCTACCTCCTAGAATAATGGAAATAAAAACAAAAATAAACAAATGGGACCTAATGAAACTGAAAAGCTTTTGCACAGCAAAAAAACCATGAACAAGACAAAAAGACAACCTTCAGAATGGGAGAAAATATTTGCAAATGAATCAACGGACAAAGGATTAACTTCCAAAATATATAAAGAGCTCATGCAGCTCAATATTAAAGAAACAAACATCCCAATCTAAAAATGAGCAGAAGACCTAAATAGACATTTCTCCAAAGAAGACATACAAGTTGCCAAGAAACTCATGAAAAACTTCTCAACATCACTAATTATTAGAGAAATGCAAATCAAATCTACAATGAGGTATCACCTCACACCATTTAGAATGCGCATCATCAGAAAACCTACAAACAACAAATGCTGGAGAGGGTGTGGAGAAAAGGGTACCCTCTTGCAATGTTGGTGGGAATGTAAATTGATAGAGCCACTATGGAAAACAGTATGGATGTTCCTTAAAAAACTAAAAATAGAATTACCATATGATCCAGCAATCCCACTACTGGGTATATACCCAGAGAAAACCATAATTCAAAAAGACACATGCACCCCAATGTTCATTGCAGCACTATTTACAATAGCTAGGTCATGGACACAACCTACATGCCCATCAACAAATGAATGTATAAAGGAAATGTGGAACATATATACAGTGGAATATTACTCTGCCATAAAAAGGAATGAAATTGAGTCATTTGTTGAGAAGTGGATGGATCTAGAGACTGTCATACAGAGTGAAGTAAGTTAGAAAGAGAAAAACAAATATCATATATTAACGCATGTATGTGGAACTTAGAAAAATAGTACAGATGAACCAGTTTGCAGGGCAGAAGTTGAGACACAGATGTAGAGAACAAACTTATGGATGCCAATGGGGGAAAGCTGCGGGGCCTGGGGATGGTGGTTTGCTGAATTGGGCTATTGGGACTGACATGTATACACTGATGTGTATAAAATTGATGAATAATAGAGCCTGCTGTTTAAAAAAATAAATTAAATTAAATTCAAAAATTCAAAAAAACTAATACTAAATTTTCTTTTGGCTATTTGTATGGAAATATGTTAATATAAATATTTCAGACATTACATGAAATTCCTAAAAATCTTATGTGTTCTGGTATAATGTTATAAGTCATAATTCTAGTTATTATTTTTAAATGTTTATCTCAGAAATAACTAAATTTCCTTGTCAATTGCATCATTATGAACTTTCATCAAATCTTTCACCATGGTCATTTTTAAGTCTTTTGTCCTTTACAAACATTTCTGGGTGTTTTCTGATGCTTTTGCAAAAATGTTCCTATAAAAGGGTTTCACCTTCAAGGATTTCATGGAAAAGACTCTGACAAGTACAGGTTTCTGGTAACTGACTATACTGCTGAACTGAATGAATAAGCATTTTCAGAACTCTAATGGAAAACTGATGAATTCATAAAAGTGCTAACAAAAGATCAAGATAAAAAAAATTAAATACATGGGACTGAATAAACTGATGAGGATGATTATAATTTTTGTGACTTTCTGTTTGAATAAAAAAATGTGATGTAATTTTAAAAAATCACAATATCTGGTCAAAATGCAAGACAAATGGCCCACTAATTTTCTTGCATACATACCTATCCAATTTCTCTTTCATTGTTTAAGTTCCTGGATTCCATTACAGTACAATCAATGTAATGAATGCAGGAAAAAAAGAATAAAAGAAAGCACAATTTAACATAAAGTTGTGAGCTTTTAAGCATCTTTTCCAGTACTGAAAAAATAATAAATGAACCTATACTACTTGGGAAAAAAAATAGAGTGAAAAGAGTTTTCTTCAGACATGACCAGGCAGCCTCGTGGTATCATACCAGTTACCTCATCATCAAAAGGCCAAAAAAAAAGTGCACTTATCTAGGCACAGGTTTAGCTTTTTTAGTTTAGTATCCATAAGATGAAATGTTTACAAATAACTTTGATAGCATTCCCTAACTTTTCGGTTTTGTGTCATATGTTGAACACAGGAAGTGCCAGTACCCTAATGAAAACATAGCCTTTGATTTATGAAAATATGAGCAAATTTGCTGATACAATTTCACTCTATCATATTTCCTTCCACTGCTATGTTTTCTCACTCAAATGTGACAAACAATGCAATTTATTGAACCTCTATGAGCTTTTTACAGTCATACTCTGTAACCTCTTTTCAGATTCAAACCGTATTAAAAGGTATATATAGAATCACCAATTCACTTTTGCTATCACAATGTCAATAAAGAACTGTGACCTAAGAGAGCCATCATAGAGTATCCATTGAGAGACTATGTGGTGTGGAAGCATTCACCTTTTAAATATCAGAAGACATGGTATAGACCTTGACAGCATTATGCTAAGAGAAAAAAGTCAGAGAAAGGCAAATACTGTATGATCTCATTTATATGAGGAATTTAAAAACAAACTAAAAACCAAAAAACGTAACTCACAGAAAAAGAGATAAGGCTTGTGGTTATCAGAGGCAGAGGATCGGGTGAAGGAGAATTGACAGAAAGTGGTCAAAATGTTAAAACTTCGAGTTATAAGATAAAAGTAGTAGGGATTTAATGTACAACATGGTGACTGTATGTTGTATGATACATAGGGAAGTTGTTGAGAGCAAATCCTAAGAATTCTCATCTCAAGGAGAAGATTTTTCTTTTTTCTTTTCTTCTTTCTTTTCCTTGTATTCTATCTATATGAGACGATGAATGTTAGCTGAACCTGATGTGACAAACATTTCACAACAAATGTGAATCAAACCATCATCCTGTATATCTTAAACTTATACAGTGATGTATGTCAATTATTTCTCAATAAAGCTTTTTAAAAAATCATTAAAAAGATGTGAATTCTAGCACCTAGAAAAGTATTAATGAGATGAATGAATAAATAAGTAAATGATTTAATTTCTGATCTCATGATTCAATAAGTAAATAATATTACATCAGTCATCTCAAAACTTCAGACATGAATTGTAATAGTCTTACTTTACAGGATTGTGGTAAGTCCTAAAGAAAATGAAGTACATGAGAGTGCTTTATAGATAAATATGTGTTGTATAAATATGGTGTTTTATGGAAGATATGGAAATATGGAACATTTGCTTTCATACTAAAATAATAGGATGTTATTTCAACCACTATGGATAAAATTCACAATGTATCCTTTTTCAGATACATTACAGTCCTATTTATTTTACATATGTCCATTTTCCCAAAAAACACAGTACAGTATTAACCATTTGACTATATTTATCAAAAAGAACCAGTTTTGTGTTCCCTACCAATTGGTGTCTAAATTTGCATATTAAGGTGAATTTAAATATAAAGTCATGTCACTAGATATCTAATACAGTATACTGGATCATGTGAGTTCTTTTCTTTTTCTTTAGTTCCTTTAATTGTCAATGATTAATTTATAGTGTGTATGTGTTTCTGGCATCTGTGAAGTTCTCCTGTGTGTTACTCCATTGAGAGTAAGGCTTCATAAGCTGAAATTTGAATGAAGTTAAAGCAGTTGCTAAGAGATGGAAAACATTATGTCCTTAACTATGTTTCCACACCTCCATTTATGAATTCTATTTTGGGGGAGAGAGGAAGATATGCAAGCAATTAAAGAAGTTGCTGCATGGACCCTATTGGCGATGAGTCATTACAGAGTTCACAGGGGCATAATAGTATTGAAGGAAATCCAAGTGCTGAGAGAGATAGAGCAAAGCACTAAGTACTTAATTACTGGTTGTGGAGGTTAGAGTTAAAACGAATTCATGGCGCTAATAAAATCCACATTAATATTGCTGCAGATGACCCACTCCTATGTTTGAAAAACTACATAAAGAAATGAACACAATATCATTAGTTTTAAAATAGTAATCTTGGTTTCTGCTAAGTACATTATAAAATGGTGTAAAGATTATAGGAGGCTGTATTTCAAAAGTGAACTTGTTTAATTAGCCTTCACATTTCACCAATATTTTTCTTAGTTCAAGCAGCAAATACTCAAGCAACTTATATTGGCTGAGGGCCTACTGTGCTATGATCAGTGTGGTGCTGGTTAACACTTTATCATAGGAAGATAGTTTCTTCATTCAGGCACTTGCTCTACTATTGAAATAAGTGAGAAACCAATCTGACTCTGACTCCTGGCTCCTATTACATGTTCCTAGAGCGGATGCCAGCTTGCAGTGTAACACTGTTTGAACAAAGGCTGTTTAGCACTAGGCCTGCTAAGTCCCTAGGGCTCTGGTCCACACAGCAATGAATGAATTTCAGGTAAAATAAAAAGAATGTTGGGATTATTTTGTGAAAGAATGATTCTTTCTCTCAGTACTGATTAAGAACATTTTTGGTAGTACGTACCAAAACAAGACATGTTGAGAGCAGAGGAAAAGACCATCAGCAGTATCCTCCTCCCCATGTGCATTAGACTAAAGACACATGTAAATATGCATATTCTAGACATGGAGCCATCCTATTAAAAATGTATGGAATACAAAGGTTCTACTTTGCACATCTTAAATATTGTCATATAGGACATTGTTATTTTTTTTTATTACAAAAATGAGTGATAGGAAATACTATAAGACAGATGGTTAGGTACCATTTTGATGTCATTAGAAGAAAATAACACATATTTTGCTTGGTGCAATAATATGAGAGATAATTTAGTGAAAAGCACATTTATTAAATAAATATTTACTGTGAAATGTGTTTGGGCATAAATAATTTCATTGTAATTGAATTTCTCTGCTATTTGTGGTGCTTGTATCTTTAAAAACCAACTAGCTTACCTTGGACTAGGTGGCTTTCATTTTTGTTAAAATTGCTGTAATGCTTAAAATAACAGTTTTACTGGTTCCAATCATCAGCCACAAATTTCTTTTCAATGCACTTGACCCTTTCCAAGATCTTAAGAAATTATACCTCATGTTTATTTTAATGACCATCACTCTCAAATTTGCAAAAACTCATATATGTGGTTATTTTTGAATTAACTCTTAATTAAAATTTATGGTTTCATTGGCTTATGTTTAAGGAAAGGTTAAAATATTCACAATTATTTATAACACTTTAGATCATTGTAAACTGGACAATTATTAGTTGGACTAAATGGACTTATTAGTGGAGAATTTCTCTGGGAGTTCCTGTTACTATCAGACTGTGACCATGTTGGCTAAATTGGTATCTCTTTCTTTCCCAGTGCACATTCTGGTTGTTTTTGCTTTTGTTTTTAGAACTTACTTCATAAGTTGGTGATAAGAATTAAATGAAATAATCCATATCCAATGCTTAGCAAAGTGCCTGACACATTGTAAACTCTCAATAAATGTTATTTTAACACACACACACATACACACACACACACACACACACACACACACACACACAATATGGTGATGCTGTTTGGCTTCAGATAGACAAGGCCCTCCCAAAGGGATTATAGAGTCTGTGAATTGTTTACTGGGCAAAGCACACTGACATCAGTTCTTTACTTTTCAGTTCTTCCTGACCCATCAATCAAATATTTGTTGACTCCCTACAATATGTACAGAACTTAGAAAGATAACAAGTGGTATACAATAATTTGTTTCTGGGTTCTTAGAAAGATACCAAGTAGTATAAAATAATTTGTTTCTTTCAAGAAATTACATCCTAACCACAGAAACTACTGCACTCAAGAAAAAGTATTACTTCAGACCAATTGCAATTACTATCAATTTCTTAAATCCTCAACTGTAAGAACTGAAGCCCTATGTTCTCGATCATCACCAAAGGATTTAATCACAGCACCCAAATTCTGAAAACTTTCATCTATTGATTCTGATTTCAAAAACCTTTGGAGAGGAGTCAAGATGGTGGAGGAGTAGGAGGACTTGAAGTTCATCTCTTTCCATAAATGCATCAAGAATACATCTACAAATAAAACAATTCTCACAGAGTACTGGCTGAACATGAGCAAAGGACCTCAGACTCCTAAAAGGACAAGAAAGATTCCCACATAACCAGATAGGACCAAATAGAAGAAGGGAAAAGGAAGAGGAGAGGAAGTGGGACAGGACCTGTGCCTCTGGTGGGGAGCTGAAGGAGAGTAGAGCTTCTTGCACCTGGGGAAGCACCCTGACAGGCAACGATATCAGTTGGGACAGAAGGGAAGCTTCAGGGGCTATCGGAGGAGAGTGCAGCAACCAGTCTGTGGCAGACAGGACAAAGTGAAACCTACTCAGATGGTCCAAGCCACAGCCCTGCCTGCACCAGCCTGAGCTGTGTGCCCTCCAGTGCAGACAGGGGCTTTTGGAGACCAAACCCAAGCAGAGGACTGCTGTTAGCTTCAAGGACAGAGCCTGAAGGGACAGGAATGAGGAAATCTGCAACTGGGAATGCTTTTGGAGGAAACCTGGACCAGCATAGAAACAAAGCAGCATTGTTGAGTGATGTGCGGTGTGTGTGGGGGGTACCATTGCAGTCTCTCTTCCACTGACCCCTGCCTCCCTGGGCATTAGGAAGGGTTCCCACCTGGGTGGGTGCTCCCATGACACTGGTGTCTGCCACCTCCTCTTCCATGCCTTATCTCCTCCATGGCAGGTGCTCTCATGACCCCAGCCATTGCTGACTCCACTCCTTCTTCTTAATGGGGCAGACACGTGTGCTCTGGGGCAGCCTCAGGAACAGATGCCCTGTGGGTGTCCCACACACAGAGGTGGAGCTGAAACTGAGCCCCAGGGGCCATGCAACTAAGGAAGAAAAGATTAAGTCTCTCCTTGCAGCTGGGCAAACTGCAAATTGACACCCTCGTGACTGGCTTTATACACTCAGCACCTACAGAACATCTGAACAGACAATGAGTGCTCTCATAGCCAAAATGGATCTACCTTTAACAGCTGTAGACTTTGTGGGAATGTACCTGTGGGGGTTGGGTCAGACCAGAGTCTGAGCTGTCCCCACAGCACCCACAGTGGGTTCATTTCCATGATTACTGCAATCCTGGGACCTGATTTCAGTGGATCTATGCTGATGGTCTGTTGAAAACAACTCCTGAGAGACACCAGGGACAATTGCCAGCATAACCACAGTTATGGTGGGGCTGAGAGCAGTGACAAAAACAGTGTAATCTGAGAGCTCACACAATGGGTGAAAGGTGACACAACAGAGCATACCCACAGGTGAACACCTCTAGAGGAGGAATACTCAGTGGCTTCTCTCCCAATGGGAGTGCTCCAATTCAGCCTACCTCACATTGCAGATCAGAAACACAACTAAGAAACAGAGCTGTGGGACTCTACTCCAACAATGAGGGAGAAGAACCCAATCATGACAGGGCAGTCACAACCACAGAGCAAAGCAGAGGCTCTGCTCAATATCCAGAGCAGGCTCTGGTCACCACAACATCAGTCACACTTACTATCAAGGAGATAATGGCCAGCATACACAGAGGAAAAAGTTGGCAGACATCTATACTAAAAACACTCCTTACACCAAACCATTAAACCCACTCAGGCTACACAGGGAAGTTCCCATATAAAAATAACCATCCAAGAGAATCTAAGTGTCTGGTATCAGGAAAAACCTCCAGAGCATTTAGCCTTGAAGGCCAGTGGGGTTTGAGTGCAGGAGGTCCATAGAACTGAGGGAAACAGAGACTCCACTGTGGGGGCAAGAACACTGGTAGCAGAGACCCCAGGGAATACTGAGTGGAGTGAGCTCTCCTAGAGGTCCCCATTTCAACACCAAGACCTGGCACCACCCAAAAGCCTGTAGACTCCAGTGTTGGCAAGCCTCAGGCCAAACAACCAACCCATCAAACAGCCCGACCCATCAGAAGACAGGCTGCCTAAAGTTTTACTGAGCTCAGCCACCTCAAAACAAATTCCTTGACACGGCCCTGCCCATATCAAGGCTGAGGCCCTGTCCCTGCTAGGGATAAGATGCAGCTCCACCCACCAGAGGGCAAGCACCAGTCCCTCACACCAGGAAGCCTGCACAAGGCCCTGGATCAATCTCACATATCGGGGGCAGACACCAGAAGCAAGAGGAATTACAATCCAGCAACCTGTGGAAAGGAGACCACAAACACAGAAAGCTGGACAAAATGAGATGACAGAGAAATATGTTGCAGGTGAATAAACAAGATAAAAACCCACAAGAAGAACTAAATGAGGTGGAGATAGGCAATCTCCTTTAAAAAGAATTCAGAGTAACGTTGGTAGAGATGATCAAAAATCTCAGAAAAAGAATGGAGGCACAGATAAAGAAGATACAAGAAATGTTTAACAAGGATCTAGAAGATTTAAAGAACAAACAGAGATGAACAATACAATAACTGAAATAAAAAAATACACTAGAAGAAATCAGTAGAATAACTGAGGCAAAAGAACAAATAGGTGAGCTGGAATACAGAGTGGTGGAAATCACTGCCACAGAACAGAATAAAGAAAAAAAAAAAGAAAAGAAATGAAGACAGTCTCATAGACATCTGGGACAACATTAAAAGTAACAACATTCACGTTATAAGGGTCCCAGAAGGAGAAGGGAAAGAGAAAGGGCCTGAGAAAATATCTGAAGATATTATAGACGAAAACTTACCTAACATGAGAAAGGACTCACTCAAGTCAAGGAAACAGAGTCCCATACAGGATGATTCCAGGGAGGAACACATTAAGACACAAATTTATCAACTGACAAAATTAAAGACAAAGAAAAAAATTAAAAGCAATGAAGGAAAAGCAATAACATACAAAGGAATACCCATGAGGTTATCAGCTGATTTTTCATAAGAAACTTTGCAGGCCAGAAGGGAATGCCAGGACATATTTAAAGTGATGAAAGGGAAAGAACGTAAAACCAAGAATACTCTACCCAGCAAGGCTCTCATTCAGATTTGACAGAGAAATCAAAAGCTTTACAGACAAGCAAAAGCTAAGAAAATTCCTGCACCACCAAAACAGCTTTAAATAAATGCTAAATGAACTTCTCTACGCAGGAAAGAAACCAGCAAATTAAAACAACCTTGTACATATATGGACTGTTATATCAACCTCATGGGAACAGCAAACACAGAAAATACAACAGATACACACAGAAAAGAGAAGAAACAACCCAAGCACAACACTAAAGATGGTTATCAAAGTGCAAGAGAATAAAAGATGAAGAAAAAAGACCTACAAAACCAAACCCAAAACAATTAAGAAAATGGCAATAGGAACATACATATCAATAATTACCTTAAATGTAAATGGATTAATGCTCCAACCAAAAGAAATAAACTGGTTGAATGTATACAAAAACAAGAGCCATATATATGCTGTCTACAAGAGACCCACTTCAGACCTAGGGACACATACACACGGAAAATGAGATGAAAAAAGATATTTCATGCAAATGGAAATCAAAAGAAAGCTAAAGTAGCAATACTCATATCAGACAAAATAGACTTTAAAATACTGTTACAAGGGACAAAGAAGGACACTACATAATGATCAAGGGATCAATCCAAGAAGAAAGTAAAGCAATCTTAAATGTATATGCACCGAACATAGGAGCATCTCAATACATAAGGCAAATGCTAACAGCCATAAAAGTGGAAATCAACTGTAACACAGTAATAGTGGTGTATTTTAACACCTGACTCACAGAAATGGACAGATCATCCAGACAGAAAATCAATAAGGAAACACAAGTCTTAAATGACACATTAGACCAGATAGACTTAATTGATATCTATAGGACATTCTATCCTAAAGCAGCAGAATACACTTTCTTCTTAAGTGAACATGGAATATTCTCCAGGATACAGCACATCTTTGGCCACAAATCAAGCTTTGAAAAATTTAAGAAAATTGACGTCATATCAAGTATGTTTTCCAACCACAACACTATGAGATTAGAAATCAATTACAGGAAAAACTGTAAAAAACACAAACACATGGAAGCTAAACATTATTTTACTAAATAATCAATGGATGAGTGAAGAAACCAAAGAGGAAATCAAAAAATACCTAGAAACAAATGACAATGAAAACATGATAATCCAAAACCTATGGGATGCAGCAAAAGCAGTTCTACGAGGGAAGTTTACAGCAATACAATCTTACCTCAGTAAACAAGAAAAATCTCAAATAGACAAACTAACCTTACATGTAAAGCAGCTAGAGAAAGAAGAACAAACAAAATTCAAAGTTAGTAGAAGGAAATAAATCATAAAGATCAGAGCAGAAATAAATGAAATAGAAACAAAGAAAACAATAGCAAATATCAATGAAACTAAAAGCTGGTTCTTTGAGAAGATAAACAAAATTGTTAAACCCTTAGCCAGTCTCATCAAGAAAAAAAGGGAGAGGACTCAAATCAATAAAATTAGAAATGAAAAAGAGAAGTTACAATGGATAGCACAGAAATACAAAGGATCATAAGAGATTACTACAAGTAACTATATAAAAATAAAATGGACAACCTTGAAGAACTCAACAAATTCTTAGAAAGGTACATCCCTCCAAGACGTAACCAGGGAAAACCAGAAAATATGAACAGACCAATCACAAGTACTGAAATTGAACTGTGGTTAATAAACTTCCAATAACCAAAAGTCCAGAACCAGATGGCTTCATAGGCAAATTCTATCAAACATTTAGAGAAGAGTTAATACCTATCCTTCTCAAACTATTCCAACAAATTGCAGAAGGAACTCTCCCAAGCTCATTCTATGAGGCCTCCACCACCCTGATGTCAAAACTAAACAAAGATCGCACGCAAAACAGAAAACTATAGGTCAATATCACTGATGAACATAGACCCAAAAATCCTGAATAAAATGCTAGCAAATTGAATCCAACAACACATTTAAAAGATCATACACTATGACCAAGTGAAATTTATCCCAGGGATACAAGGATTCTTTTTTTAAAAAAAAATCTTTATTGGAGTATAATTGCTTTACAATAGTGTGTTAGTTTCTGCTTTACAACAAAGTGAATCAGTTATACATATACATATGTTCCCATATCTCTTCCTTCTTGTGTCTACCTCCCTCCCACCCTCCCTATCCCACCCCTATACACCCTACGTTTGGTAGTGTATATATGCCCATGCCACTGTCTCACTTCATCACAGCTTACCCTTCCCCCTTCCCATATCCTCAAGTCCATGCTCTAGTAGGTCTGTGTTTTATTCCTTTCCTACCACTAGTCTCTTCATGACATTTTTCCCCTAGATTCCATATATATGTGTTAGCATATGGTATTTGTTTTTCTCCTTCTGACTTACTTCACTCTGATTCTTCATCAATTCTTCATCTTCATTCAATCAATGTGATACACCAAGTTAACAAACTGAAGAATAAGAAGAATATGATCATCTCAGTAGATGCAGACACAGCTTTTGACAAAATTTGACACCTATTTATGATAAAAACTCTCCAAATAATGGGCATAGAAGGAACATCCTCAATGTAATAATGACCATATATGACAAACCCACAGCAAACATCATTATCAACAATTAAAAACTGAAAGATTTACTCTAAGATCAGGAACAAGACCAGGATGTCCACTCTTGCCACTTTTATTCAACATAGATGTGGAAGTCCTAGCCACAGCAATCAGAGAAGAAAAGGAAATAAAAGGAATCCAAATTGGAACAGAAGAAGTAATCCTGTCACTGTTTACAGATAACATGGTACTATACATAGAGAATCCTAAAGATGTTACCAGAAAACTACTAGAGCTAATCAATGAATTTGGTAAAGTAGCAGGATACAAAATTAATGTACAGAAATCTCTTGCATTCCTCTACACTAATGATGAAAATCTGAAAGAGAAATTAAGGAAACACTCCCATTTAGCATTGCAACAAAAAGAATAAAATACCTAGGAATAAACCTACCTAAGGAGGCAAAAGACCTGTATGCAGAAAACTGTAGGATACTGGTGAGAGAAATCAAAGATGACACAAACAGATGGAGAGATATACCATGTTCTTGTATTGGAAGAATCAATATTGCAAAAATAACTATACTACCCAAATTAATCTACAAATTCAGTGCAATCCCTATAAAATTACTGATAACATTTTTCACAGTATTAGAACAAAAAATTTTTCAGTTTGTATGAAAACACAAAATATCACAAATAGCCCAAGAAATCCTGTGAAAGAAAAACAGGCTCTGTGACTTCAGACTATACTACAAAGCTACAGTCATGGTACTGGAACAAAAACACAAATATAGATAAATGTAACAGGATAGAAAGTCCAGAGATAAACCCATGTACCTAAGGTCACCTAATCTATGACAAAGAGGCAAGAATTTACAATGGAGAAAAGATAGTCTCTTCAAATAAGTGGTGCTGGGAAAACTGGATAGCTACATTTAAAAGAATGAAATTAGAACATTCTCTAACACCATACACAAAAATAAATTCAAAATGGATTAAAGACCTAAATGTAAGACTGGATACTTTAGAACTCTTAGAGGAAAAAAATAGGCAGAACACTCTCTGACATAAATCACAGCAAGATCTTTTTTGATCCACCTCCTAGAGTAATGAAAATAAAACAAAAACAAATGGAACCTAATTAAACTTAAAAGCTTTTTCACAGCAAAGGAAAGCACAAACTAAACAAAAAGACAACCTATATGTAATAGGAGAAAATATTTGCAAATGAAGCAACTGACCAGGGATTAAGCTCCAAAATATATATATTATTTATTCATATATCTTAAGCTCCAATATATATTTTCTCATCATAAATCCTATATCTTTTAGGCAATTTAGAAGAAACATTTCATGGAGCGTGTGGAGAAAACAGAACCCTCTACACTGTTGGTGGGAATGTAAATTGGTACAGCCGCTATGGAGAACAGTATGGAGGTTCCTTAAAAAACTAAAAATAGAGCTATCTTATGGTCTAGCAATCTCACTCCTGGGCATATATCAAGAGTAAGCTATAATTCGAACAGATACATGTCCCCAATATTCATTGCAGAACTATTTACAATAGGCAGGACAAGGAAACAACCTAAATGTCCACCGATGGATGAATGGATAAAGATGTAGTAGTTATATAAAATCGAATATTCCTCAAAAAGAAGAATGAAATAATGTCATTTGCAGCAACATGGATGGACCTAGAGATTATGATACTAAGTGAAGTAAGTCAGACAGAGAAACAAATATCATATGATATCGCCTATGTGTGGAATCTTAAAAAAAGAAAAAAATGGTACAAATGAACTCATTTACAAAACAGAAATAGAGTCACAGATGTAGAAAACAAATTTATGGTTACCAGGGGGGAAAGTGGTGGGAGGGATAAACTGGGAGATTGGGACTGACTTATATTCACACTACTATATACAAAGTAGATAAGTAATAAGGGCCTACTGTATAGCACAGGGAACTCTACTTAATACTCTGTAATGACCTATAAGGGAAAATAATCTAAAAAAGAGTGGACATATATACATATGTATATATGTATATACATATGTATATATATAATGTATATATATATACATATATACATATGTATAACTGATTCACATTGCTGTATATCAGACATTAACACATTGTAAATCAACTATACTCCAATGAAAATTAATTTTTAAAAAATTTACGAAAACAACAAACAAAAACCTTAATGAATTTTTTCCCTATTAAATAGTGATCAAGTTTCAGAACTCCTCAGGTCCTTATTGTGCTATTATCATATGGAGGAGATAGTGAACTAAACTTGGGAAATCTTGAATCAGTTGTTGCCTAAGCCACTATCAAGCTCTGTGGCCATGAATAATGTATTTCACTTTTCTGAACCTCAGTTCTTACTTTTTAAATTCAAGAGACCACACACACACACACACACACACACACACACACTCACTCACACAGAGACACTCAGCTCTTTAGCAGCTGTAGCAGGTGATGGGCAACTTTGCTGCTTAGGATGGAATGATGCTCCTTGACAAATTTATCTCCATCTTTATTATATGGCCCCCAACCTTCTTGATATCTCAGCAACATATACCCAAAGACTATCCTTCTAGGTTAAACATAATCTACAGGGGCTTCCCTGATGGTGCAGTGGTTAAAAATCCACCTGCTAATGCAGGGGACACAGGTTCGAGCCATGGTCTGGGAAGATCCCATATGCCATGGATCAACTAAGCTTGTGTGCCACAACTACTGAACCTGTGTTCTAGAGCCTGTGAGCCACAACTACTTAAGCCCGTGCACCTAGAGCCCATGCTCCACAACAAGAGAAGCCACCACAATGAGAAGCCTGCATACCACAATGAAGAGCAGCTCTCACTCGCTGCAACTAAAGAAAGCCCATACACAGTAATAAGGACCCAATGCAGCAATAAATAAACAAACAAACAAATAAATAAATAAATAAATAAATAAATAAATTTATAGAAAAAGAAAAAACATAATCTACAGAAATGTTACTTGGAAATTTCTTGGCTATGTTGCCAAAACCATGAGGTTTTTTGTTTGTTTGTTTGTTTTTAATTAAAGCAGATAGTAGGTAGAGTATGAGTAGTGCTTCAGTAGATGCACATATTTTCATCATTGGAGACTTCCTTATGTTTGGGGAAATTGAAACAAATAAATATAAATATATCCTATAAATGTTTAAGTGAAAATATGAGTACATCATTCTTAAAAGTTTTCTATACAACCTTATAAATATTAGAAGCTATTTTCCTGAAGAATATAAACATAGAGAAAACTAGCAATCTTTAAAGGTCTCGATGAAGAACTAATAATTTTTTCTCCATGAGTGCCTTGAAAAGATTATTTGGATCACAAAATAGTAAAAGTTTCATCTCCCACTGTGTTAGATTAATTCAATGCAATGATAATTATACAATATTATCTCAAGAAAAACTAGTCAGTTACTTTTATTCATGCATACGTTTCTCTAGAACAAATTTAGTCACATTTTTCAATTAATTTTCACTGTATTGGTTGCCTTTGGATCTAAATTTTAAAAAGTTTTAAGAAGTGAGCAAATAATCACAAAATAGAAACTATCCCTTTTAATCTTCCAGTTTTTATTTTCAGGAACTTAGGCCCAAGCCAAGAATCCAGTAACTCTACTAAGGAAAGGAGCTTCATTGTGGAGAGGTGACAATTAGTTTTCTTTCTCAGAAGCTTATCCCATAGGTTATCTGAATTTTTGGAAACAGTAGAAAACAATGACAGAATACCCCAAAACATTGCTTAAGTTTTTCAAGTCACTAATGTGTCATGGACATAGGTCCAGTGCCAGTGTGTGGTGCATGGGAGAGGGTGACCATAAAATATAGCATCTCTAATGTTCAGGTTTCCCTTAAGAGTTACTAGAGCATGCTCTTGAGCAGAGTAGTGCCCTCTCCATAACCTCTAGAATAGGATTCCACTAACTTCCATAATTCAAGTATACTTAAAGCAAATGAGCAATTGGGGTACTTTCATCATGATCCTCAGAGTCTGCATCTGGTTCTTGATTTTACCTCATGCTTGCAACTTACTAGCAAGTTTCAGCACCTGACATATCTATGGGAAATCAAATTACTTCAGTCTTATTTCCAGCTCTAGTACAATAGTGGTTGAAGGGTTATGCACTTATCCTTCACCAACAACCTATGTCTCCTGTACCTATGAAATGAAGCCAGGCACATACAGGATAAGACAGTCCCTCGTGAAGTCCTTGATCTCCCTTGCATTTAAGGCTTAGCTATGTCTTCTTTTGATGTAGTGTTAGTGTTCCCTATCTGCTTGGACTCACCTCTGACTTTGATATAATCAGTGTTGAGCTTTGGATACCTGAGAAGTAGATTCAAGCCTATTACCTCCCTGACTCCTCAGCCACAAGCATCACAGACCAGTTCATTGGTTACCTGCCTTTAGTGACTGAGTTAAATACTTCTGAGAGTAGACTAAGTGGGCTCATATGAGGGGTTTCTTCTATGGGTAAAGACAGAAAATTTTAAAATATGAAAGTACAAATGATAAAACAATAATTAGACTATCAGTTAAGAACAATGACAATAACAGTAAAAGTAATAGATTAATAAGATGGGGGGGACCTTCAAGATGGCAGAGGAGTAAGACATGGATATCACCTTCCTCCCCATAAATACATCAAAAATACATCTACTTGTGGAACAACTCCAACAGAACACCTACTGAACACTGGCAGAAGACCTCAAACTTACCAAAAGGAAAGAAACTCCCCACATAACTACATAGTGCAAAAGAAAAGAAGAAAAAAACAGAGACAAAAGAATAGGGATGGGACTTGCACCACTGGGAGGGAGCTGCAAAGGAGGAAAAGTGTCCACACACTAGGAATCCCCTTCACTGGTGGAGACAAGGAGGTGGGGGGAGGGAAGTTTTAGAGCCATAGAGGAGAGTGTAAAGGCAAAGTAGAGAGATTCCCACACAGAGGATGGGTGTCATCCAGCACTCACCAGCCTGATAGGCTTCTCTGCTAACATGCTGGGGCAGGTGGGGGATGGGAGCTGAGGTTCAGGTTTCAGAGGTTAGAATCCAGGGAAAGGACAGGAATTGGCTCTTTGAAAACAGCCTGAAAGGGCTAGTGCACCACAGATAGCCAGGAGGGAGTCTGGGAAAAATCCTGGAACTGCCTAAGAGGCAAGAGACCATTGTTGGGGTGTACAAGCAGAGGAGATTCAGAGCACCAGAAATGAGCTTCAGAAATGGGCATGAGCCATGGCAATCAGGGCTGCCAACAGAGACAGGCATGAAATGTTAACACTGCTGCTGCAGCCACCAAGAAGCTTGTGTGCAAGCACAGGTCACTATCCACACCTCTCGTCCTGGGAGCCTGTGAAGCCCAGCACTGCCAGGGTCCCGTGATCCAGGGACAACCTCCATGAGAGAACATACGGTGTACCTCAGGCTGTTTCAATGTCACTCTGGCCTCTGCCACCACAGGCTCACTCCACATTCTGTACCCCTCTATCTCCCCAGCCAAAGTGAGCCAGAGCCCCCTAGTCAGCCGCTCCTTTAACCCCTCCTGTCTGGGTGAAGAACAGAGGGCAGAGAGAGACCTACATGCAGAGTCAGGGCCAAATCCAAAGCTGAGAGCCAGGCACTGTGCAAACAAAGGAGAGAATGGGAAATTTCTCTGTGCAGCCTCATGAGGAACGAATTAAACCTCCACAATCAACTTGATGCACCCTACATCTGTGGAATGCCTAAATAGACAGCAAATTATCACAAAATTGAGGTGGTGGACTTTGGGAGAAATAGTAGACTTGGGGTTTGCTGTATGCAACTGAATAGCATCTGATTTTTAGTTTATCTTAGCTTCGTTTTTAATGCTTGTTATCATTCGTGGATTTGTTTACTGATTTAGTTGCTCTCTTCTTTTTTATTACTTTCTATTTTAATGAAATTTTTTATTTTAATAACTTTATTTTATTTTATTATAATGTTTTTTCTTTCTTTCCTTTACTTCTGAGCCATGTGGCTGACAGGGTCTTGGTGCTCCAGCCGGGTGTCAGGCTTGAGCCACTGAGGTGGGAGAGCCAATTCCAGGACATTGGATGATCAGAGACTTCCCAGCCCCATGTAATATCAGCTGATGAGATCTCTCCCAGAGATCTCTGTTTCAATGCTAAGACCCAGCTCCACTCAATGACCAGAAAACACCAGTGCTGGACAACCCATGCCAAACAACTAGTAAGACAGGAACACAACCTCACCCATTAGCAGAGAGGCTGCCTAAAATCATAATAAGGTCACAGACACCCCAAAACTCACCACTGGATGAAGTCATGCCCACCAGAAAGACAAGATCCAGCCTCATCCAGCAGAACACAGGCAGCAGTCCCCTCCACCAGGAAGGCTAAACAACCCACTGAACCAACATTACCCACTGGAGACAGACACCAAAATCAACAAGAACTACAAACCTGCAGCCTGTGAAAAGGAGACCCCAAACACAGTAACTTAAGCAAAATGAGAAGAAAGAGAAACACACAACAGATGAATGAGCAAGGTAAAAATCCAACAGACCAAACAAATGAAGAGGGAATAGGCAGTCTAACTGAAAAAGAATTCAAAGTAATGATAGTAAAGATGATCCAAAATCTTGGAAATAGAATGGAGAAAATACATGAAATGTGTAACAATGACTTAAAAGAACTAAAGAACAAACAAACAATGAAAAACAACACAATAAATGAAATTAGGGCTTCTCTGATGTCACAGTGGTTAAGAATCCTCCTGCCAAGGCAGGGAACACAGGTTAGTGTCATGGTCCAGGAAGATCCCACATGCCATGCAGCAACTAAGCCCGTGCACCACAACTACTGAGCCTGTGCTCTAGAATCCATGAGCCACAACTACTGAGCCCATGTGCTACAACTACTGAAAACCATGTGCTTAGAGCCAGTGCTCTGCAACAAGAGACGCCACTGCAATGAGAAGCCTGTGCACCACAATGAACAGTAGCTCCAGCTTGCCACAACTAGAGAAAGCCAGCACACAGGAACAAACACCCAATGCAGCCAAAAATAATAAAATAAATAAAATAAATAATTTTTTAATAAATAATGAAATTAAATATTCTCAGGAAGGAATGAATAGCAGAATAACTGAGGCAGAAGAACAGATAAGTGACCTGGAAGGTAAAATATTGGAAATAACTACTGTAGAGCAAAATAAACAAAACGAATGAAAAGAATTGAGGACAGTGTCAGAGACTTCTGGGAAAACATTACACATACCAACATTCGAATTATAGGGGTCTCAGAAGAAAAGGAGAAAAAGAAAGGGACTGAGAAAATATTTTAAGAGATTACAGTTGAAAACTTCCCTAATATGGGAAAGGAAATAGTCAAGTCCAGGAAGTGCAGAGAGTCCCATACAGGATAAATCCAAGGAGAAACATGCCAAGAAACATATTAATTAAACTATCAAAAATAAAATACAAAGAAAAAATATTAAAAGCAGAAAGGGAAAAGCAACAAATAGCATACAAGGGAATCCCCATAAGGTAAACAGCTGATCTTTCAGCAGAAAATCTGCAAGCCAGAAGGGAGTGGCAGGACATATTTAAAGTGCTGAAAGGGAAAAAATGTACAACCAAGATTACTCTACTGAGCAAGTATCTCATTCGGATTCGACAGAGAAATTAAAACTTTTACAGACAAGCAAAACGTAAAAGAATTCAGCACCACCAAACCAGCTTTACAACAAATGCTAAAGGAAATTCTCTAGGCAGGAAACACAAGAGAAGGAAAAGACTCACAAAAACAAACCCAAAACAATGAAGAAAATGGTAACAGGAACATATATATTGATAATTACTTTAAATGTAAATGGATTAAATACTCCAACCAAAAGACATAAACTGGCTGAATGGATACAATAACAATATTCGTATATCTGCTGTCTACAAAAGACCCACTGCACAACTAGGGACACATACAGACAGAAAATGAAGGGATGGAAAAAGATATTTCATGCAAATGGAAATCAAAAGAAAGCTGGAGTAGCAATTCTCGTATCAGACAAAATAGATTTTATAAAGACTATTACAAGAGACAGAGAAAGACACTAAACAATGATTAAAGGATCAATCCAAGAAGATATAACAATTGTAAGTATTTATGCACCCAACAGAGGAGCACTTCAATATATGTCAAATGCTAACAGCTATAAAAGGGGACATTGACTGTAACAAAATAAGAGTAGGGGATTTCAACACCCCAGTTTCACCGGTGGACAGATCATCCAAAATGAAAATAAATAAGGAAACGTAAACTTTAAATGACAGATAAAACAAGATAGACTTCATTGATATTTATAACACATTCCATCCAAAACAACAGAAAACCATTTTTCTCAACTTCTCATGGAATATTCTCCAGGATAGATCATATCTTGTGTCACAAATCAAGCCTTGGTAAATTTAAGAAATTGAAATTTATCAAGTATCATTTCTGACTACTATCTTATGAGACTAGATATCAATTACAGGAAAAATAAATGTAAAAATTACCAACACATGGAGGCTAAACAATATGCTACTAAATAACCAGGGTGTCACTGAAGAAGTCAAAGAGTAATTTTTAAAATTCCTAGAAACAAATGACAATGAAAACATGATGACCCACAACTGATGGGATGCAGCAAAAGCAGTTCTCAGAAAGAAATTTATAGTAATACAATCCTACCTCAAGAAACAAGAAAATCTCAAAGAAACAAATTAATCTTACACCTAAAGCAACTAGAGAAAGAAGAACAAAACCTGCAAAATTAGCAGAAGGAAATAAATCATAAAGATCAAATCAGAAATAATGAAAAAGAAATGAAGGAAATGATAGCAAAGATCAATAAAACTAAAAGCTGCTTCCTTGAGAAGAGAAAAAAATAATGATAAACCATTAGCTAGACTCATCAAGAAAATAGGGAGAAGACTCTAATCAACAGAATTAGAAATGAACAAGAAGTAACAACTGACACAACAGAAATACAAAGGATCATGAGAGATTACTATAAGAAACTATATGCCAATAACATGGACAACCTGGAAGAAATGGACAAATCCTTAGAAAAGCACAACCTTCCAAGACTGAACCAGAAAGAAAATATAAACATACCAATCAGAAGCACAGAAATTGAAACTGTAATTAAAAATCTTCCAACCAACAAAAGCCCAGGACCAGATGGCTTCACAGGGGAATTCTATCAAATATTTAGAGAACTAACACCTATCTTTCTCAAACTCTTCCAAAGTATAGTAGAGGGAGGAACACTCTAAAACTCATTCTATGAGGCTACCATCATCCCCCTGATTCCAAAACCATACAAAGATGTCACAAGAAAAGAAAACTAAAGGCCAATATCACTGATGAACATAGATGCAAAAACCCTCAACAAAATACTAGCAAAAAGAATAGAACAGTACATTAAAAGGATCATACACCATGATCAAGTGGGTTTTCTCCCAAAAATGCACGGATTCTTCAATATATGTAAATCAATCGTTTTTTGTGTGTTTTTTTGTGGTACGCAGGTCTCTCACTGTTGTGGCCTCTCCCATTGCAGAGCACAGGCTCCGGACATGCAGGCTCATTGGCCATGGCTCACGGGCCTAGCCACTCTGTGGCATGTGGGATCTTCCCAGACCAGGGCATGAACCCTTGTCCCCTGCACTGACAGGTGGACTCTCAACCACTACACCACCAGGGAAGCCCAAATCAATCATTTTGATACACCATATTAACAAATTGAAGGATAAAAACCATATGATCATCTTAAAAGATGCAGAAAAAACTTTCAACAAAATTCAACACCCATTTATGATAAAAACCCTCCAGAAAGTGGCATGAGGGAACTTACCTCCACATGATGAAGGCCATATATGAGAAACCCACAGCCAACATCATCCTCAATGGTGAAAAACTGAAACCACTTCCACTAAGATCAGCAACAAGACAAAGTTGTCCACTCTCACCACTATTATTCAACATTGCTTTGGAAATTTTAGCCACAGCAATCAGATAAGAAAAAGAAATAAAAGGAAACCAAATTGGAAAAGAAGAAGTAAAGCTGTCACTCTTTGCAGATGACATGATACTATACATAGAGAATCCTAAAGATGCTACCAGAAAACTACTAGAGCTAATCAATGAATCTGGTAAAGTAACAGGATACAAAATTAATGCACAGAAATCAATTGCATTCCTTTTCACTAATGATGAAAACTCTGAAAGAGAAATTAAGGAAACATTCCCATTTACCATTGCAACAAAAATAATAAAATACCCAGGAATAAACCTACTTAAGGAAACAAAAGACCTGTATGCAGAAAACTATAAGACACTGATGAAAGAAATTAAAGACAAAACAAACATATGGAGAGATATACCATGTTCTTGGATTGGAAGAATCAACATTGTGAAAATGACTATACTACCGAAAGCAATCTACAGATTCAATGCAATCCGTATCAAACTACCAATTACATTTTCCACAGAACTAGAATAAAAAATTCCACAATTGGTTTGGAAACACAAAAGATCCTGAATAGCCAAAGCAACCTTGAGAAAGAAAAATGGAGCTGGAGGATTCAGTCTCCTACACTTCAGACTATACTACAAAGCTACAGTAATGAAGACAGTATGTTACTGACACAAAAACAGAAATATAGTTCAATGGAAACAGGATATAAAGCACAGAGATAAACCCATGCTCATATGGTCACATTATCTTTGTTAAAGGAGGCAAGAATATATAATGGAGAAATGACTGCCACTTCAATAAGTGGTGCTGAGAAAACTACAGAGCTTCATTTAAAAGAATGAAATTAGAACATTGCTTAACACCATACACAAAAATGAGTTCAATATTGGTTAAAAACCTAAATGTAAGGCCAGACACTATAAAACTCTTAGAAGTAAACATGGGCAGAACGCCCTATGATATAAATCACAGCAAGATCCTTTTTGACCCACCTCCTAGATAAATGTAAATAGAAACAAAAATAAACAAATGGGACCCAATGAGACTTAAAAGCTTTTGCACAACAAATGAAACCATAAACAAGACAAAAAGACAACCCTCAGAATGGGAGAAAATATTTGCAAATGAAGCAACTGACAAAGGATTAATCTCCAAAATTTACAAGCAGCTCATTCAGTTCAATATCAGAAAAACAAACTACCCAATCCCAAAATGGGCAGAAGACCTAAACAGCCATTTCTCCAAAGAAGATATACAGATTGACAACAAACACATGGAAGGATGCTCAACACTACTAATCATTAGAGAAATGCAAATCAAAACTACCATGAGGTATCTCCTCACACCAGTCAGAATGGCCATCATGAAAACATCTACAAACAATAAATCCTGGAGAGGGTGTGGGAAAAAGGGAACTCTCTTGCACTGTTGGTGGGAATGTAAATTGATACATCCATTATGGAGAACAATATAGAGGTTCATTAAAAACCTATAAGTAGAACTACCATATGACCCAGCAATCCCACTACTGGGCATATACCCTGAGAAAACCATAATTCAAAAAGAGTCATGTATCACAATGTTTATTGCAGCACTATTTACAATATGCAGGACATGGAAGCAACCTAAGTGTCCATCAACAGATAAATGGATAAAGAAGATGTGGCACATATATATAATGGAATATTACTCAGCCATAAAGAGAAACAAAACTGAGGTATTTTTAGTGAGGTGGATGGACCTAGAGTCTGTCATACAGAGTGAAGTAAGTCAGAAAGAGAAAAACAAATACCATATGCTAACACATATATATGGAATCTAAGGGAAAAAAAGGTTCTGACAAACCTAGGGGCAGGACAGGAATAAAGATGCAGATGTAGAGAATGGACTTCAGGACACAGGGAGGGGGAACGATAAGCTTGGAGGAAGTGAGAGAGTGGCATTGACATATGTACACTACCAAATGTAAAATAGATAGCTAGTGGGAAGCAGCTGCATAGCACAGGGAGATCAGCTAGGTGCTTTGTGACACCTAGAGGGGTGCGATAGGGATGGTGGACGGGAGACTCAAGAGGGAGGTGATATGGGGATATATGTATGCATATAGCTGATTCACTTTGTTGTACAGCAGAAACTAACACATTTTAAAGCAATTATACTCCAATAAAGATTTTAAGAAAAAAATATAAGATAATGAGTGACTACAACTTACACCCTGTGCTTAATATGCCACATACATTAAAGCATTTCAAATTAGAACAATCCTATATGGATATGTTATGCCAAATTTGTTAGTGTTTATATGTCTGGGATAGTGGCATTGGGTAGGTGGAATTAGAGATGCAGAGTTTTTTTAAAAAATGCTTCAGGTTAAAACTGAAAGAAAAACTTAGTAGATGAATTTTGTCTGTCAACTGGCTAATGTCCAAGAGCAATCAGCAAATTAGTAAATCTTTCCCATGTCAACCAACTTAATGTGTGTTCACAGGGGAATGATTTACACATTTCCTTGAGGATGTCTTTATCAGAGCCAACTGCTACACTGTAACACTCCTCATTATACCTTAAAATTGAGGAACCACTGCAAAGTCTGCACAATGGTGACTCCTGGAGGACAGTGACTATGGATTGCTTACATTTATGTCTCTCTTGGTGCTTTAAGTCAAGGCTAATTCAGGGCAACTTTAGTCAGATTTTTGGAACATCCTGTCTCGAGGTTTAACACATGCCATAAAAGATCCCGAACTATCCATTAGCATCAAGGCTGATAAAATCAGGACAACTCAAGTCCCAAATTTGGAAAGTTCAGCTATCTGTGACTAAGACTTAATGAAATTACACATTAATGATTTGGTGAACTCAATTTATTTTCACAGTATGGAGAGCTGACTTTCTGCCAAGAAAGAGATATTTTGTAGATGTGTTATAATAGAAAGTCAGACATGAGTTTTTATGAAGATGAAAATTTACTGGAAATTACTAGAGATTATCTTTCACATCACAAGAGTTACTGTGACTTCTGGCTTCTGGTTGAAGAAGGTCTATGAAAAGCACCATTAGGAGAACAGTGGTGGAAGAAGAGTGAGGGTTGGTATTTGTTCATTTACCTCTCTCCCTGAAAGGCTGGCTTGGGCCAACCAATGTCCTGTGACTGAAGGTCTCTGTCCTTCCAGGTTCAGGCCACTGACTCCTCTCCTTCATTTCTTCAGGCCTAGTAATGATAATAGTCATCTTCAAGCTACTACATTTCCCCTTGTGGTAACTCTACATTCATACTCTTTTAAACAACCCATTATAAAGAAACCCACACTGAATTATCTGTTTTGAATGCACTATTTGTTTTCTGTTGGACAGAAACATCAACCCTTCAGGCATAAAACAGCCCTAGATTTATTGTGTCTGCCTTCTCCATCATCCTTTTTTAGAATTGTTTTTAATCCCATGTTAAACCTCCTGATCTCCACCTTTCTGCCTTCAACTTTCTTTCACCTTTCAAAAGGTTGTGATTCCCTCCCTTGTTATCCATTTGTTAGATTTTTGTCTTTAGCTTTGAACCACATTATTCTTGCTCTGGTCATAATCATAGGTAAGTTTTCTGAAGGTAAAAATCTACTGCAGCCAAATGGATTACAAAGACTCAAAATTCCCTGTGAAAATAAACTGCAAATGGCATAAATGACTTTTGCTATTTGCAAGTGGCTTGATAACACATGTAGTGCTATACGCAAATGAGTGCTGATGTGAAAGTGACTTTGTCACTGGAGACTAATGTGTTTTAGGTGAAAAATGCTTCATGGTACAGCGATTTCTTTTTTTAAATATTTTTATTGGAATACAATTAATTGCTTTACAATGTTGTGTTAGTTTCTGCTACATAACAATGTGAATCAGTTATATGTATACATATATCCCTACTGATAATTCTTACCTATGTCAGTTGCTTTGAATTTCTTAACTGACCCTGGAATACTTATGGCAATAGCTTTTGCATCTACATAATATAAAACCAACCTTTCAAAGTTAAATAGAATCATTTTTCTATTGACTCACTTGTCAAACATGTAATCAGTGTCTACTGTATGTCAGGCACTACGTTTGGTTTACAGATTTAAAAAATGAATAGGATACAATCTCTGCCTTCAAGAAACTCACAGCTAGTGGTGGAGGCAGAAACATAAGAAGAAAGCAGAATACAATGTATAAGAGCAATAGAGAAACAAATAAAATATTGTAGGAGCATAAAGGAGTAACTAAATTACACTGGGTAATTATAGAATATTTTCCAGAGGAGACAATTCCTGAACTAAATCAACAGGAGTGGACATGTACAACTGCCTGTAAACATATCCTACTGAATGTCCTATAGAAACTTCAAACTCAACAAGGGCCAAAGTAACACATCATCACTTACCTTAAATATTTTTCTTCTGTATTCTCTCTATTCTTAGGTTCCATTCAGTCTCCTAAGTTACGAAGCAGGGCAGCAACCATATCCAATCAATTATTTATAAAGTCCTGTCCATTTAACTCCTTCAAAGGGATGGAAAAAGAGAGCTGACCAAGCATGAGTCAGAATTGATAAGAACACTGAGAACTCAATTGTGGTTGGAAATTATGAGGAGCTAATCTTTGTGTTTACAGGTATTTCTCAAAAAATACCCAAATCTTTACTTACAAATGAAAAGCAAATCTAATCATGGAATGATTTAACACTTCAGAGACAATTTAAGAGACTTTTGTATCAGACTATCTGGGATTTCATTTTCATACCAGTGACCTTGGAAATTTGGACATACCCCCTTGAGGTGAAAGTGGGGAAAGTAATTATTTCAGACACACCAGAGAATTACTGCCTTTCATGAATAATATTACTTATGGAGTATGTTTTACATAAGAATATTTTTGAAACCACAAAAAAAAATGTTGAGACAGCAAGGCTGAGAGTAAGAGGAAAGAGAACGTCTCTGGACACCTATCACTGGTCATGATACTAACCTACCTCTCAAGAGAGAGAGATTATTTCTCTTTTATTTCTAGTTTTATGATAAAGTCCTTCTGAAAATTTGAGTAAACATAGGATATAATATAATTTCATTTAAAGTAGGTTGTTATCAAGACCAAGGATTCAATGAAATGCCTACAAAACATTAAGGGAGCCTATGTGGAAGTATTAGCTATTTTTTAAAAATCAATCCATCAAGAGTATGTTATCGATAATAGGAAGATAATAGCAATTTGAAAACTGCATTGGAGTAAAATAAATGAAATTCACAAATTCCTTAGACTACAGCACAGAATTTTGATGTTTAATACAAACTGAATAGTATTGCTGCTCTTCATTTTTTGGTTCATTTTACAAAGTAACCTTAAATGTGAATATTCTAAAATTGCTTGTGCTAAATAAAATGGATTCTGCATTCCTTTCACATCAGCAAGTGCTTAGTAATTATTGCTGTCTCTGGGATGTTATACTGCATTGTTCCAGGCATTGAACTCTGATGATTTCGATTTGTGCCTAAAGCTCGAATGGGGTTTAGTGAACAGTATCATTTTCCCAAGAGTAAATTCTCCTTGCTGTGTATGTTTCCTTCATCCACCCGAAATGCCACACAACTTGGAAAATCTGAGTAGATCATGACCTTATAATGTTTAGCTCAGTATATAATAATGCCTTCTATTTACAACAGTTTTTCCTTAGGACTCACTAAAATGTATTATCTTAAACATGTCTATGTCCTAGTACAAAAGGAAGATATTCCTAATATTAATTTTTCAGCTGAAAAACTTTGAAGAATAAAAATAATTGTCCGCCCCACTTTCTCTCACCCCCTCTCTCTCACCCACACAGTAGAACATCTACAATTTTTTTTTTTTTTTTTTTACTTTAGGCTCAAATTAACACATTGATTTCCTGTCCTTTTCTTTCTTTTTTTTTTAAACATCTTTATTGGAGTATAACTGTTTTACAATAGTGTGTTAGTTTTTCCTTTACAACAAAGTGAATCAGTTATACATATACATATGTTCCCATATCTCTTCCTTCTTGCATCACCCTCTCTCCCACCCTTCCTATCCCACCCCTCTAGGTGGTCACAAGGCACAGAGGTGATCTCCCTGTGCTATGCGGGAGCTTCCCACTACCTATCTAATTTACATTTGATAGTGTATATTTGTCCCTGCCACTCTCTCACTTCGTCACAGCTTACCCTTGTCCTTTTCTTATATCTCAAAAAATATCCACTATATCTCATTTTTTGGCTGTTTACCTTTATATATACTTATAAAACTTTGCCTTTAAAGTTTAGCAACATAAGGCCAAAAGTTCTTAGGTAAGAACACTACACACCACTAAAATATAGCTTCTCCCCAGTAGAGCCACCACTAGAACATCATAATTATAGAAAACTATAAATTATTCTCCAAGGAAACGTGAAAGTACAAATGCCATTCCATTTGGATATAACTATGCCCAACCTTACTGAAAATTGTAGGTTTTTCTCTAAGATGGAAGACAAAAGTGGTCTTCACTTTTGAATCATAAGATATAAGCTCAGCACATGTAAATCCATCCATGGAGTCCATCAATAAGTAATTGCTAAAGTTTCATGAAAAAGAGACTTCATAGAGATTTTAAATCCTAATGGATGAGACATTTAGATAAAACATATTTTTCCTCTGTTCTTACTGTGATGAAAAATATGTAATATTTTATGTTATCCAAGTTAATCAGAAAACATTTACTCATGATGCTTTTGAGGATTCCAAAATTATCATTAATTTACTGAATTTTGGAACCTAAGTCACAATTTCCAATGTTTCTTGAAACTTCTATTGCTTTATAGGATACAGCTTTCAAGGATTTTAGGGGTGTTCTGCATGGAAACTGTTCTCATAATGATAACAGAAAATAAAATGACAGACACATACAAAAACTTTACAACATTTTGCTATATTGATTCCAATAAACTAAAATAAATGAGAAGTTGTAATTTCCTATTCTGTTCCATGGTTACCACATCAATTATTCTTGATAAGCTCCCCAACTATAATAAGATTGGTAAACCCTCAGATTTACCTAAATGGGAAACAAAGCAAACCTTCTTGGGGAAACTTAAATTCTATCAGGGTTTTTCTCCCAGTAAAGAACACCAGCATTGAGTTATTTCATCACCTACTGGAAAAAAAGATGGCATTTCACATTACTGCTCTCAAGCCCAAAATGAGGAACCCAGTTATTCTTCTCAGTCTTCAATTCAAACAGCCTTGTTTCATATTTCTACACCTGACTTATCGGAGAATAATCTCTGAAATGGCCTGCATTTAGTGGTTTAAAAGTCATATATGTTGTTTACAAAGAAGAAAAAACTTTTTCATTGGAGAAATCTGGTAGACACCAGGATAAAGTGCCATCATGGTCTTCCTGGTATGAGACTCTGAGAAGATACTCATAACTTACATGGCATTCTTACCTCAAATGCATAACCTGAATCCCCTCATGGGGAAACTTCTAAAAAATAAATGACATATTTTTTTAAATGTGATGAAAGACAAAGAAACAAAAATTAAGTGTAATAAATGTCTCAGAATTGGACCCTGAGCCAAGAAAACCAGCAAAAAACAGTATAAAGGTCAACTGAAAATATTTTAATAAGATCTTTAGATAATTGTATTTAACATTGTTTCCTGTTTTTGATCAATGTATTGTAGTTATATACATGAATATCCTTAACCTTAGGAAACATACCCCCCAAATTTAACAGTAACGGGGCATGATACCTGTAACTTATTCTCAAATCGTTCTGAAGAGAAACACAAACACACACACACACGGGAGGAGGGAGCCAGAGATGGAGATATTACAGCAAATGTGGCAAAATGTTAACAATTGGTGGATCTGAGAAGAGTATATAGGAGTTCTTTGTACTATTATTCTGACTCTTCTGTAAGTTTCAAATTATTTCAAAATAAAAAGTTTTTTAAAAAATTATATAAGTTGTGTTCCAGGTTGAAGATGGAGGAGGAGTAGGAGGACATGGAGTTCATATCTCTCCACAGATACATCAGGAATACAACTATAGATGCAACAATTCTCACAGAACACTGGCTAAACACTAGCAGAAGACATTGGACACCAGAAAGGACAATAAAGATCCCTGCATAACTGGCTAGGATGAAAAAAAGAAGAGAGAAGGAGGAGGAGAGGAAGCAGGATAGGACCTGCACCCCAGGGTGGGGGAGCTGAAACAGAGGAAAGATTCCTGAATTCAGGGAAACCCTCTCGCTGATAGGGAAATTAACTGGGACAGGAGGGAAGCAATTGAGACTGTCAGAAGAGGGTGAAGAGGTCAATCTGTAGCAGACCTGACAGAGTGAGAAATACACAGACAGTCCGTACCATGGCATTATGTGCCTCAGACGGGGATGTATGTTCATAGGTATGCAAGGGGCTGAGAGCTGGAGAGTGGGGATTGGAGAACAGGCCCAGAGCAAGAACAGCTGTTGGCTGTGGGGAGATGGACTGAGGGGAAGGGAGGGAGGAAACCCACAACAGGGAATGCCTAAGGAGGAAGACCAGATTGCCATGGAAGCAGCAGTAGCAGTGCTGAGTCACACACAAGGGGAGGACCCACTATTGTAGCCTCCCTCTCCCCACACGCCAGCACCTGCAGGTGGACAATAAAAGAAGCCCTCTCAGGGCTGGCTCTCATGCTCCAGCTGCCAAGCAATAGAAGAAGCCCCCTCAGGGCAGGGCCTCATTAGCCTGCTGTCGGGTGCCAGAAAATGCCCGCCCAGGGCTGCCCCTCGTGCACCTATGCTGGTTGTCAGAAAAGGCCTTCACTAGGGTCATATCTCTTGTGCCAGTGGCCACCAGCTTCCCTGCACATTTGGTGCCACTGGGGCTCCTGAGATCCAAGAAGTCATATGACCTCTGTGCCCTGTCCTCACTAGGGCAGATCCAAGAGCTCCAAGGCAGCCTCAGGGCGAGACTCCTGTGGATGAATCACACACTGAGGTGGGGATAAAACCAAAGCTGAACCCCAGGGATGGGGCAACTAAGGAAGGAGATCAAAAATCTTCCCATCAGTTGTACAAGCTGCAGATTAAATCCTCAAGATCAGCTAGGTAGGCCCTGTGTCTATGGAATATCTGAGTAGACAATGAGTGTTCCCACAAATGAAAATGGTCTAGCTCTGGCAGCTGTGGACTTTGGGGGCAAGCACACACAAGAATTGGGCCAGATCAGAGTCTGAGTGGTACACACAGGGCCCACAGAAGGTCCAGCGACCAGCCCAGAGGCAGAGGAGAGCTTCTTGGAAAGGTGGAGGTGGGCTATGTCTCACAGTATGTGCAAGGACACTTACAGTTGAGACCCCATGGAAACCTAATGATTACTATTAATTTTATTATGTTTTGATTCATTCTGTTGTTGTTGGTTCTGGCTTTTTATTTCTTTGTTGTTGTTTTAGTTTTTTTTTTTTTTTTTTGTCTTTTGGGATCTTCATTTTTATAACGTATTTTTTATTTTTTATATATTTCTATTTTTACTTTACTTTTCTGTTGCTTTGTGTTCTTTTCCCTAATTTTTTTCTTCTTCTTGTTTTTTAGTATATTTTAATTTTTAAAAAATATTTCAATTTCTACTTTGCTTTTCTGTTGTCCTGTGTTTTTTCCCTTTTTATTTTACTTTATTATTATTATGTTTTAAATGATTTATATCAGTTTGTTCTGTTTCCTTGCTTTATTCTTCAGTTGGCACACTGCTTTGCTTTTGTTTTCTGGTTTCATGTTTTGGTTATTTTTGATCCTAACTGTTTGATTTTGTTTTTGAGTTCTTCTATTTGTCTAGTTATTCTCTTCTTTTTGTTTTATCTGGTTCTGTTTTTGTTTCTTTTGCATGTGTGTGTGTTTCCTTCTTTCTGTTTTTGTTTTTTTTTGATTTGGTTTTTACCATTTCTCTCAGCTTTTGTTTGTCTTTTTTTCTTAATATATTTTCTATTTTCTTTTTTTATATTTCTATTTCTACTTTGCTTCTCTGTTGTTCTGTGTTTTTCCCTTCTCTTTTTCTTTCTTTTTTTATCATTTCATCAGTTTGCTTTCTTTTCTTACATAATTCTTCAGTGGGCACTCTGGTATTGCTTTTGGTTTTGTGTTTTTCTCAGTTTTCTTTTTAATTGTTTGATTCCATTCTTGAGTTTGTCTGGTTATTCTCCTGCTTTTGTTTTATTCGGTTCTATATTTGCTTCTTTTGTGTGTGCATGTTTCCTTGTTTCTGTTTTTGTTTCTTTGATTTTACTTTTTACCATTTTTCTGGGATTTTGTTAGTCTTTTTTGCTTTAAATCCCCCTTTTTTTCCAGAAGGAGAAACTTGTGGGGTCTTAGTTCCTCGACCAGAAGTCGGACCCAAGGCTTTGGTGTGAGAATAATGAGTTCAGAACACTGGAAAACTAGAGAATTGTTGGCCCCAGGGAAGATTAATCACCGAGAGCTTGAACAGAAGTTTCTATCTGAATCCAAGACCTGGCTCCACCCAACAGTCAGCAGCTACCAGCATTGGATGTCTAACAACAAACAACAAAGAAGACAGGAACACAAACCAACTCATCACACACACTACCTAAAGTCATACTAAGTTCACAAACACCCCAAAATACACCATTTGACATAGCCCTGCTGATCAGAGGGAAAAGACTCGGCTCCACCTGCCAGAATACAGGCACAAGTCCTTCCCATTAGGAAGCCTACACAAGCCACTGGACCATCCTATCCAGCACAGGCAGAGAACAGAAGAAAGAGGAACTATGACCCTGCAGCTTAGGGAAAGGAGACCTCAAATACTGTAAATTAGACAAAACAAGAAGATAGAGAAATATCTTACAGGCAAAGGAGAAGATAAAAAACCCACAAGAGCAAAAAAATGATGAGGAAATAGGTAAACTACCTGAAAAAGAATTCAGAATAATGATAGTAAACATGGTACAAAATCTTGTAAATAGAAGAGAGAAAATACAAGAAAGGTTAAACAAGGACCTAGAAGAACTAAAGAAAAAACAAACAGTGATGAACAACACAATAAATGAAATTAAAAATACTCTAGACGGAAACAATAGCAGAATAATGGAGGCAGATGAATGAATAAGTGAGCTGTAGATACAATTGTGGAAATAACTGCCATGGAGCAGAATAAAGAAAGAATGAAAAGAATTGAGGACAGTCTCATAGATATCTGAGACAATATTAAATGCACCAACATTCGAATTATAGGGGTTCCAGAAGAAGAAAGAAAAAAGAAAGGGTATGAGAAAATATTTAAGAGATTATATTTGAAAACTTCCATAACATGGGAAAGGAAATAGACAATCAAGTCCAAGAAGGGCAGAGTTCCATACAGGACAGACCCAAGGAGAAACATGCCAAGACACATATTAAACAAATTATCAAAAATAAAATTCAAAGAAAAAATATAAAAAGCAGCAAAAGAAAAGCAACAAATAACATAAAAGGGAATCCCCATAATGTTATCAGCTGATTTTTCAGCAGACACTCTGCTGGCCAGAAGGGAGGGGCAGGATATATTTAAAGTGATGAAAGAGAAAAAACTAAAACAAAGTTTACTCTACCCAGTGAGGATCTCATTCAAATGCAATGGAGAAATCAAAAGCTTTACAGACCAGCAAACATTAAGGGAATTCAGCACCACCAAACAAGCTCTACAACAAACGCTAAAGGAACTTCTCTAAGTGGGAAACACAAGAGAAGAAAAGGAACTACAAAAACAATCCCAAAACAATTAAGAAAATGGTAATAGGAACATATGTATCAATAATTACCTTAATTGTGAATGGATTCAATTGTTCAAACGAAACACACAGACTGGCTAAATGGATACAAAAACAAGACCTGTATGTATGCTGTCTACAAGAGACCCACTTCAGACCTAGGGACACATACACACTGAGGTGAGGGAATGGAAAAATATATTCAATGCAAATGGAAATCAAAAGAAAGCTGGAGTAGCAATTCTAATAACAGAAAAAACAGAATTTAAAATAAAGATTATTACAAGAGACAAAGAAGGACAAGACATAATGATCAAGTGATCAAATCAAGAAGAAGATATAACAATTGTAAATATATATACACCCAACATAAGAGCACCACAATACATAAGGCAAGTGCTGACAGCCATAAAAGGGGAAATTGACAGTAACACAATAATGGTAGGGGACTTTAACACCTCACATACACCAATGGACAAATTATCCAAAAAGAAAAAAAAAAAGTAAACACAAGTTTTAAATGGTATATTAGACCAGATGTACGTAATTGATATTTATAGGACATTCCATCCAAACAGAGCAGATTACACTTTCTTCTCAAGTGCACATGGAACATTCTCCAGGGTAGATCACATCTTGGGTCACAAATTAACCTAGGTAAATTTAAGAAAATTGAAGTCATATAAAGCATCTTTTCTTACAAGTCTATGAAAGTAAATATTAATTATTGGAAAAAGAATTGTAAAAAAAAATACAAATACAAGGAGGCTAAACAACACACTACTAAAAAACCAAGTGACCACTGAAGAAATCAAAATGGAAATCAAAAAGTACCTACAGACAAATGAAAAAAACAACGCGATCAAAAACCTATGGAATGCAGCAAAAGCAGTTCTAAGAGGGAAGTTCATAGCAATACAGCCCTACCTCAAGAAACAACAAAAACCTCAAATACACAATCTAATATTATAGGTTGTGTATTAGGTTTCTCTAAAACAATTAGAGAAAGAAGAAGAAAAACAAAAAAACCCATACAATAATATGTATAAAATAGATAACTAATAACCACCTGCTGTAAAAAATAAATAAATAAAAATGAGAACAATGGGAAAAAAACCCAAAAATAGCAGAAGGAATGATAGCATAAAGATCAGATCAGAAATATATGAAAAAGAAATGAAGTGAACAATAGCAAAGATCAATTAAACTAAAAGCGGGTTCTTTGAGAGGATAACAAAATTGATAAACTATTAGCCAAGCTCATCAGGAAAAACACTCAAATCAATAGAATTAGAAACGGAAAAGAAGTAACTGACACTGCAGAACTACAAAAGATCATGAGAGACTACTACAAGCAATATATGCCAATAAAATGGACAACATGAAAGAAATGGAAAAATTCTTAGAAAGTACAACCTTCAAAGACTGAACCAGAAAGAAATAGACAATATAAACAGACCAATCACAAGCATGGAAATTGAAACTATGTTTAAAAACCTACCAACAAACAAAACCAAAATGTCAGATGGCTTCACAGGCAAATTCGATCAAAGGTTTAAGAAGAGCTAACACCTACCCTCTTAAACTCTTCCAAAATACAGCAGAGGGAGGAATACTGCCAAACTCATTCAACAAGGCCACCATCACCCTGATAACAAAACCAGACAAAGGTGTCACAAAAAAAGAAAATGACAGGCCCATATCACTGATAAACAGAGATGCAAAAATCCTTAACAAAATACTGGAAAACAGAATACAACATTACATTAAAATGATCATATACCAAGTGGGCTTTCTTCCAAGAATGCAAGCATACTTCAATATATGCAAATCAATCAATTTGATATGTCATATTAAAAAATTGAAGGATAAAAACCATATGACAATCTCAATAGATGCAGAAAAAACCTTTCAAAAATTTCTTTTCTTTTTTAACATCTTTATTGGAGTATAATTGCTTTGCAATGGTGTGGTAGTTTCTGCTTTATAACAAAGTGAATCAGCTATACATATACATATATACACATATATCCTCCATCTTGCATCTCCCTCCCATCCTCCCTACCCCACCACTCTAGATGGTCACAGAGCACTGAGCTGATCTCCCTGTGCTATGTGGCTGCTTCCCACTAGCTATCTATTTTACATTTGGTAATATATATAAGTCCAGGCCAATCTCTCACTTCATCCCAGCTTACCCTTCCCTTCCCCATGTCCTAAAGTCCATTCTCTACATCTGAGTCTTTATATCTGTTCTGCCCCTAGGTTCTTCAGAACCTTTATTTTTTTTTTCAGATTCCATATATATATGTTAGCATATGGTATTTATTTTTCGATTTCTGACATGCTTCACTCTGTATGACAGTCTGTAGGTCCATCTACCTCACAACAAATAACTCAATCTCATTTCTTTTTATGTCTGAGTAATATTCCATTGTATATATGTGTTAAATCTTCTTTATCCATTCATCTCTCAATGGGCACTTAGATTGCTTCCATATCCTGGCTATTGTAAAAAGAGGTGCAGTGAACATTGTGGCACACAACACTTTTTGAATTATGGTTTTCTTAGGTATATGCCCAGTAGTGAGATTGTTAGGCCTTATGGTACTTCTATTTTTAGTTTTTTAAGTAACATCCATACTGTTCACCATAGTGGCTCTATCAATTTACATTCCCACCAACAGTGCAAGAGGGTTCCCTTTTCTCCACACCCTCCCAGCATTTATTGTTTGTAGATTTTTCTGATGATGGTCATTCTTACTAGAGTGAGGTGATATCTCATTGCAGTTTTGATTTGCATTTCTCAAATGATTAGTGATGTTCAACATCCTTTCATGGGTGCTTTGGCAATTTGTACATCTTTTTTGGAGAAATGTCTATTTAGGTGGTCTGCTCATTTTTGGATTGGGTTGTTTGCTTTTTTGTTAATGAGTTGCATGAGCTGCTTGTAAATTTTGGAGATTAATCCTTTCTCAGTTGCTTCATTTGCAAATATTTTATCCCATTCTGAGGGTTGTCTTTTCATCTTGTTTATGGTTTCCATTGCAATGCAAAAGCTTTTAAGTTCCATTAGGTTCCATTTGTTTATTTTTGTTTTAATTTCCATTTCTCTAGGAGGCAGGTCAAAAATGGTCTTGCTGTGATTTATGTCATAGAGTGTTCTGCCTATGTTTTCCTCTAAGAGGTTTATTGTGTCTGGCCTCACATTTAGGTTTTTAATTTATTTTGAGTTTGTTTTTTTGAATGATGTTAAGAAGTGTTCTAAATTCTTTCTTTTACATGTCGCTGTCTGGTTTTTCCACCACTTATTGAAGAGTCTGTCTTTTCTGCATTGTATATTCTTGCATCTTTTATCAAAAATAAGGTGACTATATGTGCATGGGTTTGTCTCTGGGCTTCATATCCTATTCCATTGATCTATATTTCTGTTTGTATACCAGTACCATACTGTCTTGATTACTGTAGCTTTGCAGTATAGTCTGAAGTCTGGGAGCCTGATTCCCCCAGCTCCGTTTTTCTTTCTCAAGATTGCTTTGGCAATTCGGGGTCTTTTGTGTTTCCATACAAACTGAATTTTTTTCTTCTAATTCTGTGAAAAATACCATTGGTAATTTGCTAGGGATTGCATTGAATCTGTAGATTGCTTTGGGTAGTAGAGTCATTTTCACAATGTTGAAGCTTCTAATCCAAGAACATGGTATATCTCTCCATCTGTTTGTATCATCTTCAATTTCTTTCATCAGTGTCAGAGTTTTCTGCACATAGGTATTTTGTCTCCTTAGGTAGGTTTATTCTTAGGCATTTTATTCTTATTGTTGCAGTGGTAAATGGGAGTGTTTCCTTAATTTCTCTTACAGATTTTTCATCATTAGTTTATAGGAATTCAAGAGAATTCTTTGCATTAATTTTGTACTTGCTACTTTACCAGATTCATTGATTAGCTCTAGTAGTTTTCTGGTAACATCGTTAGGATTCTCTATGTATAGTATCATGTCATCTGCAAACAGTGACAGCTTTACTTCTTCTTTTCCAATTTGGATTCCTTTTATTTCTTTTTCTTCTTTGTTTGCTATGGCTAAAACTTTCAAAAGTATGTGGAATAATAGTTGTGAGAGTGGAAACCCTTGTTTTGGTCCTGATCTTAGAGGAAATTTTTGCAGTTTTCCACCACTGAGAATGATGTTGGCTGTGGGTTTGTCATATATGGACTTTATTATGTGGAGGTAAGTTCCCTCTATGCCTACTTTCTGGAGGGTTTTTATTGTAAATGGGTGTTGAATTGTGTCGAGAGCTTTTTCTGCATCTATTGAGATGATCATATGGTTTTTCTCCCTCAATTTGTTAATATGGCATATCACATTGATTGATCTGTGTATATTGAAGAACCTTGCATTCCTGGAGTATAACCCACTTGATCATGGTGTATGATCCTTTCAATATGCTTTTGGATTCTGTTTGCTACTATTTTGTTGAGTATATTTGCATCTATGTTTATCAGTGATATTGGCCTACAGTTTTCTTTCTTTGTGACATCTTTGTCTGGTTTTGGTATCAGGATGATGGTGGCCTCAGTTTGAGTTTGGGAGTGTTCCTCCCTCTGCTATATTTTGGAAGAGTTTGAGAAGGATAGGTGTTAGCTCTTCTGAAAATGTTTGATAGAATTCACCTGTGAAGCCATCGGGTGCTGGGGTTTTTTTTTGTTGTTGTTGTTGGAAGATTTTTAATCACAGTCTCAATTTCAGTGCTTGTGATTGGTATGTTTATATTTTCTATTTTTCCTGGTTCAGTCTCAGAAGGTTTTGCTTTTCTAAGAATTTGTCCATTTTTTCCTGGTTGTCAATTTTATTGGAATATAGTTGCTTGTAGTAATCTCTCATGATCCTTTGTATTTTTGCAATGTCACTTTTTACTTCTCCTTTTCGTTTCTAATTCTATTGATTTGAGTCTTCTCCCATTTTGTCTTGATGAGCCTGGCTAATGGTTTATCAATTTTGTTTATCTTCTGAAAGAACCAGCTTTTAGTTTTATTGATCTTTGCTATCATTTCCTTCATTTCTTTTTCCCTTATTTCTGATCTGATCTTTATGATTTCTTGTCTTCTGCTAACTTTGGGGTTTTTTTGTTCTGCTTTCTCTAATTGCTTTAGGTATAAAGTTAGGTTGTTTATATGAGATGTTTCTTGTTTCTTGAGGCAGGATTGTAGTGCTATAAACTTTCCTCTTAGAACTGCTTTTGCTGCATCCCATCAGTTTTGGGTCATCGTGTTTTCACTGTCATTTGTTTCTAGGTATTTTTTGATTTCCTCTTTGATTTCTGCAGTGATCTGTTGGTTATTAAGTAGTGTATTGTTTAGCCTCCATGTGCTTTTATGTTTTATAGATTTTTTCCTGTAATTGATATCTAGTCTCATAGCATGGTTGTTGGAAAAGATACTTGATACAATTTCAATTTTCTTAAATTTATCAAGGCTTGTTTTGTGACCCAAGATATGATCTATCATGGAGAATGTTCCATGAGCACATGAGAAGAAAGTATATTCTGTTGTTTTTGGATGGAATGTCCTATAAATATCAATTAAGTCTCCCTTGTTTATTGTATCCTTTAAAGCTTATGTTTCCTTATTTATTTTCATTTTGGATGATCTGTGCATTGGTGAAAGTAGTGTGGTAAAGTCCCCTTGTTTGATTGTGTTACTGTCAATTTCCTCTTTTATAGCTGTTAGCATTTGCCTTATTTGCTCTTTAGGTGCTCCTATGTTGGGTGCATAAATATTTACAATTGTTATATCTTCTTGGATTGATCCCTAGATCCTTATGCAGACTCCTTCTTTGTCTATTTTAATAGTCTATATTTTAAAGTCTATTTTGTCTGATATGAGAATTGCTATTCCAGTTTTCTTTTGATTTCCTTTTGCATGGAATATCTTTTTCCATCCCCTCACCTTCTGTCTGTATGTGTCCCTATGTGTGAAGTGCATCTCTTGTAGACAGAATATATAGGGTTCTGTTTTTGTATCCATTCAGTCAGTCTATATCTTCGGTGGGAGCATTTAATCGATACATATTGAAGGTAATTATTGATATGTATGTTCCTATTACCATTTCCTTAATTGTTTTGGGTTTGTTATTGTAGGTCTTTTCCTTCTCTTGTGTCCTGCCTAGAGAAGTTCCTTTAGCATTTGTTGTAAAGCTTGTTTGGTGCTGTTGAGCTCCCGTTGCTTTTACTTGTCTGTAAAGATTTTCATTTCTCTGTCAAATCTGAATGAGATCCTTGCTGGATAGAGTAATTTTGGTTGTAGGTGTTTCCTTTTCATCACTTTAAATATGTCCTGCCACTCCCTTCTGTCTTGCAGAGTTTCTGGGGAAAGATCAGCTGTTTACCTCATGCAGATTCCCTTGTATTTATTTGTTATAATTCCTTTGCTGCTTTTAATATTTGTTCTTTGTATTTAATTTTTGATAGTTTTAAGTAATATGTGTCTTGACATGTTTCTCCTTGGATTTATCCTGTATGGGACTCTCTGCATTTCCTTGACTTGATTGACTATTTTCTTTCCCATACTAGGTAAGTTTTCAACTGTAATCTCTTAAAATATTTTCTCAGTCCATTCCTTTTTCTCTTCTTCTTCTGAGACCCATATAATTTGAATGTTTGTGTGTTTAACGTTGTCCCAGAAGTCTCTGTGACTGTCCTCAATTCTTTTCATTCTTTTTCTTTATTCTACTCTACAGTAGTTATTTCCACTCTTTTACCTTCGAGATCACTTATCCATTCTTCTGCCTCAGTTATTCTGCTATTCATTCCTTCCTGAGAATATTTAATTTCATTTATTGTGTTGTTCATCATTGTTTATTCTTTATTTCTTCTAGGTCCTTGTTAAAAGTTTCTTGTATTTTCTCCATTCTATTTCCATGATTTTGGATCATCTTTGCTATCATTACTCTGAATTCTTTTCATATAGACTGCCTATTTCCTCTTCATTTGTTAGGTCTGGTGGGTTTTTACCTTGCTCCTTCATCTGCTGTTGTGTTTGCCTTCTCATTTTGCTTAACTTACTGTGTTTTGGGTCTCCTTTCACAGGCTGCAGGTTCGTATTTCCCATTGTTTTGGTGTCTGCCCCCAGTCGCTAAGGTTGGTTCAATGGGTTGTGTAGGTTTCATGGTGGAGGAGACTAGTGCCTGTGTTCTGGTGGATGAGCTACATTTGTCTTTCTGGTGGGCACTACCACATCTGGTGGTGTGTTTTGGGGATTCTGTGACCTAATTATAATTTTAGGTCGCCTCTCTGCTAATGGGTGGAGTTGTGTTCCTGGCTTGCTAGTTATTTGGCATAGGTTGTGTAGCACTGTAGCTTACTTGTCATTAAGTGGAGCTGTGCCTTAGCGTTGAGATGGAGGTCTCTGGGAGAGCTTGCACTGTTTGATATTACATGGAGCTGGGAGGTCTCTGGTGGACCAATATCCTGAACTCAGCTCTCCCACCTCAGAGACACAGGTCTGACACCTGCCTGAAGCACCAAAACCCTGTCAGACACATGGCTCAGAAGAAAAGGGAGAACAAAAGAAAGTAAGAAAGATGGAAAATAAAAAGAAATAAAGTTATTAAAATAAAAATTTATTAAAAATAAATAGTAATAAAAAAAGAAAGAGAGAAGAGAGAAACCAAACCAAAAAAGCAAACTCACCAATGAGAACAAGTACTATATTAAAAAAAAATTTTTTTAATGAACAGACAGAACACTAGGACAAATTATAAAAGCAAAGCTATACAGAAACAATCATGCAAAGAAGCATACAAATACACACTCACAAAAATTGAAAATGGAAAAAAATACATATATCGGTATTTTTAAAAAAAGGAAGAGAGCAACGAAATCAATAAACAAATCTACCAATGACAATAAACTGTAAATACTAAACTGAGATAAACACAAAACCCAAAACTAGTCAGTCTCATACAGCAAACCCCAAGTCTACAGTTCCTCCCAAATTCCATCACTGCAATTTTAAGATGATTCATTGTCTATTCAGGTTTTCCACAGATGCAGGGTACATCAAGTTGACTATGGAGATTTAATCTGCTCCTCCTCATGCTGCTGAGAGAAATTTCCCTTTCTCTTCTTTTTTCGCTCAGGTCCTGAGGTTCAGCTTTGGATTGGCCCCACCTCTATGTGTAGGTCACCTGAGGGTATCTGTTCCTGCCCAGACAGGACAGGGTTAAAGGAGCAGCTGATTAGGGGGCTCTGGCTCACTCAGGCCAGGGGAATGGTGGGATACGGAATGTGGGGTGAGCCTGTGGTGACAGAGGTTGGTGTGACGTTGCAACAGGTGCACGTGTATTCTCCTGGGGAAGTTGTTTCTGGATCACGTAACCCTGGCAATTGTGGGCTGCACAGGCTCCCAGGAGGGGAGGTGTGGATAGTGACTTGTTTTTGCACACCATCTTCTTGGTGGCTGCAGCAGCAGCAGCCTTAGTGTTTCATGCCCATCTCTGGTGTCCCGTGTTGATAGTCATAGCCTGTGCCCATCTCTGGAGCTCATTTAGGCAGTGCACTGAATCTGCTCTCCTCGCACACCCTGAAACAATGGTCTCTTGCCTCTTATGCAGTTCCAGACATTTTCCTGGACTCCCTTCTGGCCAGCTGTGGTGCACTAGCCCCTTCAGGCTGTGTTCACACAGCCAACCACAGTCCTCTCCCTGGGATCTGACCTCCGAAGCTGGAGCCTCAGCTCCCAGCCCCCACCCATCTCAGCAGGTGAGCAGACAAGCCTCTCAGGCTGTGAATGCTGGCTGGCAGTGATCCTCTGTACGGGAATCTCTCCACTTTGCCCTCTGCACTCCTGTTGCTGCAATCTCCTTCATGGCTCCGAAGCTTCCCCCCCATCACCCACCATCTCTGCCAGTGAAGGGGTTTCCTAGTGTGTGGAAACGTTTCCTCTTTCACAGCTCCCTCTCTGGGGTGCAGGTTCTGTCCCTATTCTTTTGTCTCTGTTTTTCTTTAGCACTACCCAGGTAAGTGGGGAGTTTCTTGCCTTTTGGGAAGTCTGAGGTCTTCTGCCAGCGTTCAGTAGGTGTTCTGTAGGAGTGTTCCACATGTAGATATATTTCCGATGTATTGTGGGAGGAAGGTGATTTCCACGTCTTACTCCTCCACCATCTTGAATGCCTCCACTTAACAAATATCATCACCCATTTATGATAGAAACTCTCCAAACAGTGGGCATTGAGGGAAACCACCTCAACATAATAAAGGCCATTTATGACAAACCCACAGCCAACATCATTCTCAATGGTGAAAAACTGAAAACATTTCCTCTAGGATCATGAACAAGACAAGGGTGCCCACTCTCACCACAATTATTCAACATAGCTTTGGAAGTTTTAGCCATGGCCATCAGAGAAGAAAAAGAAATAAAAGGAATCCAAGTTGGAAAAGAAGTAAAAATGTCACTGTTTGCAGATGATGTGTTACTGTACATAGAAAATCCTAAAGTTGCTACCAAAAAAGTACTAAAGCTTTCCAATGAATTTGGTAAATTGGCGGGATACAAAATTAATGCACAGAAATCTCTTACATTCCCATACACTGAGAAAAATCAGGAAGAGAAATTAAGGAAACACTCCCATTTATCATTGCAACAAAAAAATAAAACACCTAGGAATAAACCTAACTAAGGAAGCAAAAGACCTGTATGCAGAAAACTGTAAGACACTATTGAAAAAAATCAAAGACGATACTAATAGATGGAGAGATATACCATGTTCTTGGATTGGAAGACTCAACATTGTCAAAATGACTGTAGCCCCCAAAGTAATCTACAGGTTCGATGCCATCTCTATCAAATTACCAATGGTATTTTTCACAGAAATAGAACCAAAAAAAGTTTACAATTTGTATGGAATCACAAAAGACCCCGAATTATGAAAGCAATCTTGAGAAAGAAAAATGGAGCTGGAGGAATCAGGCTCCCTGACTTCAGACTATACTACAATGCTACTGTAATCAAGACAGTATGGTACTGGCACAAAAACAAAAATATTTAACAATGGAACAGGATAGAAAGCCCTGAAATAAACCCACACAGGTATGGTCACTTTTTCTTTGACAAATGAGGCAAGAATATAAAATGGAGAAAAGACAGACTCTTTGGTAAGTGGTGCTGGGAAAACTGGACAGCTACATGTAAAAGAATAAAATTAGAACACTTCCTAACACCATACACAAAAATAAACTGTAAATGGACTAAAGACCTAAATGTAAGGCCAGACACTAAAAAACTCTTAGAGGAAAACATAGGCAGAAAACTCTATGACATAAATCACAGCCAGATCTTTTTTGACCTACCTCCTTTAGTGATGGAAATAAAAACAAAAATAAACAAATGGGACCAAATGAAATTTACAAGCTTTTGTACAGCAAAGGAGACCATAAACAAGATGAAAGGCAAATCTCAGGATGGGAGAAGATATTTGCAAATGAAGCAGCTTACTTGGAAGTTTTGTGAGATCACTTGTGTCTCTGATGGTACATACTACCACTGATTTAAGATGGGGTCAGACCAAATCAGCTTTTTGCCCCAGCCAGTGATTATTTTGCTGAAGATTTGATAGTTCCTTCTCCATTTCCTGGTGACCAACACAACAAATTCCTAGACTTCCTTTGCACTGTGTATAATAAGATGTCCACCACAACAGAATGGTGTTCTTAGTTATTTTCATAGGGAAATAAAGTGCTCTTAATTGAATTATATCCACATTAAATGGTTGACAGTGATTAACCATTGGAAAACATCTTTTGATGTAGGCTGAAACAAAAGCATTAACAACTTGACATTCCCTCCTACATCCTCTGTAGTCACTGTCTCAGAGATGCAAAAACAAATATGGGATAAACCAAGCACTAAAGTGAAACAACTGGTCTGCACTTTCGAAGCTGTCAGGAAGTAAGGGACTGAGCTAAAGGCCATGAGACTCTCTGAGCTTTCCCAAGTTGGCTCAGGACAAATCTCTGTCATAGACACACAGAACTTTGGGGAAAAGAGAACATTATTTTCTGTATGAAAGTATCTGGCTAAATCTATTGTTCATTTTTTTTGTTTGTTTCCTTTTATAAGAATTGAGAGTCTCTTAATTGCTGAGGATCACAGATAATACAATATCAAGAATATTTTATGTAACCTAGCTGAGGCTGATGCCAAGCAGTGGTGTCTGCTTATAAAGGGCCCACTATGGATTCTCATTAGGTCTAAGAAAAGTTGTTCAGCTTCTCCATTTACCCCTTATCATGATATGTTCCTTAAGATGAGATAGAAGCAAAATATCAAATATTTTGATATCAAAATATCAGTGTCACTGTAAATTTGTGCTATTGTGCATGTGAAAGGAGGGCTTTGGTTTAAAATGTTCAACATAAGAGATTTATAAGTTTACTCTCAAAGAAAAACTCTTGACCATGAAAGCTAAACTGTTTCCAATGCCCAAGTTAAACCCTGCTAAGAACTCGTCCATATTTAACCAATGGATTACCAGCAACTATGTAATACTTTCATTCAATTATGCATAATGTCCTAATAAATTTAAAACTTTGGAGGAGGACAATCTGGGTTCCAAATCTACCTGTTCCAATTACATAATGTAACATTTACTTGATCTCTCTGTCTCAGTTTTCTCTTCTGTAAATTGGGTATAAAATAGTACATATGTAATAGGACTATTGAGAAGCTTAACTGAGTCAACAGTTATAACATCTTTAGTTTACCACTATGTGTGGTATTTAATTCGTGTAAAATAAATGTTATTTTTCTACACCTAGGAATGTAAAATCTTATATAAGTGTTATCCATTTATCCAAGGTCTATAAAATTTAAAGTCTCTTGACTTTGGTTACCAAATTGAGATAAGAGAAAAAAGGAAGATATAACTTCATTAACTCCTTAATCTATTTGTTTACCTTGATTTCGAAAGCCCTGCTTATTCATGCATTTAGACATATAAAATTTTTAAATGGTTTTAACATAAATCAATTAGTTTACAGCATTTGCCTCTCCTTCCAGTATCCCACCCTCCGTCCCATAGTTTTGGGATAAAAGAAAAGACATTTAAAATGAGTTGATACCTCAGCAGCTTGCCTTCCCTCCCCAGGATAGTAAGACAAATAAAGGTTTTGTTATATGTCTCAAGATAGCATCAACACAGCCTGCAGCATCACTGTCAACACCAGCCCTGCAATGCCAGGGAGTTGCAGGGAGTGCCACTGTGCTGTTGCCAATTTACTGGCTGGGATCCTTCAAAATCAACATCAAAATGTTTTCCAGTTTTTAAATTTCTTCCCCAGGCTCATACAAGGGATCCTGGACTTCTGCATGTGATCAGAAGTGTGGTTCTCCATATTCTCCTCTCCACCTCCCCTTGATTGCAAACCTCAGTGAGCCTCTCTTATTCTCTGAGTCTGTAGTACTCTTCAGTTCCCTATACAATGGCATTCATAATAATATTTGAAACCTATGATAATTTGTAAGAAATATCCAAAAATTATCTATTTATTTAATTTATCTATTACAGAAGATTTGATTTGTATAAATATTTCAAAATTTAATAGTAAAATACTCTTCCAAGTATTCAAAAGCCTATAGTTTCTTTTGCAGGTATTGGAGTAATATAGTGACAAACAGAAAAGAAAGAAGCCAATAAAGGGTGTGTTAAGTCACCATATGGGCAACAAAGTCTACATTTCATGAGAAAATGCTGTCAAACAGTGTAAAACACAAGCCACATGGGATGGCTAATTTTATGTGTCATCTTGTCTAGGCTATGGTGTCCAGTCATTTGGTCAAACATTAGTCAAGATGTTGCTGTGAAAGTATTTTTTAGATGTGATTAACATTTACAATCAGTAGACTTTCAGTAAAGAAGATTGCCCTACAAAATATTCATGAGCCTCATCCAATCAGTTGAAGGCCTTAAGAGCAAAGACTGAGGTTTCCTGAAGAAGATAGAGTTCTGCCCCAAGAGTGTGATATTAAAACCCTGTCCAGATTTCTAGCCTGCTGGCCTGCCTTGCAGATTTTGGACTCAAGACTGCAATATCAACTCAAGACTGCAATAACAACTCACCTGCAAAATTTTAAATTTCCAGCCTGATGGCCTATATTATAAACAACACACTGGCCAGCTCCTACATGAACGAATGAACCAACTCCTTAAAATCTCTCTCCCTCTCTCTCTCCTTCTCTCCCCCTCTCCCTCTTCTTCTCCCCCTCTCTTCCCCAAATCCTCCCCTTTTCCTCCATATATATCACCCAATGGGTAAAGATCACTGACACACCAACTCCCTCTGATCATTTTTTCCCAGCTTTATTGAAATATAATTGACTTGACACTGTGTAAGTATAAGGTGTACACTGTGATAATTTCATACACATGTATTATTGTGAACTGTTTTCCACAATAAGACTAGTTAACACCCCCTTCACCTCACATAATTACCATTTTGTTGTTGATGATGTAACTGTGAGAACTTCAAAACTCTACTCTCCTAACAACTTTCAAGTATATAATACAGTTCTGGGAGAAGCCTGAAAGGTCTTTAGGCACAGAAATGAAGATACTGGTGATTGGAAGTGGGCTGGTGCACACCAGAGTGGTGAGATACAAGGGGTATGAGTGAAGCACGAACTTACCTGCTCAGTCCACTCCTGGTATCTGCTTGCTCAAACTGATAGCTTATCACAATTCAAAAACAAAAACAAGCAAAGAAACCCCAGAAGGTTTAGTGGGTTAAATTGCACTGCATGTGGTTACACCTGGTCCCTTTCCACTACCCCTTCTATATTCTTTCTCCCTCAGCCTGCACTTCTGCTTGTCTTGGTTGCTTCTCTGGTGAGGTAGGCTAGACCTTTATGCCTAAGCAGTCTGTGCCCCTAGTTGTCAGGCCCTTGTTGGATCATTGTTGATGCAATTACATTTATGATTTTTACTGAATATGGAAGTAGCAAGAAATTCTCCAGTGAATCTCCTGAGTTCCAGACATACTCCACCGTGCTTCCATTATTAGAGGCAGCTGATAGGGTCCCTAATAATCAGGGTTCTTTAATCTATTTGCTGATCTACTGGAACAAAGGTCCAAAATGACCACACAGAGTCTATAACTTTAAGTTTACTAAAAATCCTTGGGCTTCCCCGGTGGCACAGTTGTTAAGAGTCTGCCTGCCAATGCAGGGAACACGGGTTCATGCCCTGGTCTGGGAAGATCCCACATGTCATGGAGTGGCTGGGCCTATGATCCATGGCCGCTGAGCCTGCGCATCCGGAACCTGTGCTCTGCAACGGGAGAGGCCACAACAGTGAGAGGTCCGCGTACCGAAAAAAAAAAAAAAAAAAAAAAAAAAAAAATCCTTGCTTGCTTTCTTTGCAGACAATATGATTTTTTCACTTTAAAAAACAACTTTGAGACTTCCCTCATGGCACAGTTGTTAAGAATCCACCAGCCAATGCAGGGGACACGGGTGTGAGCCCTGGTCCAGGAAGATCCCACATGCCGAGGAGCAACTAAGCCCGTGAGCCACAACTTCTGAGCCTGCACTCTAGACCTCGTAAGCCACAACAACTGAACCTGAATGCCACAACTACTGAAGCCTGTGGGCCTAGAGGCTGTGTTCTGCAACAAGCGAAGCCACCACGATAAGAAGCCTGTGCACTGCAACGAAGAGTAACCCCCTCTTGCTGCAACTAGAGAAAACCCTAGCACAGCAACAAAGACGCAATGCAGCCAAAAAATAATTAATTAATTAATTTTTAAAAAAAGGATTTGTCTTTGCTATCATTGTCTCAGGTTATTAAAAGTATATATATATATATATATAAAATATGAGATTTGGTCCTTAACGTGGACAGCTCACAGCCTAAAGAGATGTAAACAAACAAACAAAAAAACCCAGCTTTATTGAGGTATAATTTAGGTAAAATTTCACCAATCTTAAGGTAAGAATTTGAAAATTTGGACAAACAGATATAGTTTTGTAGCTACAATGCTAATGATACAAAACAGAGGTCAGCAAACTACAGCTCACAAGCCACATCTAGCCGGCTGCCTATTTTTACAAAAAGCATTTTATTCGAACACAGCCACACCCTTTCATTTACGTATTGTCTGTGGCTGTTCCTGTACTACAAAGGCAGAGTTGTGTAGAAGCAACAGAGACTATGTGACCAGCAAAGGTTAAAATACTTATTATTTGGACCTTTACAGAAGTTTATTGATCTCTGATATAGGATAGTTCTTTCACCCACAAAGTTTCATCATGCCCCTCTGCAATTAGTCTCCTCCTTTTAACACCAACACCTAGCTACCACAGGTTGACCTACCGCCACTATAGTTTTGACTTTTCTAGAATTTTTTTTCCAGAGTTATTGAGATAAAATTGACATACAGCACTGTATGGGCTTAAGGTATACAATGTAATGATTTAACTTACATACATCATGAAATAATTATCACAATAGATTTAGTGAACATCCAGCTCTCTTATAGATATAACATTAAAGAAAGAAAATTTTTTTCCTTTTGATGAGAGAGCCTAAGTATCACTCTCTTAACAATTTTCATTTTTAACATATAGCATTGTTAATTATCTTTATCATGTTATACCTTACATCTTTACTATTTATTTATCTTATAACTCCACTTTGCTGTATAGTAGGAACTAACACAGCATCATAAAAACAACTATACCTCAACAAGAAAAATAAAAATAAAATAAAATACCCACTCTTTAGTCTTTATCCTAATCCCTGTGACACATAACAACCTCTCAGGACTAATTCATTTAGTTATCTTATAACTGGAAATTTGTACCTTTGAAATACCTTCATCTAATTCTCCCTCCCCCAACCCTCTGCCTCTGATAATGAAAAATCTGATGTCTTCTTCTATGAGTTTGTTTGTTTGTTTGTGTTTGAAGTATAGTTGACCTGCAACACTATGTTAGTTCCTGGTATACAACATAGTGATTCAGTAATTCTATACATTTCAAAATGATAAACATGATAAGTGTAGTTGTCATCTGTTGCCATATAAACGTATTATATTATTATTGACTATATTCTCCACACAGTAAATTTAATACCTGTGACTCATTTATTTTGTAACTGAAAATAAATGATTGTATTTACCTTTAAATCTCTTTTACCTATTTCTTTCCTTCCCACCCCCTCTGCTCTGGCAACTACTTGTTTGTTCTTTGTACCTATGACTGTTTCTGTTTAGTTGTATTTGTTCATTTGTTTTGTTTTTGAAATTCCACAAAGTTAAATCATATAATATTTGTTTTTCTCTGACTTATTTCACTTAACATAATACCCTAAATTCCATCCATTTATTGAAAATGGTAAGATTTCATTCATTTTTATATTTGAAAAATATTCCATCATGTATACATTGTATATATATACAACATCTTCTTTATCCATTCATCTACTAGTGTCAACCCTTGGTGGCTTCCATATCTTGGCTATTGTAAAAAATACTACAATGAACATAGGGGTGCATACATCTTTTCCAATTAAGATTTCTGAATTATCTGTTTTCTTCAGATGAATACTCAGGAATGGAATTGCTGTATCATAAGACAGTTCTATTTGCAATTTTTTGAGGAATCTGCATACTGTTTTCCATTGTGGGTGCATCATTTTACATTCTCACCAACAGTACATGAGAATGCACTTTTCTCCACATTCTCATGAACAGCAATTTTGACAGTTGTGAGATGATATCTCATTGTGGTTTTCATTTGCATTTCCCTGATGAGTAGTGATGTTGAGCATCTTTTCATATGTCTGTTGTCCAACTGTAGGTTTTCTTTGGAAAAATGTCAATTCATGTCTTCTGCCTATTTTTTATTGGGTTGTTTGTATTTTTGATGTTGAATTGTGTGAGTTCATTGTATATTTTGGATATTAACCTCATCAGATATCTCCTCCCATTCAGTAAGTTGCTTTTTGGTTTGGTGACAGTTTCTTTTGCTATGCAAACACTAAAAAGCTTGTTGTAGTCCTATTTGTTTATTTTTTCTTTCATTTCATTTGCCTGAGGAGACAGATCCAAAATAATATTGCTAAGACCTATGTCAAAGAGTGTATGGCCTATGTTTTCTTCTAGGAGGTGTATAGTTTTGGGTTTTTAATCCATTTTTAGCTTATTTTCATATATGGTGTGAGAAATTAGTCCAGTGTAGTTCTTTTACATGTAGCTGACCAGTTTTCTCAAGACCATTTATGGAAAATGTTATCTTTTTCCCATTGTATATTCTTGTCTCATTTGTCATATGTTAATTACCCATATACCTATGGGTCTATTTCTGGGCTCTTTATTCAGTTCTGTTGATCTGTGTTTCTGTTTTTGTGCCAGTACCATAATGTTTTGATTATCTTTTTTGTAGCTTTGTGGTATAGTTTGAAATCATGGATATCACCTGGATTTTTTTCTTTTTTCTTAAGATTTTTTGGCTATTCAGGATCTTTGGTGGTTCCATACACATTTTAGAATCATTTGTTCTAGTTCTGTGAAAAATGCCAGGGGTATTTTGATAATGATTGCATTGAATCTGTAGATAGACTTGGGTAATATGGTCATTTTAACAATATTACTTGTTTCAAGCCATGAGCATAATGTGTCTTCCGTTTGTTTGTGCTGTCTTCAATTTCTTTCATCAGTGTCTCATAGTTTTTCTGAGTACAGGTCTTTTAAATCCTAGTTAGATTTATTACGAAGTATTTTATTCTTTTTGATGTAATTGTGAATGGAATTGTTTTCTTAATTTCTCTTTCTGATAGTTTATTTTTAATGGATAGAAATGCAACACATTTCTGTGTTCACTTTGTATCCTGCCACCTTACTGAACTCATTGATGAGGTCTAGTAATTTTTTGGTAATGTCTTTAGAACTTTCTATGTATTGTATCATGTCATCTGCAAACAGTGAAAGTTAAACTCCTTTGTTTCCAATTTGGATTTATTTTATTTCTTTTCTTGTTTCATTGCTGTGGCTAGGACTTGCAATACTATGTTGAATGAAAGTGGCAAGAGTGAACATCCTTGTCATGTTCCTGATCTTAGGGGAAATTCTTTCATCTTTTCAGCATTGAATATGATGTTAGTTGTGGGCTTGTCATATATGACCTCTATTATGTTAAGGTATGTTCTCTCTATATCAACTTTGTTGAGAGCTTTTACTGTGAGTGGACATTGGATTATGTCAAATGCTTTCTCTTCATCTATTGATATGATAATATAATTTTTATCCTTCATTTTTTTAATGTGATCACATTGATTGATTTGTGGATATTGAACCATCCTTGCATCCCTGGGATAAATCCCACTTGATCATGGTGTATGTTCCTTTTAATGTATTGTTGAAACTGGTCTGCTAATATTTTGTTGAGGATTTTTGCATTATTGTTCATCTGTGATATTTGCCTGTAATTTTTGTGTGTGAAACCTTCATCTGGTTTTGTTATCTGGGTGATGTTGGCCTCATAGAATGAGTTCAGAAGCACTTCTTCCTCTGCAATGCTTTGTTATAGTTTGAAAAAGATAGAAATTAACTGTTCTTAAAATATCTGGTAGAATTTATCTGTGAAGCCATCTGGTCCTAGATTTTTGTTTGTTGATTTGTTGTTGTTGTTGTTTTTTACTGCATCAATTTCTTTACTGATAATTTGATTGTTCATATTTTCTATTTCTTCCTGATACATTCTTCTGAAATTGTATAATTCTAGAAATTTGTCATTTCTTCTAATTTGTCCATTTTATTGGCATATAATTGTTCACAGTAATCTCTTATATTCCTTTGTATGTATGTGGTGTTGGCTGTAACTTATCTTCTTTCATTTATGATTTTATTGATTTGGGGCCTCTCTCTTTTATTCTTAATGCATCTGGCTAAAGGTTTATCAATTTTGTTTATATTTTCAAAGAACCAGCTCTTAGTTTCATAGATCTTTTCTATTGGTTATAAAGTCTCTACTTTATTTCTGCTCTAATCTTTATTATCTCTTTCCTTCTACTAACTTTGGGTGTTATTTGTTCTTCTAGTTACTTTAGGTTTAAGGTTAGATTGTTTATTTACAATTTTTCTTGTTTCCTGAGGTAGGCTTGTTTCATTATAAACTTTCCTATTAGAACTACATTTGTTGCATACCATAGATTTTGGATCTTTATGTTTTTATTTGTCTCCAGGTCTTTTTAAAATTTCCTTTGATTTCTTCAGTGATCCATTGGTTGCTTAGTAGCATACTGTTTAGCATCAAACTGTTTCTATTGTTTTGCAGTTTTTTCTAGTAGTTGATTTCTAATCTCATACTGCTGTGGTTGGAAAAGATGCTTGATATGATTTCAATCTTCTTAAATTTACTGATACTTGTTTTGTGGCTTAGCATATGATCTATACTGGAGAATGTTCCATGTGCACTTGAAAGGAATGTGTATTCTATTGCTTTGCATGGAATGTTCTAGATATACCTATTAAGTCCTTATGGCTTAATGTTTCTTTTAAAACCAGTGTTTCCTTATTAATTTTCTGTCTGGATGATCTGTCCTTTGATGTAAGTGTGGTGGTAAATTTCCCTACTGTTATTGTGTTATTGTCAATTTCCTCCTTTATGTTTGTTAATATTTGCTTTATGAATTTAGGTGCTTCTGTGTTGGGTGCATATATTTTTATAACTGTTATATCTTCTTCTTGGATCAATCCCTTGATCATTATGTAATGTCCTTCTTTGTCTCTTGTTATAGTCTTTGTTTTAGAGTCTATTTTGTCTTATATAAGTATTGCCTCCCTGGCTTTCTTTTTGTTTTCATTTTCATGGATGCCTTTTCCCAGCCCCTCACTTTCAGTCTGTGTGTCTTTAAATATGAAATTATTCTTTTGTAGGGAGTATATAATGTGGGTCTTTTAAAATAATTATTCAAGCACTCTATGTCTTTTGTTTGGAGAATTTATCCTTTTCACATTTAAAGTAATTACTGGTACGTATGTACTTATTGTCATTGTACTAATTGTTTTGGGATAGACTTGTTTGTTTCAGTTGTTCCTTTCTTCTTTTTTTCTCTTCCCTTGTGATTTAATGACTATCTTTAGTGTTATGTGTGGATTTCTTTCTCTTTTTTTGTGTGTATGTATCTAGTATAGATTTTTGGCTTGTGGTTACTACAAGGTTCATATATAGAAATCTATATGTATCTATCTCTATCTCTATATATGATTATTTTATGTTGCTCATCTCTTACATTGAATGCATTTTAAAAACGTTTCATTTTTAATCCCACCACTATGTTTACTGTTTGTGACATTACATTCTACATCCTTTTGTTCTGTGTATCCCTTATCTACTTATTGTGGATATAGATGATTTTACTACGTCTGTCTTTAACTTTCTTATTAGCTTTATAAGTGTTTGATCTACTACCTTTACTGTATATTTGCCATCACCAGTAAGACTTTCCCTTCCATAATTTTACCTTTCTAGTTGTAGCCTTTTCTTTTTCACTTAGAAGTCTCTTTACATTTCTTATAAAACTGGTTTGGTGTTGCTGAACTATTTTAGCTTTTGCTTGTTTAAAACTTTTGATGTTTCCATGAAATCTGATTGAAATCTTTGCTAGTTAGGGTGATCTTGGTTGTAGGTATTTTTCCTTTCATCACTTTCAATATATCATGCCATTCCCTTCTGGCCTGTAGTTTCTGCTGAAAAGTCAGTTGACAGTCTTGAGAGTTACCTTGTATGTAAATAGCTTTTTCCTTGTTGCCTTTAATATTCTCCTTTTACCTTTAATTTTTTCCATTTTAATAACAATGCATCTTGAGGTGATTGATCATGTTTGGGAGTCTCTGTGCTTCCTGGATCTGGATGTCTGTTTTCTTTCTTAGGTTAGGGATGTTTTCAGCTATTATGTCTTCAAATATACTACCTGTCCCTTTCTCTTTCTCTTCTCCTTCTGGGATCCCCATAATGCAAATGTTGTATGCTTGATGTTGTACCAGATTCTCTTAAACTGACCCAATTTCTTTTCTTTTTCCTTTTTTTCTATTCAGTTTCTGTCATTTCCACTATTCTCTCTTCCAGTTTGCTCGTATATGTATTGCTCTGTATTATCTAATCTACGTGTTCATTCCTTCTAGTGTTTTTTTTTTTAAATTTCAGTTTTCATGTTCCTCAACTTTGTTTGACTCTTTATGTTTTCTAACTCTTGGATTAAAACCTCTACCTTCTCACTGTAAACATACATTCTTTTCCCGAGTTCTTTGATCATATTTATGGTCAGTACCTTAAACTCTTTTGTGCTAGATTGCTTATTTCTACTTCAGTTAGTTCTAGGGTTTTACCTTGTTCATTCATTTGGAACATATTTTTCTGTCACGTCATTTGCTGTTTTTATTTCTAATTAATTGGTTAGGTTGGTTATAATCTTCAATAAGTGGCCTCATGTAGGAAACATCCCATGGGTCCCAGCAGCACACACACCTCTAGTCTCAAGAGCTATATGCTCTAGGTTATGCCCCCTATGTGGGCTGTGTGGGTCCTTCTATTATGGAAGGCTGATTACTGTGGGAAATTTGGTAGGTGTGGCTGGCCCCTGGTCCTTTTGGTTGTCACATACTGCCTAGTGAAGAGGCTGCTGACTGTTGGTGGACAGAGCTGGGTCGTGAGGCAGCTATGGAGCTCTGGAGGATCTTGGGGGTAATTCTGACCTACCAAGATGGATGATTATGGGACTTCAGGGAGGGGGCCTTTCCCAGAGTTAGTTTTGTCCTGCTGGTGGCCAGTTCCTGACATGGCTGGTTGTGGGATCTGATGTGTCCCAATGCTGATATTAGCCTGCTAGTGAGTGGGACTGGATCCCAGGGTAGCTGGCTGAGGGTCCAAAAGTATATCAGAGCTAGTGTCAGCCAGTAGGTGGGCAGGATCAGGTCATAGGTACTCTTGAGGCTGGTACCTGTCCCTGGTGGGTGATGCTGTGTCCTCAGGGTAGTGTTGGCCTGCTAGTGATCAGAGCCATGTCTGACAGATTGCTGCAGGAAACCCTGGGTGTTCTAGGGCTAATGCAGGCCCTGTGGTAAGCAGGGCTGTGTTCTAGGGTGGCAGAGGTCTTAAGGAGTCCTATGGCAGCCAGCCTGCTAGTGGGTGGGGCTATGTCCCCACCTAGCTAGCTGCCTGGCTGAGGTGTCTCAGTACCGGTTTTGACCAGCTGGTGGCAGGATGAACTCCCCAAAATACCTGCTGCTAACGTCTATGTCCCCAGAGTAAGTTTTAACTGCATCCTCCTTTTCCAGAAGGCTCTCCAAGATCAGCAGATGGATCTGACCCAGTTTTCTTTTAAATTGCTGCTTCTGCCATGGGTCTTGGGTCTTGGGACATGCGAGATTTTGTGTGCACACCTTAATAGTGTAGTCTCTATTTCCCACAGCCTTCTGGCTCTCCCAAAGTAAATCCAACTGACCTTTCAAGCCAAACGTAATGGGGTTCATCTTACTGGTGCAGGATCCCCAGACTGGGGAGCCTGATGTGGCACTTGGACCCCTCACTTCTTGGGGAGAACCTCTGCACTTGTTATTATCCTCTTATGTGTGGGTAGTCTATGGTTATAGTTATGGTTCTTGACTATACCACAACCTTACCCCTCCTATCAGTCTCATTTTGCCTCCTTCTTTATACCTTTAACTGTAGAAGATCTTTTCTTCTAGTCTTCTGGTTGCTCTCATAGACAGTTGCTCTGAAAATTGTTGCAATTTTGGTGTGCCTGTGGAAGGAGGTAAGGTCAAATTCTCCCCACTCTGAAATCTTAGCCACTCCTCTAATATGATTTTATTTTTCAAAATTATAAGAAAATCCTAAAGACTCCCCAATAAACTGTATTAATTAACAAATTTAGTGAAGTTGCAGGATATAAAATCAACATATACAAATCAGTTGTTTATATACACTAACAACAAAACATCTGAAAAAGCAAAAAAAAGAGCAATCTCATTCACAATAGCATCAAAAACAATAAAATACTTAGGAATAAATTTAACCAATGAGGTAGAAGACCTATTTATTGTGTTGGACAAAAATTTCCATAACATCTTACGGAAAAAGCTGAATGAACTTTTTGGCCAACCTGATACCTAAAACTACAACATTTTGATGAAAGAAATTGAGAAAGACACAAATAAATATGAATATATCCCTTACTCATGGATCAGAAGAAATGATATTGTTAAAACTTCCATACTAGCAAAAGCCACCTATAGATTTAATGCAATCTCAATCAAAATTCCAATGGAATTTTTCACAGTAATAGAAAAAACATTCTAAAATTTGTATGGAACCATAAAAGATCCCAAACAGCCAAAGCAATCCTGAGAAAGAACAAAGCTGTAGGCATCACAATTCCTACTCTACTACAAAGGTATAGTAATGAAACAGGATGAGATTGGCATAAAAATAGACACATAGACCAATGTAACAGAATTGAGAGCTTAGAAATAAACCTGCACAGCTAATATTTGACAAGGGAGACAAGAATACTCAACAAGGAGAAAAATAATCTCTTCAATACGTGGTGTTGGGTAAATAGGATAACCACAAGCAGGAGAATGAAACTGGACGCTTATCTTACACCATACACAAAAAATTAATTCAAAATGGATTAAAGACTTAAAAATATAAGAACTGAAGCCATGAAACTCCTGGAAGCAAACAGGAAAAATCTCCTTGACATTGTTCCTAGAAACAACTTTTTGGATATGACACCAAAAACACAAGCAACAAAAGCAAAAATTAATAAATGGGACAACATCAAACTAAAAATCTTCTGCAGAGCAAAAGAAATAATGAAATGGAAAAACAATGTATGGAATGGGAGAAAATATTTACAAATCATATATTTCAGAAGGGGCTAATATTTAAAATATATAAAGAACTCATGCAGTGCAATAACAAAAAAAATGGACTTCCCTGGAGGCCCAGTGGTTAAGAATCTGTGCTTCCACCACAGAGGATGTAGGTTTGATCCCCAGTCAGGGAACTAAGATCCCACATACCACACAGCAAGAAAAAAAAAAAAAAAATAGCAAAAAATAAATAAATAATAATCCAATTAAAAAATAGGCAGAGAAGCTAAATAGACATTTTTCCAAAGAAGACATACAAATGACCAATAGGTACATGTAAAGGTGCTCAACTTCACTAGTTATCAGGAAAATACAAATAAAAACTGCAATGAGATATCACCTCATACCCTTAGAATGACTATCTTCAAAATGATAAGTGTAGGTGAGGATGTGGAGAAAAAGGAACACTTGTGCACTGTTTGTGGGAATGTAAATTGGTGCTATGGAAAACGGAATGGAGATTCCTCAAAAACTTAAAAAGAGTTATCATAAAATCCACCAATCCCACTTCTGGGTATATATCCAAAAGAAATGAAAACAGGATTTCAAATAGATATATGAACTCTATGTTCATTAAAGCATTATTTACAATAGCCAAGATATGGAAACAACCTAAGTGCCCATTAATAGATGAATAAAGATGTGTACATATATATAGTGGAATATTATTCAGCTATGAGAAAAAAGAAAATCCTGCCACATGTAACAATATGGAAAAATTTGAGGGCATTATGCTAAGTAAAATAAGTCAAACAGCAAAAGACAATGACTGAACATCATCACTTATACATGGAATATAGAAAGCCAAACTCATAGAAACAGAGAGTAGAGTGGTTGCTACCAGGGGCTGGGGGGGTGGGGGAAATGGAGAGATGTAGGTTAAAGGGTACAAAATTCCAGGAATAAGATGAATAAGTTCTTAGGATCTAATGTACATGTTGATTATAGTTAACAATACTGTATTATATTATTGAAAGTTGCTAAGAAAGTAAACCTTAAATATACTCACCACAAAAAATGAAATGGTAATTATGTGAGGTGACTGAGTTCTCAGCTAAAGTTATGGTGGTAATCCTTTTGCAATATATAAACAAGTGTATCAAATCAACATGTACACTTTAAACTTACAGAATGTTATATGTCTATTATATCTCAATAAAGTTAAGGGAAAGTTGGAAAAGCTATTTTAAAAAGGAAAAATAAAGATCTTAAATGTTCCCATCATACACCAAACAAAAAAAATAAAAATAAAAATAAAATAAAATATTTGCTCTGTCACCTATAGAAGTAATCCTTCCCAAAACTAGTACCTCTAGTCCAGCAGACAATAAACTTAAGGGGACAAGAAACACAAAGTCACTATGAGGGTTATTGACTGAGAGGGACTACTCTTACCTCTACTCCTTGGTTCTTACTTCCATGTTTTCCACCAGTCAGAGATCAACACTATATAATAACTGTTGCTTAAATATATATACTACATCTTGATGAACAACACCCCAAATAACAGGATGTCATCACTGAACTGGTGCTTTAGTCAAGGCTTTATGATGTCGTTTCAATGTTCTAACAGGCTGACAACTAAAGGGTTTAGGGTATATGTCTATATGGTACAACTGGTAGATCCTGCAACCATGTGCCCATTGCTGCATCTTCTTCACCATCTTCCTTGGTCTGAAACATCATTCTACAGGATCTCATGACAATAAATCAGACACTCTGTGAACATTTGGAAAGTGATGCTGGCCAAAGTACCATGGTTGCCAAGGCAAACCATAAGTCTGACTCACTCCCTGTCTAGGGTAGGACTCTGGTATGAATCTGCCATTGAGTGGCTGACTTGTGATCTTGAGGGATTGTATCACACCTTCATGGTGATGATGGTCTGACATAATCAACTTGCCATCACTGAATGGCTAGTGTCCTAAAGGGATGGTATTTCAAAGAGAGGACATAAATATGAGCTGCATAGATGCAGCAGAGGTAGGAGATTTGGGGCCTGTGATATCCATGCTTGTGACTTATTTGTGCCCTCCAGACTTGCTTGGGCTCAACCTCAAAGGTACAATTTCTATTGCACTGTGGATTAATGCTGTACCTTATGACTTTGTTGGTATGAAAATACTTAGGGTGTGGTAAGCAGTTCTGATTGCATAGTTACTTGATGTTCCATAGTCAGGCATTCAGCATCTTATAACCACAGAAAAAACACATAATGGCTATTATTTCAATGTGCACACCACATTCTTAAAGGACTTGTCCCAAATATCCAGGGTATCTTCTCCAAGATAATGCTTTAATTGGGCCTTTATGAGGCCACTGTACTCAGGATACTGTATGGCTTCTGCTGATTCACTTAATATATTGACTATAGAGGAGAGAACAATTTCAGGGGTCTCCACTTGGTTTTTCCTTTATTATAGCTCATATTCCACTAGTCTGGGAACCAATGTGATTGAACTGCTTAATGCTAAGTATGTCCATCCCAATTATGCTTATAATAAACTAGGGAAATGATCATTGAACCAACTATAATGCATACTTGGACCAAGACTCCATACTTGGGACAGGACTTCCACATGTCACATCTTAACAGCATGGTAGGACCAATTTATCACTGTATATTCAATGAGTGGGGGAAGGGGACATATATTTTAAAATTTATTTTTATTTAGATGTTTCTATATAACATTCTTAAATTTATTTATTTATTTATTTTTTGCAGTATGCGGGCCTCTCACTGTTGTGGCCTCTCCTGCTGCGGAGCACAGGCTCCGGACGCGCAGGCTCAGCGGCCATGGCTCATGGGCCCAGCCGCTCCATGACATGTGGGATCTTCCCGGACCGGGTCACGAACCCGTGTCCCCTGCATCGGCAGGCGGACTCTCAACCACTGCGCCACCAGGGAAGCCCAAAATTTATTTTTATTTTTGATTTACTTTTATTTAGATCATAGGAGCCATATCTGAATCTGATGAGAAGATTGCCTTGACCTTGAACTAGATGCAGTGGTTGGATGGGATAATGAATGTATTCTTTGTGAGGGAGGAAAAGAGAAACAGACACCTTGTGACAAGAAAGGAAAGTTCTCAACTCAACTCCTAGTGCCAGATAGCCATCAGTTCTATCTGGTCTTCTTGGACACACAGGAAGATTATGTATCCCAGCAAACTTTTGGATTAGGCTGGGGCCACCAGATTAAGCTCTAACCAATGAAAAGTGTATCACTTCCTGATCTAGAAATTTAACGTGTCACATGATCCTATCCTCTCTCACTTTGCTCATTAGACAGTAGAATGCAGAATATCCAAGAAGGTATCTGAGGAGGCTTTAGGAAATAGTGCAACACAGAAGGAGCCAAAATCCCTGTCACAATGTAAACAGAGATATGAACAATAAATAATTTTTTTTTTGTTAAGCCTTTGAAACTTGGGGGAGGATATATTATATTGTAGCAGATAACACTGATTATGTGAATACAAGCCCATTTTTGGAGTATTTCTATTCATTACTTGGCTGACTGAAGTCCTCTGTCTAATACTTTTATCAAGGAAGCTTAATTGAAACTATACTACTTGTTTTCTGGCATAGTTTTAAATGCCTGTCTGTGGCTTTTATGTTTAAATAATGGTTTTATTAGGTATAAAATTCTTTGTTTATACTTTCTTTCCCTGAGAAATTCACAAACAATACTAAATTCTGTTCGGACATTTAATGTCACTAGAGAGAAATCTGAGGCCAGTTTGAATTTTTCTGCTTTTTGGGTGAGTTGATTTTTTTTTTTAACTGTAGACAAAGAGAATTCTTTTTTCCAACAGCTTTACTGAGGTATAATTGACATATAAACATTGTTTATGTTTAAGGTCTACAACTTGATGTTTTGATACATGTACATTGTGAAATGATCACAACGAAGCTAATTAATATATACATCATCTCCACATAGTTACCATTTCTTTTTATTTTCTTTGTGTGTGTGTATGTGTGTGTGTGATAAGAAAACTTAATTTAAAACTATCCTCTTAGCAAATTCCAGATATACATTACAGTATTGTTAACTATAGACACTATGTTTTATGTTAGATCTCAGGAACTGATTAATCTTGCATAACTGACACTTTCTACACTTTGACCAACATTTCCCCCTCTCTCCTAGCAACAACCATTCTATTCCCTGCTTCTATGAATTTTACTGTTTTAGATTGCACCTATAAGTGAAATTATTTAGTACTTGTCTTTCTCTCTCTGACTTCTCTCACTTAGCATAATGTCCTCATAGTTTATCTATGTTGTTACAAATGACAGGATTTACTTCTTTTATGAGGCTTCTTTATCCATTCATCCATCAATGAACATTTAGGTTGTTTCCATATCTTAGTTATTGTGAATAGTGCAGCTTTCTTTTTTTTTTTTTTCTTGAAGTCCAGTAATATTTCTAGGAAATGTGTTAATTTTTATTATTCTGCATTTATTTATTTACTTTTTATGAACAGTTTTAAGTTCACAGCAAAATTGAGGTGAATGTACAGAGATTTTGCATATACCCCTGTCCCCACACATGTATAGCCTCCTCCATTATCAATAGCCCCACCAGAGCAGTACATTTGTTACAACTGATGAATCTACATTGACACATCATTATCTCCAAAGTCCATAGTTTACATTACCATTCTCTTTTGATGTACATTCTATGGGTTTGGACAAATGTACAATGACATGAATCCATCATTACATTATCTGCATTTATTTTTAAGGACAGCTTGCCCTTTGAAACTATAAGTTTAATTTTTCCTTTAGTTTGGAGGAAATTTTTATAGTTATATGTTTGTGTTAGGCAAGATTCTAAAAATCACCCCCAGTATTCCCCATTCTAATCTTCGGATCCTGTGATTATGATGAGTTATCTCTCCCATGATCATGTTACATTAATGGCACAATTTATCTCATAATAAGGAGTTTATCTAGATGACTCAAATATAATAAGATGAGCCCTTTAAAAAGCAGAGTTTTCTCAGGTTAATAGCAGAAGAAAAAGTCAGAGAGATTGGAAGCACAAGAATAATCTGATGTGGTGTTGCTGGCTTTGAAGATAGATGGAGTCACATAATGAGGAAGGCATGCAGCTCCCTAAAAGGTGAGGGTGTCCCACAGTTAACAGCCAAGAAACAGGGACATCAGTCCTATAGTTGCCAAAAACCTGAATTTTGCCATCAACCTGAATAAGTTTGGAAGCAGGTTTATTCCCAGATCATTCAGGTAAGAACTTGGTCAAATTGATTTCAGCTTTGTGAAACCCTTCAGCTTCGTGAAGCAGAAGAACTCAGTACAACCATGCTGTATTTCTACTCTGCAGAAGCTATGAGATAATAAATGAGTGTTGTTTAAAGCTATTAAATTTATGGAATTTGTTATGTAGCAATAGAAAATGAAGACAATTTTAAAGTATTTCTCCTATGTTTTATTCTCTTTTTCAAAACCACCTATTACACTTGGGTTGAATTTTCTTTGTGCCAAGTATCTATCTTTTTCTCTATTTTTAATCCTTTGTTCATTACTACTTCATCTCAATCCTGTCCTTATACCTTACATTTTCAATAGTGGCATGTCTCCCTTGTGCTACTTACAAAATTGTCTTTATATCGAGAATGGTATTTTTTTTCTTTTCTTTCATTCCTGAATTATAACTGCTTCTGTTTATCTCCTCTAGTTGTCATCATGTCTCCCTTACACTCCCAAATATCTACCCTGGATTCATACTTGCAAAATATATTTGTTTTATAAGTCATAGCAACATGTTTTGTCTCTATTTTTATACACTTTTTAGTAACATTTTTCTAGTGAATGTTCTTCATCTGTCAGTTATTTTCCTTATTCCTTTCTTCCATTTTACTTATAGTGTTTTTGTATTGATCCTGTGCTATTATCTGGTATATATCATTTTTGAATGATAATATTTCTCCCTGGATCATCAATCTGGAAGAGATCTGTGTAGAGTGAGAGACCAGGTCGGAATTCCAGGCCAGCAGAAATTCTCCTAGGTATACCTTGAGGTTTCTTTAAGTAAAAAGTTGTGCATGTGAGTGAACTGTTTTAGTATTTACATTTCTCTCACAACAGGTAGTCAGTGTAAGACTGCTATCACTCAAAGATATCCTCTTGCGCTCTGCAAAAATGGCACATCTATTGGTTTCCTCACCATCACCACTGAATCATCCCCATTTCCTTATTCCATCATCCCCCACAAATAGGACGGAAGTTCTGACCACTGGCCCATATACCCTGTTTTTAATTGTTTGAAATAGGAAATTATTTCCTTTTTCTCTCAGATTGTGCTTCTTACTTTGTAGAGCTGTTCTCAACTAATTTTTCTGAGATCTACACCTTCCAGCATGCTCTCTAGGCATTTTTCTAAGCCCTCTTCAATCTTAACTCTATTAAGCATATATTGTGTCTTGAGCCAAACTTATAAATGGAGAACTTGTGAGCAGGAAGAAATGTTGACCAGCTTAGACAAATTTCAGACTATTAGAGTTTCATTGGGTTTGTTTGTTTTTTTAATTCTTTTAGGCAGAAGATGCCTAAAGAAAAAACTATTTTTAAGAAGCTAAAACAGTAATGGATAAGGTATGTATGTGAGTGCATATATCTATAGGGTGAAGAGAAAAAAAGGAATGATTAGGCTGTCTACTTGACTGATAGAAAGTTTTCTAGAAGACAGACAACATGGCCACATATGCTTTTCACTACATTACTCATTATGATGTGCAAAAGCAGGAACATCAACATTTTCCAAATACATAATGTGAAGTAGTCATTATTGGATATGTGAAAATAATTCTATTATAGAGGATAACAGAATATGGATGAAGATATGAAAATCAGTTCAAAAATGTATATAAAACCATCAGAAGAATCATTCAAAAGTATTATATTATAGACAGAATTTTTTGGTAAAAATTGTAGGTGCTATCCGAACTATTCTTATGACCCTTAGAATAATTAGTCTTGAATGTTAAATGTCAGATATATCAATATGAAAGTGGTGGTGGCACTGCTTTCTTAATTATTGGAATCACAAATAGACTTCAAAATATCATTTTAGTCAACAATTCTCACCCAATCAAACATTTGTTATTACAAAGAACCAAATAACTGGTTTCTTTCCCTTCCCTGCATAAAAGTAAATGAATCATTGGAGAGGAAATGTACAGAAACATGCAGACTCTAAATAACCCCAAACTGACTGTCAAATGTGTTGTGTCACTTGGCTACAGGAAAAATCCTGAACTAAATTGGTCAAAAGTAGAGTTGTTATTAAAAACCTAAAGGCTCTGTTTGTCTTCACTATTCATCAAATAAGACCTTCCTTTGGGAAGTTTAGAACAAACTGCTTTAAAACTTCGATTACCTGTATTATTTACACTAAAACATCACAGTTTCCTCCAGCACTCACATTGATCCACTCACCAACAGCATGGAAGCTACTTGGAAAGTCTTTTTTTTTTTTTTTTTCTTTTTATTCTTTTTCATCTTGTGATTTTTTTAAAAAAGAGTTTAACTATTCACTGTAGGCTATCCAGATGTTCTTCAGACTATCTATAAACTCATTTTAGAACTATGTCTTAAAATCTTTTTGCTTTCATTTCTTTCTCTAACCAAACAATCTTCTCTTTTCTATGTTACTTTTTGTCTTGAATGAATATATCAGTAATAATCTCATTCTTGGTTGCATGAGCAGAAGAATTTATTAAATAATTCTTTGGGAAATTTCCAATGGCTTCCCTCAGGCTTAGAAATAGTATTCTCCCTGACACATCTGCCGCAGTATGCTTTAATCACTTTTTTTTCCACACCATGAGTGCAATGCAATGTATCTCATTAAGTCAGGAGGTAGTAAAAACTAGAGTAATGTGATGACCTAGTTGAACAGGGTGAAGAAAATTCGGGGGAAAAAAGTGAAGGGCAGAGAGTAAGCATGTTTGTTTCAAATATGCAAATAAAGATTAACCGACTCCCTGTCCCTTAGGAGGAAGTCCTTTTTAGATTATTTAAAAATTAGAATCAAAGGAGCCAGGAGAGCATAAATTCAAGCCTGTATGAAAAGACACAGAAAGTTCTAGAATAAGCCCATCTCTTGTTTAATAACTTGGCTCACTGACTTCACTTCCCTCTTTGCTGAAGCATTTTTGGAATCAACAACAGCAGAGTAAATATAATAGAGAGACCAGAAATGTTCTATCCAATGGAGTTCTCTCCCTAAATAGGTCAGAGGTTAAACAAGATGATCTCTCCAAAGAGGTCTCTTTGGATTTTTGTCCTCCCAGAAGATTAATTACTTTCCAGAAGTATATAATTATTTAATCTCTAAGGCAGATGTAGCACAGATCAAGAAATCAAGGAGGTGACTTTGTCAAATAAATTTTCTCTTTATCAGCCACTTGTAGCAAGAGCATGTTAAGAGAATTTGAAGTGAGAATCACAATAGTGAGATTATTAACTACTTAAAAGGTGGATGGAACTAAAACCACACTAAAATAGCAAAACTACTTAACAACATCACCTTAGTGCAACCAAGTTTCTGCAAGTGTCATCAGTTTATGTATTCTATGTAATTCAGTATTATATAATGAACTCTGATACAGAACCAAATCAGATCTCACTGGCCTTTGTCACCAAGTACTCCTGTCAGATCTTTGATTTCCTAGGAAGATCCCAACTACCCCAATAAGAAACCCGAGTATCATATATGCTTATTCATCAATAAGTTTTTCCTTCCAGGTGTTGCTGCTATTTCAACAGGCATTCCAACAGCTGTTTCTAGGTTGACTCTCTTTGAGGTCATTTTCCCATTAGAGGTATTTGGAGTCTGGATAGTACCAAAGTCCTCTGTGGAGGAGCACTGCACAGTGGACCTCCACTGGGTGCCACCATGTTCTCAGTCCTTTACAGGGCATTCTGTCTGTACCTCCCAGGTAGAGTGCCAGAATTAAAAAAAAAAAAATCAACATTCTCCAGAAGACTATAACAAGTCCTAGAGTCTACACAATATGAGTCATAAGGTTATATATGCTACCATTAACATACCAATAAATAAATAAACAAAACAAAACAAATGTGACAGATTCTCAAGAGAAAAGACAATCAACAGATACAAACCCTGAGATGACCTGGATGCTGGAGCTGTAATACAAGGATTTTATAGCAGCTATTACAACTATGCTCACTGAAGTAATAGAAAACACACTTGAATTTAATGAAGAGAGAAACTCAGCTGAGAATTGGAGACTATTAAAAAGGGATAAGTGCAGGTTTTAGGACAAAAATTACAATATCTGAAAATTTTAAAATGTCTCACTGTGTGGATTTAATAACAGAATAAAAATGTCAGAGGGAATAGTGAGTGAAATTGAAGCCAGGTGAATAGAAATTATCCAATCTGTAAAACAGAGAAAAAATATTGAATAAATGGACAGAGCCTAAATAATGTGAGAGACAATATCAAATGTCTAATATGAATGTAATTAGAGTTTCATATGAAAAAGAGAAAAACTAAGTCAGGAAAAGCATTTGAAAAATAATGGCTGAAATTATTCCAGATTTACTAAAAGACATAAATTTACAGACTCAAGACATTCAACAAACCCCAAACAAGATGAGTTCAAAGAAAATCCCACCTCAACACATCAAAAACAAACTGATAGAAAATAAAGATACAGAAAAAAATTAAGCAACTAGAGAGAAATTATAAGGTACTCACAGGGAAACAACAATTCAAATGACCCTGGATTTCTCATTAAAAACCACAGAGGCTATAAGGTAGAACATCTTCAAAGCAAAGAAATAAAGGAAAAGTCAAACCATATTTCTATAGCCAGTGAATTTATCTTTCAAAAATAAAGATATTTTCAGATAAAGAAAAATTAAAGACAATTTTCCTATGAATTGATCTACAAAAGATGCTAAAAAAAGTTCTTCAGGATGAATAAAACTGATACTAGAGGAAAATTATATCTTTGGGAATGGAGGAAGAGCAATAGAAGTGGTAAGTATTGGGGTGCTGTGAGTTGAATTATTGTGTGCCCCCCCCAGTAGTAAAGTCCTAACCTCTGTGAATGTTGGAACTTGTGTCTTTACAAATGTAAGTTAAGATGGGCTCATAATGGTGTTGAGGGAGTGCTTAATCTAATATTGTTGGTGTCTTTATAAGACAAGAAAGGCAAAGATATCAAGATGGCAGAGTAAGAGGATGTGGAGCTCACCTCACCCCATGAACACATCAAAAATGTATCTACATGTGGAAAAATTCCCACAGAAAACTAACTGAAAGCTAGTAGAAAGACTCTTAAACAACTGAGGCTATAAAAAAGATTATACACATAATCAGGTGGGATGGGAAGAAAAGCATTGGGTCAGGACCTGTACCCCTGAGATGGGACAAAGTGGAAAAAGATCACACTGCTGTACACTTGCACTAGAGAGTAAGTGTGTTGAGCTACATACTGGGCATCCTAGTTCTGGGTCCTATGCATAGGAGACAAGACCCCTTGGCTGCTTGGACACCTGCTGGGACAGATAGAAAGACTGAAGAAGACTAGATTCCACTTCTGAGGTGTGCATAGGTGCTGACTTGCCTCCAGGAAGACAGAAAGGGATCTGCCCTAGTAGCTGCTGCCTCACCACACTCTCCATTCTAAGCTGAGTGAACATCACGCCATGCCAGAACTTGGCACTGCATCTAGGGTAGAGAGAATCTGGAAAAGACTTGATCTAGGGATGCAGAGGTGACCAGAAGACTGAGACATAGACCCAGTGGGGTGGCAGCAGCCATTGTCAGCACTTACTCAAGCAGAGCCCCAGAATTATCTCACACTTCTGACTGTAGCACATCTGTCAGAATTCCTGTGATTGCCTTGCTGTAAGCCTCAGCCCAAGCTGAGGCAATGCACCATCCCCACCCACTGCACACCACAGCCTAGCACTAGAGCTGGGGCAGCCATGACAGTGGAAAAGATGCAACCATGGACTGCATCTCAGCAGAGTTGCAGATACATACACAGGTAGTGCATCAGCCTTAGTAAGTTCACAAGCTGCACTTTCTTCAACACTCCCCTCCTTTGGGACAGAGGCCCCAGTGCAGGGAGAAGGAAAACCACATACTTAAAGGAAACAGAGCCAACTTCAGCTCAACCATCAGGGCTTCTGCTACAACAACTTGGGAGCAGAGCCCACCCCTGACAAGGTGGGGATGGCCACTGAGCAGAGAAGAAGTCCTGCCTCACACACTGTGCAGGCTCTAGCTCCTCCATCACCAGCCACACCCCCTACTGAAGTAATAGTGATCAGCACACCATGAGGAAAGATGTGACTGGTGTCCACATCAAATCCTGCCCTCTTACCAAAGGCATTGGGCAAATGCAATATACACAGGGGACACTCACACATAAGAGGCCCCCTTCAAGACCACAGTTGTTTTCACCTAAATTCATTGAGACAGAGAAAGTTAAATAAAATGAAAAGGCAGAGGAACTACTTTCAATTGGAATAGTAAGAGAAAATGAATGAAAATAAATTAATAATGAAACAGAAATAAGCAATCTACCTGACAAAGAATTCAAACATTGGTAATAAAAATGAACTGAATTAGGGAAGAGAACTGATTTAAGAGAGCTTATTTTAACAAGAAACTAAAAACTACAATGAAAACCCACTCAAAAATAGATAATTCAATAGCTGAGATTAAATCACTCTAGAAGCAATGAATAGCAGACTAATGACAAAGAATGCATAAATGATCAGGAAGACAGAATAATGAAAATCACCCAATCAGAACAGCAAACAGAAAGTCAGATTTAAAAAAAGAGTGCAACATACAAGATCTATCAGATAACATTAAACATGTCAACAGTCACATTATAGTGGTTCCAGAAGGAGAATAGACAGAGAAAAAGGTATCAAAATATATGTGGGGGCTTCCCTGGTGGCGCAGTGGTTGAGGGTCCGCCTGCCGATGCAGGGGATGGGGGTTCATGCCCTGGTCCAGGAGGATCCCACGTGCCATGGAATGGCTGGGTCCGTGAGCCATGGCTGCTGAGGCTGCACGTCCAGAGGCTGTGCTCCACAACAGGAGAGGTCACAACAGTGAGAGGCAAATATATATATATATGTATGTGTATATATATATATATATATATATATATATATATATATATGAAGAAATTATAGCTGAAAACTTCCCAAAACTAAAGAAGGAAACAGATATCCAGGTTCAGGTTCAGTAAGCATAGAGGGTTCCAAACAAGATGAAACATAACAGACCCACACTAAGACATATCATAATTAATATGGCAAAAATTAAATATATAGAGATAACTCTAAAGGCGGAAAGAGAAAAACAAAGGATTATATATATACAAGGGAATCCCCCTAAATCTATCAGCTAATTTCTCTGCAAAAACATTGCAGGCTAGAGGGAGTGGCATGATATATTCAAGGTTCTGAAAGGGGAAAACCTGCAATCTATGATACTACATCCAGCAGGTTTATCATTTAGAATGGAAGGAGAGATAAAGAACTTCTCAGAAAAGCAAAAACTAAAAGAAATCAACAATACTAAACCATTCAAAAGGAAATTTTGAAGGATCTTTTCTCAATGGAAAGGAGTAAGAACATACAGGAAAGGGAAATTCCCAACAGGAAAGGCAAATATATAGCAAGGATTAAAGATCACATAAATAAACCAGTACATAGACTAATAGACAAAAAATTGTAAAAGCAACAGCAAAACACACATGAAAGTGTTAAAATATGATATCAAAAATACAAAAATGTGGGAGAGTAGGGTAAAAAAATGTAACTTTTAGAATGTATTTGAACTTAAATGACTATCAGTTTAAATTAAATAGATAAAACAGTTGGTCAGCATATATGAACCCAATGTAACCACAAATCAAGAACATAGAATAGATATACAAAAGCCAAAAAGAAAGGAACTCAAATATACTACAAAAGAAAATCATCAAATCACAACAGTAGAAACAAAAACAAGAAATGAACAGAAAAGGTAAGAGGGGCAGACTCACAATATAATCAAATCCCATACCCCTCGGTGGGCAACCCACATCCTGGAGAATAATTATATTTCAGAGGTTCTCCCACAGGAGTGAGAGTTCTAAACCTCACATTGGGCTCCCCAGCCCAGGGGTCCTGCACTGGGAAGACAATCCCCAAGAACATTTGTCTTGGAAGACTAGCAGGGCTTCATTTTGGAATCCCCATAGGACTGGGAAAAACAGAGACTTCACTCTTAAGGGGTGCACACAAAATCTCACATGCACCAGGACCCAGAGCAATAGAAGTAATTTGATAGGAGCCTGGGCCAGACATAACTGCTCATCTTTGAGAGTCTCTGGAGAGGTAGGGGGAGGAAAAAACTCACCCTGGGGACATAGACACTGGTGTCAGCCATATTTGAGAACATATTACATAGTGAACACTGTGGCTGGCAGCTGCCATCTTGACCCATTCTGCCAAGCCCTGGCTCCACCCAATATCCTCAGGACAAACAACTAACTGGGCAACCCACTCGTCAGCAGAAAGACTGCCTAAAGACTTACTGAGCCCATCTAGACATGCCCGTAGATGCAGCTCTGCCCACCAGAAAGCCAAGACCCAGCCCCACCTACCAGTGGACAGGCACCAGCCCCTCCCTCTAGGAAGCCTGCACTAGCCTCTAGACCAGCCTCATTCACCAGGGAGCAGATACTGGACACAAGAAAACTACAGTCCCACAGTATACAGACACAGCCTGCTCACAGCAGGCAAGACGCTACCCTAGAACCAGTGGGGCCCTGGCCCTGTCCAACAGCATGCCAACATAAGCTTCAGGACATCCTGCATCAGGAACTGGCCCCCCTCAAACAGCTATCTGACACAAGTTCTGGGATCCCTTCGCCCTACAGCCAGACTCCACAAACTGGCTCTCTCTGCCAGTAGTCCAGCACCAACCCCAGGACCTGATTTTATTGTCAGTTGGTGGGCAACAGCTCCAGAGACTTCAGGACCTTGATTCCACCCACCAGTGAGCCAGCACTAACCCCAGGGCCCCATAGTGTTCTGCAGCCAGCCACCTCATGACCTTGCCCTGCTAAATAGCAGCCAGCAGCATCCACACAAGGCAAGTCCTGGCAATAAACTGGGCTAGGAGCCAACCAATCCTACCAGACTGTACACATAGACCACCACAAGAGAAGGACACTCACAGCCCTTTAAGAGATAATCCCTAGAGCAAATAGCTTGTGTGATAAGAGGTGAATGCACTGCTAGGACACATAGAACATCTACAGAAGGCCACTTCTCTGAAGTTGAGAAACATAACCAACCTCCCACATATGTAAAACTACAAATATCAACTTAAGACAAAATGAGGTAGCAGAGGAACATGTTCCCGATAAAGGAATAAGATCAAACCCCAGAAGAAGAAATAAGTGAAATGGAGATAGGCAATCTATCTGAGAAAGAGTTTAGAGTAATGATTGTAAAGATGATCATAGAACTTGGGAGAAGAATGGATGCACAGAGAGAGAAGTTAGAAGTTTTTAGCAAAGAGTTAGAAAATCTAATAACCAAACAGATGAAAAATACCATAACTGAAATGAAAAATACACTAGAAGTAATCAATAGGAGAAAAATGATACAGAGGAGTGGATCAGGAAGAGAGAATAATGGTAATCATTATCACTGAACAGAAAAAAATGAATGAAAAGACATTAGGACAGTTTATGAGTCCTCTGCAACAACATGAAGTACAGTAATATTCACATTATAGGGGTCCCTGAAGGAGAAGAGATAGAGAAAGGGACTGAGAATATTCTTCCCAAATCTGGGAAATGAAACAGTCACTCAAGTCCAGGAAGTTCAGAGTCCCATACAGTTAGAACCCTAAAAGGACCACACCAAGACACAGTGTAATTAAAATGACAAAAACTAAAGATAAGGAGAGAATGTCAAAAGCAGTAAGGGAAAAGAAATAAATAACATACAAGGTTATCAACTGAATTTTCAGCAGAAATTCTGCAGTCCAAAAGGGAGTGACACAATACATTTAAAGTGATTAAAGGGAAAAATCTATGAACAAGAATATGCTACCCAGCAAAGCTCTTGTTCACATTTGATGGAGAAATCAATAGGTTTATAGACAACCAAAAGGTGAAAGAGTTCAGTACCATCAAACCAGCTTTACGACAAATGTTAAAGGAACTTCTCTAGGCAAAAAAAGGAAAAAAAAAAGAAAAAGAAAAGGCCACAACTAGCAACAAGAAAATTATGAAATGAAAAAGCTCACAGGTAAAGGTAAATATACAGCAATGGTAGTAAATCATTGACTCAGAAAGCTAGTAGGGAGGTTAAAAGACAAAAGTAGTAAAATTATCTATATCCACAACAAGAAGTTAAGGGATACCCAAGACAATTAGGTATAAAATATAATATCAAAAAGAATAATTGTGAGGGGATGAGAGTACAAATATATGGTTTTTGAAATGCATTTGAAATTAAGAAAGCAACCACTTAAAATAATCACATGTATAAAACACACTGGTATACAAAAATCACATGGTGACCACAAACAAAAATCTATAATAGATATACACACAAAAAAGGAAAAGGAATCCAAACATAACACTAAAAATAGTCATAAAATCACAAGAGAAGAGAAGAAAAGAAGAAGGGGGAAAAAAGATCTAAAAAAACAAATCCAAAACAATTTAAAATATGGCAATAAGAGCATACATATTGATAATTACCTTCAATGTAAAGGAACAAAATGCTCCAACCAAAAGACATAGAGTGACTGAATGAATACAAAATCAAGGCCTGCATATATGCTGCCTACAAGAGACCCACTTCAGATCTAGAGACACATACAAACTGAAAGGGGTAGAAAAAGGTATTCCATCCAAAGGGAAATGAAAAGAAAGCTAGAGTAGCAATACTTATATCAGACAAAATATACTTTAAAATAAAGACTGTTAGAAGAGACAAAGAAGGACACTACATAATGATCAAGGGATCAGTCCAAGAAGAAGGTATACAAATTGTGTATATATATGGAAGCACATCAATATATAAGTCAAATATTAACAGACATAAAAGGAGAACTTGACAGTAACACAACAATAGTAGAGGACTTTAACACCCCACTTACATGCATGGACAGATCATCCAGAGAGAAAATCAATAAGGAAACACAGGTTTTAAATAACACATTAGACCAAATGGACTTAACGGATATAGAGAGAGCATTCAATCTGAAAGTAGTAGAATACACATTTCTTTAAAGTGCTTATGGAACATTCTCTAGGATAGATCACATACTAGGCCACAAAAGAAGACTTGGTAAATTTATGAAAATTGAAATCATATCAAGCATCTTTTCTGACCACAACACTATGAGACTAGAAATCAACCACCAGAAAAAAACTGCAGAAAACACAAACACATGGAGACTAAACAATATGCTACTAAATAACCAATGGATCACTGAAGAAAGCAAAGAGGAAATCAAAAAATACCTAGAGACAGATGAAAACAAAAACGGTATGATCCAAAACCTATGCGACATGGCAAATGCAGTTGTAAAAGGGAAGTTTACAGTGATAAAAGCCTACCTCAGGAAACAAGAAAAATCTCAAATAAAAAAACCTTAAACTTACACCTAAAGCAACTAGAGAAAGAAGAACAAACAAAACCCAAAGTTAGTAGAAGGAAAGAAATCATAAAGATCAGAAAAGAAATAAATAAAATAGAGACTAAAAAAAGAAAAAGTCCAATGAAACTAAAACCTGATTCTCTAAAAGGAAAAACAAAATTGACAACCCTTTAGCCAGACTTATCAAGAAAAAAGGGAGAGGGCCCAAATCAATAAAATCAGAAATGAGAAAGGAGAAGTTACAACTGGCACGACAGAAATACAAAGGATCATAAGAGACTACTATGAGCAATTATATGCCAATAAAACAGACAACCAAGAAGAAATGGACAAATTCTTAGAAAGGTACAAGCTCCCAAGACTGAACCAGGAAGAAATAGAAAACATGAACTGATGAATTACCATTAACAAAATTGAATCAGTAATTTTACAATTCCCAGCAAACAAAAGTCCAGGACAAGATGGCTTCACAGGAGAATTCTACCAAACATTTAGAAAAGAGTTAACACCTAACCTTCTCAAAATATTTCAAAAAATTGCAGAGAAATGAATATTTCCAAACCCTTTTTATGAGGCCACCAACACCCTGATACCAAAAACAGACAAAGATATCACAAAAAAAGAAAATTACATGCCAATATCACTGAGGAACAATGAAGCAAAACTCCTCAACAAAATATTAGCAAACCAAACCCAACAATGCATTAAAATGATCATATGCCATGATCAAGTGCGATTTATTTATAACAGGGATTTAAGAATGCTTCAAATAGCCACAAATCAATCAATATGATACACTACATTAACAAATCGAAGAATAAAAATCATATGATCATCTCAATAGAAGGATAAAAATCTTTTGATAAAATTCAACATCCGTTTAGGATAAAACTCTCCAGAAAGCAGGTATAGAGGGAACATACCTAAATGTAATAAAGGCCATATATGAAAAACTCATAGCTAATGTCATACTCAATGGTGAAAAGCTGAAAGCATCATCACTAAGATCAGGAATAAGACAAGGATGTCCATTTTCACCTCTTTTATTTAACATAGTTTTGGAAGTCCTTGCCAGAGCAATCAGAGAAGAAAAAGAAATAAAAGAAAGTCAAATTGGAAACAGAGAAGTAAAACCGTCACTGTTGGAAGATGACATGATACTCAACATCAAATATCCTAAAAACACTACCAAAAAACTAGTAGAGCTCACTGATGAATTTGGTAAAGTTGCAGGATACAAAATTAATATTCAGAAATCTTTTGCATTTCTATACACAATGAAATATCAGGAAGACAAATTAAGGAAACCACCCCTTTTACCATTATATCAAAAAGAATAAAATACATAGGAATAAATCTATCTAAGGAGGCAAAAGACCTGTACTCTGAAAACTATGAGACACTAATGAAAGAAACTGAAGTTGAGACCAACAGATAGAAAGATATACAGTGTTCTTGGATTAGGAGAATCAATATTGTTAAAATGACCATACTACCCAAGGCAATCTACAGATTCAATGCAACCCATAACAAAATACCAATGGCATTTTTCACAGAACTAGAACAAATAATTTTAAATTTTGTATGGAAACACAAAAGACCCCAAGTAGCCAAAACATTCTTGAGAAAGAAGAACAGAGCCAGAGGAATTACACTCTCAGACTTGAGACTATACTACAAAGCTACAGTAATCAAAACAATATAGTAATGGTACAAAGAAAGGCACATAGATCAATGGAACAGGATAGACAGTCCACTCACTTATGGTCAATTAACTTATGTCAAAAGAGGCAACAATATACAATGGTTATAAGACAGTCCCTTTCACAAGTGATGCTGGGAAATCTGGACAGCAACATGTAAAAGAGGGAAATTAGAATTTCTCTAACATCATACACAAAAATAAACTCAAATGGTTAAAGACCTAAATGTAAGACTGGATACTATGAAACTACTAAGGAAAAACATAGGAAAACACTCTTTGACCTAAATTGCGGCAATATATTTTTTGGATCCATCTCTTAAACTAAAGGAAATAAAAGCAAAAACAAACAAATGGGACCTAATTATACTTAAAAACGTTTGCACAGAAAAGGAAACCATAAACAAAATGAAAAGGCAACCTATTGAATGGGAGAAGATATTTGAAAATGATATGACCAATAAGGGGTTAATATCCAACATATATAAACAGCTCATACAACTCAACACAAAAAACCCCAAACAATCCAATTTAAAAATGGGCATAAATAAACTATACTCCAACAAAAATTTTTAAAAAACAATTTTAAAAAATGGCAGAACTAAATAGACATTTTCCAGAGGAAAAGCAGATGACCAACAAGCACAAGAAAAGATGCTCAACATTGCTAACTGTCAGGGAAATGCAAATCAAAACCACAATTATATATCACCTGACACCTGCAAGAATGGCTATCATCAAAAAGAACACAAATACCGAATGTTGATGAGGATGTAGAGAAAAGTGAACACTTGTACACTGTTGGTGGTAATGTAAATTGGTGCAGCCATTGTGAAAAACAGCATGGAGGTTTCTCACAAAACTAAAAATAGAACTACCATATGACTGGCAATCCCACTCCCAGGTACATATCTGAAAAAAACAAAAAAACTAATTGGAAAAGATACATGCACCCCAATGTTCATAGCAGCATTATTTATAATTGCCAAGATATGAAAGCAAACTAAGTGTCCATCAACAGATGAATGGATAAAGATGATATTATACACACACACACACACACACACACACACACACACACACACACACATACACATAATAGAATACTGCTCAGCCATAAAAAAAAAATGACATTTTACCATTTGCAGCAATGTGCTATTAAGTAGCAGACCCAGGAGTCAAACCAATGGAGTCCAGCTTCAAAGTCTATATCTTAATTGCTTTAACTAGCCACTGTTGGTTCAGCTATTAAAAAAGATGACTATCATGGAATTCTAAAAATTCTCTGAAGAAAATACTAGGTCTGAAGCAAATGTTGAAAATATTACACTTATTTAGCATCTTTCTTTAGTTGAATTCATTGAGGTGTAATATAAAGGGAATTGGAAAGATTATTTCTATCCTGAAAATATCAATATATATATATATCAAGATCTATTCCTTGATTCTTAGGAAACCATAACTAGAGAATCATTACATTGCCATAAGGTTTCTTGTGCTTTATTATAAGGTAAGTATTCTTGAGGGTAACAAAACATTGATCGTAAACTTTGTGTTTTGTTACAATTCTATAAAATCCTCTCCTGAGTGTGGGGTTTGCTTAAGAATGTGAAGAACTGTAGACAGTTTTGATGCAGCAGGTAATTGAAGTGGGTTAGGAAAGAGTGAGAATACCATTGGGTAGGAAAAGTGAAGGAAAATATAAGTTGGGGATTTCCAGAAGTCTTTCCCTATTCAACAATTTATCCTAGATAGAACCAACTTTGAAGAAGTTATTTTTTAAATTTAAACACGGAAAATGAACTTTTTGTCATAAATATTGCAAATTCAATGCTTGATTAAAAGCAGTGGAAGCTAGATTACAACTAGGATTATCAGGAGTTGCTAAGGATGCTTGAAATGATGACTACAGTAGGTATACAATTTGTTTCTGAACACTATTTGCTCTCTACATCTTGCCTTTAACCTATGAGCTATCTTTCGTAAATCTTAGAAAAGTGTGCAATATGCATGCAGTATTCATATGGCAGTCATGCTTCAGCCAATCGCAGTTTTGCCAAGCTAATCTTTTCTTGAATATTCAAAGATCTTCCCAGGCATTAAGTCACTATTCTCCACAATAACAATGGGTGGGCTAACCTATTGTACAGATGGAAAGATGGAGACTCACGCTCTGATCTAAATGTTCCTGGCCAGAAACACAATGGGAAATCTTCCCGAAAATAAATGTAACTTTAAAAATTAACTGAAAAAGTAGTTTCAGATAGTTGAAAAGAGTTTAGTATATTTAAGAAACTACCTATAGCTCAGCTCCCCATCTTAACATTTTTCACTTGTTATAATAGAAAACCTGAAAAAAAAAAAACAGGTATAAGAAAATAATTAGAATCAAGAGCCAACAGTGCAAAGAGGAAAAGAAAATAGAGATTTAAACTTTCCTAGAATCCTGTGGGACAATCAGGTAAAAAAAAAAAAAAAAAAAATATATATATATATATATATATATATATATATATATGAGAAAATCTTAGAGTGTATATTTCAATAGTTTTAGTACATTAAAGGAAAAATAAGCTGTTATTGTTTAAAGAGATGTTATCCAAGCAAGTTAGGAAGAGTATTGTTTCTGTCACAACAAATGGCTTATGCAAACCTTAGGGAAAAACTGGAGTGTATGAAATATAGAATGTTCTTTAAATAGCCAGTTTATTAAAAATTGAGGAAAGCAAGACTTTCAACACTACCCCTAAAATACATAAGAAAATAAGAAAGATGTATTTTTTTCCCAAATGACTTAGAGTTCGGAGGAAGAGTACTTAAATTTAAGTCGGCTCCATTCAATATGCATTTGAGCAACCCAATATACCTAGTAGCATGGGTTAGACAACTTGGAAATACCTTTCTGATTTGCTCTTTCCCCTAGAAAAGCACATATGTGAAAAAATCCAAGGGCGATACATGAAATGTGAAACAATATAGAATGCAATGAGGTACAAAAAGTACAGGTTCAGAAAACTCTGTGCAGTGACATCAGGAAAGGAAGGAGTAGTTTTGGACTGATACTCTCTGGGCTGGCTATGCAGAGAACAGGAGGTATCTTCCAGGTTCCATTGTGGTTGGAGGCTGCACTGAGGTTGGCCCAAACCCAGAATGTCAGATGAATAACATGAGACTGGAAAGTCATGTGTAACTTTCTGGGGGGAAACAGAGGTTTGTACAAATTTTGAAACGAATCACGGTAATGAAAGAACAAAACCAAAGGGACATCAGTGCAGTTATGGAAAGAGTGCTGATCCAAGGTTGGGAAAATGCGGGTCCTACCCTTCACGCAGCCACTACTGCACTGCGTGATTCTAGTCCAAGGACTTAACCAATTGTGGTGGAGTGGTGTCACTGTTTCCTCATCTATAACATAAAGGTATAGAGCCAAGTGGGCTTGAGATGTTCCTTCTCCCTTCTAAGAGTGCTTGTCCTCAGCTAAATTTAATTCTCATCTGCAATAATCATTTTATACTAGATTCCTCTTATTTATGTTGATACCTGAATGCCAGATTTATGCAGAGTGGGTAAAAAATAGCTAGTAGTTCTCTGAGTAGATTTCAAACAGATTAAAACAAACATCTCAATGGTTCTACAAAATGTAGAAGACTGCTGCTTCTTCAAAAAGTCTATGTTCACTTTACGCATGTCATAGAATAATCCACACTCTTTTATTACTGTCTGGTTATGTCTGTTTTCCAACATATTATGAAATTCTTGATGGCAGGAGCTGTGTTTTATGCATTTTTGTGTCATCACTATCTAAGCTTAGAGCTTGGCTCCTAAAAATAGTTAATCATTAAGATGATGGTGATGATTATAATATGGCTAAATATTTTGAGTTATTAATATGTTATGAATACTTTAAAAATAATTTTGTTATTTAATCTGCCCCCAAACCATGTAAGATAGGCATTATAATTATCCCCATTTCACAGAGGAGGAAACAGGAGCATACACAGTAGTTAAGTAAATTGCCCAAGTTCGCATAACTACTAGATCAGACAGAGAGCACTCAAACCCAAGGCATCTGGCCCCAGAACTCATAAATGGAGCATCTTTATTACAAAGGGGAAGAGCATCTAACCCAGGGTGGAAAGAGGTGGACTGGGGATGGCAACCAGTAGAAAAAGCATGTAAGTCAGAGGGGAGGCCATTAAAAAAATGCATGGAGAGAAAAAAAGACATGGTAGGAAAGAAGCAGCAAGCATTCTGGTGTTGTTGGAGAAGATGAGTACAATGTTGTTGTTAAAGAGATAAACCATGGTCATATCACAGAGGGCCTTATACTCTGTGAGTTGTCTGGGAAACCAGGACTATTGAAGGATCTGACTAGTATAAGAATTCTTATGAGGAAAATGAGACAAAATATTTGAGAAAAGAGATGCTCTGAAAAATTTTAGCTATGCCCAAATATTTGCCCACAAAACTTTTAAAAATTCTTCTTTTGACTTTGTATCTTTGCTGTTTCCTCTGCCTTTAGCATCCTTCTTCTTCCTATTTTTCCTTACTCGTTACTCCTGGGTTTTTGAAATGCAGCTCAAATGTTGTCTTCTCTAAGAAATTTCCTTTCTCTCCTTTTCCCCAGTTTCTGACCTGCATAGCACCTTGTCATAACATTTATGACATTTCATTGTAATTATTTGTTCACTTGCTTTTTCAGTCTTTTCTCCCTGCCTGTGGACACTTTGCAAGCCAGCATCATACTTCATTCTCTTGTCTATAAGTTTTTGGAGCAAGAGAAGGAGTAAATAAATGTTGTTTAATGAATCATTAATCTGATTTTTAATCAATTTTTAATAATTGTTAATCTAATTTCAAATTTACAGTCACTTCACTATGATATTTGTATATAGCCTTGGTATAAGATATTCAAAATAACTTCCCTACATTATGTCTACCTCAAGACTACCTCTTATGATATCGAAAGGTCTACACAGTACAAAATAAAATTTCAATGGTAAGCAACTATATTGCAAGTGCATGGAACATCCCAATTCAGTTTGAACAATTTAGCACAGGAGAAAATAGTCAGCCCAGCCATTTAAGCTTTACTGACCAATCTCTTCTTTCTTCTATTCCAATAAAGGCTTATTTCTTGTCAAGACACTGCAGTTTAAAAAACCACCCTTCTCTTCTTTTTTTATTCAGCTCCAATTGAGTTTACTCCTCAGTTCTCCTTAGCTCAGTCAGTGAGAAATGTTTCCAAGGATCAGAATGATCTCAACTCATCCCCTGGGGTCCTGATATCTTCCTGTGGTCATTCCCAACCATTTCTGCAGGTTGTTATTTATGTATTTTCCACATCATTTATTTGGTGTTCAACAAATATTTACTCTCACTGTGCCAAGAACTGGAGATATGAAGTGGACAAGATACCTACAGACCCTACCCTTATAGAATGTACACTCTCTAGGGTAATTACATAGATGGGAGAAATACAGTGCCACAAGGGCAGAGAGAAGGGCACTTTGTCCCATATTTATCTGTCAGGGAAAGTTCTAGCATCTGAATAATAAATTCAAATGAGTTAGGAGAAGGAAAGGAATGAGATGATAGGTTTGGAAAGAAAATGTAAACAAAAGCAACCAATGCTTGAAGGTTCAGAGGTGGATAAGGGTTGGCAAAATGAGAAACTGAGGATAGCTGCAGTATCTAGAGCACAGATGCAGTTAGAGTGACAAGAGTAGATGCTCAAGAGGTAGCCAGGCAAGAATACTCTGAGCCTTATACACCAGATTAAGGGATTTGGTCTTTGCCTTATTGCAACCACAGCACAGGATTTAAACTGGATTTGACAGTTCAATTTTTGTTTAAGAAAAATCACTCTGGCATCCCTCCAGAGATAGGATTGGAGAGAGACAAAACTGAGGCAGAGATACCAGTGAAGAGGCTATGGTAGTGATACAAATCAAAAGTTTTTATTCACTAAAGTTATGTTCATAAAGATGGACAAAATAGATCAAATGACAGATATTTCACATATACAACACACTGGAACTGGTGAATAATTGGGAGTGAAGAATGACAGAGAGGGGCTGGGGATGATGCTCTGGACTCCAATAAAATCTCTCCTGTCTGGTTACCCCAGTCCAATCTGAATCTTCTCGCTTCTGGGTTTCTGGAAATACCTCACATGGTCTCCTCATTTGGTTTGTTTACTAAATTCCATGCTTTCACTATAGTTATCTGCTTATGTATATATTGCTAATTCCACCCTTAAAACCATATGAAATATGATCAGGACTATGGTTGGATTTATTGGTTATGCTTATTTTCTCTGTACTAGGATACTTAAAAACCTCTCTTTGTGCTGGTCACTTCCTCTGTGAAGCCAGCCCTCATTCTCCTGACAAGACGTTCCTCTAAGTTCTCATGGCATTATGCATACCTCCCTCATTACAACATTTTGCTGCAATTGTCTGAGTCCCCTCTAGATTATAGGTTTTAAGGGATGATTTCTTTTTATCTTTACATGGCCAGTGCCTACCAGAGTGCTGGAGAAATTGGTGTAAATTTAATACGCATTCATTAATTTAATATATTACCTTGTTTCACTGGTGTTGCCATTGCAGTTTAGAAAAAAACTTTTTTTCCTGATACTGTGAGGAGCTCTGCTAGAGCAAATAGCTGCCCTATGTCTCTTAAGTCTATTCAGCATTTGTATTAATTTAAAATGAGAAAAACCATCAGGGGAAATAATCCTAAATTGTTTTCCCAGCCATTTATTGTGCATGCTGATGGAACCAATAATATGAAGGGCAATGAGTATGAGTAGGTTATGGTTTCCTAATGTGCACACACCAATCAGATAACTCTCAATACAGACCATTTATAATGTCCTTCACTTTATGTGCAGGCATTGACAATCAGAAACTAAAGCTGAAAAGCAATGATTCATTCAAAATAGATCTGACATCCAAACCTTTCCTTAGGTGCTCATCTGCATAATTGTATGTGTTATTCGTTTTCTCTCTCAGTCACTCCTCACTCTCTACCATGAAAATGCCACAATAGTGCATTGGCCATCATGGCCCCCAAAACCTAAAAATCAGAGCTGGGGGGAGAGAGAACCACACAAACAAAAACACCCTGATAGCAGCATTCACATCTTCATGTCATTTCCTGCCAGCCTGGCCTTCCACTTATGTCTGGGTGCCGGTTCTATCAAACTTCTGTCTTGTCTCAGTTTTTAGCAGCGTCGATAATTTATTGCATCTAGGATGATAGAAAACCAGCTTTATACATCATTCAGCTTGCAAAAGATGTGTAGCTTCAGTTCCTTAATGGTGTCATTTTGGCTGAATGCTATTAACAGATTACCCCTGCCTAGGGCAGTGGAGCATGTGCGGCAGAAAGATAACCTTGTGTTCATAATTTAATACTAACTGTTTTCTCCATAGTACCTCTTTCCAGTACATTAACAACAAACCAATATGGCCTTGTCCCCTGCGGTTGTATTCTTCAGCAGAAAAAAATGGATTACATGATAGCAAGTTCCTGAAGATTTCCAGTGAAGTATTACAAATCACTCAACACTCACTCTGCAGAAATGAAAAATAAACAGGCTTAGATTCAATCAAATTTAATTCCTCCAATTTAGCTTTACCACACTTCAAAGGGTGCTCTTATTAATGTCTTGGGGAACAAATTTAACAGTCATTTTTCCTCATTTTATATGAAAGATTTCAGTTGTATTCAACATATAGTGAGATCAAGAAACTATTTTATTTTATTTTTTTAGCAACTACTCTGCCACAGTTTGATATAAAAGTGTAAGCCATTTACAGAAAACTCTTTATGGAATTTCTATCCTATTCCATTCCCAGGAGCTAAATTTATATCCTGCATTAGCTATCATAGCACTAGAGTATTAGTCTTCTCCCTTTGCAAGCAGTTCAGTGCAGTCGGAGGCCCTATCACTCTCCACCACTCACATCCACAGGCATTATGAGTTTATCTCATCTTCTGCAGCAAGTACCAGGCCCAATTCATTCCTTTAGGCTACTTTACTAATAACCTATTCCTTATCAGGGCCTCTCCACCTCAGCTTGTGATCAAAGACCCAATTAATGGAATGGAGAAAGGTGAAGCATTCAAATAATGGAGACAGCTGTTTTTCTCTGTTAGAGAAAATCCATTTGTATTGTTATCACACTCACAAGTTCTGCAGCTCCCATTTAATTCAGTCTCCCTCTATTTCTGCTGATGATAAAAAAAAAAAAAGTCACAATGAACTCCGAAGAGAATGGCAGAAACATCATCGTGTTTCAACTCAGTCTGGGAGTTATCAACTTGAAAGTGAAAATACAAGCAGATAAGGGGAAAAAATGTCCAACGAAGACCATATCAAAAAAAATTTAAGTTTTTTTCAAGCAGCATTCTCTATTCATCATTCTGATTTTTTTGTTCAGTTTCTGCCCTCTACTGTATTGCCCAACTGTCTACTTCAGTAAAGCAGAGGCTGATAATATCTTGAGTTCCACATCAGTTGAAAAGTAATTAAAGGTAGAGAGTAATCACAATTGGTTGGTGGGGACTTTTTTATGAACTTCATGCACTTATGGGCCCAGGAACTGACTTGAAGTTGGATATTTCTCCACAAGTCACATCATTTTCCCCTAAATGGGATTTTTAAACAGTTTATTTTTATCCCTGTGCTCAAGGACATGGATACTTTTCTTAACTGAGCCCCAACATGAAAAGATTATACAATTCTTAAACACAAAGTATGACCATGGCCCCATCATGCCTCTGCTAAGAAATTTTACTTGTCTGTAAATGCTCTGTCCCTTCCACCTGGCAATTGAGCACAAAAGACCTTTTGGTTTTAGAGTTAATGCTATGCTGCCTATATTTTCGCATAATAAAAGTCAATCAGTTTCAAAATGTAGAAGAGAAACAAAGATAGTCCTTCGCTCTTACTTTGTGTTGAACATATTTCCTTGTAAGGGTCTAAATCCAGGATTGTTTTTGGTTTTGTCAAATAAGAAGAGAAACATGTACATTGTTTTTTCTCCCCTCAGGAGAATTCTCTTGGAAAGCAAGAATGAGAATCACATATTTGAATTCCTGCCTGAACACATATAACTAGCAAAATAAACATGTACTAAGCTATAGTATATGCAATGAATAGAGACAGCAAATCCTTAAAGGACTATATTCCCAGGCTGATAGCTCACAGGGGATTCCAGAATGTGTGTGAGACTGAGTAAGAAAAGAAGCATTATGCATTTGCATGTAAGATGAACATACAAAAAAGGTTTTATGAAAAGAGAATATGGACTGGTAAACAAGTCAAGTGTTTCCATCTTTTTTCCTTGACTTCAACCTTTAGAAACAAAAATTTTTAATTGGCTTTTTACTTCTGTATTAGAATAAAACAAACCTTCTTTTATTTGCATGTCATAGATCTTTATATCCTTTACTTAATGTTGAACTTAGAGCAAAGAAATATGAAATAAAAACAAATTGCAGGAGGACTTTCAAGATGGCAGAGGACTAAGAAGTGGAGATCAACTTTCTCTCCACAAATACATCAAAAATACATCTACATGTGGAACAACTCTTACAAAACACCTACTGAATGCAGGCATAAGACCTCCCAAAAGGCAAGAAACTACCCCCACGTACCTGGGTAGGGCAAAAGAATAAAGAAAAAACAGAGGTAAAAGAATAGGGATGGGATCTGCACCACTGGGAGGGAGCTGTGAAAGATGAAAAGTTTCCACAGACTAGGAAGCCCCTTCACTGGTGGAGATGGAAGGTGGATGGGGGGAAGCTTCAGAGGCATGAAGGAGAGTGTAGGCACAGCCTGAGTGAGCCAGAGCCCCCTAATCAGCCACTCATTTAACCCCCTCTTGTCTGGGTGAAGAACAGACACCATTTCCTCTTTTATGGCAATCTACAGATTCAATGCAATCCCTATCAAACTACCAATGACATTTTTCACAGAACTAGAAAAAATATTTCACAATTAGTATGGAAACACAAAAGACCCCACATAGTCAAAACAATCTTGAGAAAGAAAAATGGAGCAGGAGAAATTAGGCTCCTTAACTTCAGACTATACTACAAAGCTACAGTAATCAAGACAGTATAGTTCTGGCACAAAATAGAAATATAGATCAATGGAACAGGATAGAAAGCCCAGGAATAAACCCACACTCATATGGTCATCTTATCTTTAATAAAAGAGGCAAGACTATACAGTGGAGAAAAGACAGCCTATTCAATACGTGGTGCTGGGAAAGCTGGACAGCTACATGAAAAAGAATGAAATTAGAAGACTTCCTAACACCATACACAAAAATAACCTCAAAATGGATTAAAGACCACATGTAAGGCCAGACACTATACATTTTTTAGAGGAAAATAAAGGCAGAACCCTGTATGACATAAATCACATTAAGATCCTTTTTGACCCATCTCCTAGAGAAATGGAAATAAAAACAAAAATAAACAAATGGGACCTAATGAAATTTAAAAGCTTTTGCACAGTCAGGGAAACCATAAACAAGACAAAAAGACAACCCTCAAAATGGGAGAAAATATTTGCAAACAAAGAAATGGACAAAGGATTAATCTCCAAAATATACAAGTAGCACATGCAGCTCAACATCCAAAAAACAAACAACCCAATCCAAAAATGGGCAGAAGACCTACAGAGAGATTTCCCCAAAGAAGATATACAGATTGCCAACAAACACATGAAAGGATGTTCAATGATATTAATTGTTAGAGAAAAGCAAATCAAAACTACAATAAGATATCACCTCTTACCAATCAGAATGGCCATCATCAAAATATCTACATAGAATAAATGCTGGAAAGTGTGTGGAGAAAAGAGAACCCTCTTGCACTCTTGGTTGGAATGTAAATTGATACAGCCATTATGGAGAACTGTATGGAGGTTTCTTAAAAAAACAAAAATAGAACTACCATATGACCCAGCAATCCCACTACTGGGCATATACCCTGAGAAAACCATACTTCAAAAAGAGTCATGTAGCACAATATTCATTGCAGCTATATTTACAATAACCAGGTGTTCATCGACCAATGAATGGATAAAGAAGATGTGGCACATATATACAATGGAATATTACTCAGCCATATAAAGAAATGAAATTGAGTTATTTGTAGTGAGGTGGATGCACTTAGAGTTTATCAAACAAAGTGAAGTAAGTCAGAAAAAGAAAAACAAATACTGTATGCTAACACATATATATGGAATGTAAAAAAAAAAAAAAAAAAAAAAAGGTTCCAAAGAACCTTGTGGGAAGGACAGGAATAAAGACACAGATGTAGAGAATGGACTTGAGTACATGGAGAGGTAAAAGGGTAAGCTGGGACAAAGTGAGAGAGTGGCATTGACATATATACACTACCAAATGTAAAATAGATAGCTAGTGGGGAGCAGCCGCATAGCACAGGGAGATCAGCTCGGTGCTTTGTGACCACCAAGAGGGGTGGGATAGGGAGGGTTGGAGGGACACAAAAGAGGGAGGTCATATGGGGATATATATATATATATATATATATATATATATATATATATATACATAAAGCTGATTCACTTTGTTATACAGCAGAAACTAACACAACAATGTAAAGCAGTTATACTCCAGTAAAAATGTTAAAAAATGAAAACAAAAAAAATTACAAGAATACATAAAATTGTAAAAGCAGAACTATCAATTGTCTCCCTTACACAACATTGTAAAGCAACTGTACACCAATAGAAATTAATAAAAAATTAAGAACATAAAATAACAAAACATTGTAAAGTAACTATACTCCAATAAATATTAATAATAGATAAATAAAAGAAAAATAATCTCCCTTAGGCATACTAAAAATATAGCTACCCTATTGGTGTCAGTGGAGTAGAAAAAAATAAAACAAATTATGAAGTGTGGTTTTAATCCTTCAGTCATAAAAGGAAAGTTCTATAAACCTTTTAGTTGTTAATATATTTTTTTAAATCTATGTAGGGGCAATAACATAGTCTTATAGTAACTTTTCCTGAACAATTTCAGAATTATGGGAAAAAATTCCCTGTTTTAAAAAAATGCATGGACTTATTCAGGATATCCTTGATTATACTGTGCTAACAATCAACCGCAAAAATTTTAGTAGTTTAAAACATTTATTTCTCATTTGCACTGTATCCAGTAAGGATCAGCTGGGTGAGCTGTCATCACAGGTGTTCAGGGACATAAAATGACAAAGGTTCCATTATCTTATGTTGCTGCATTTTCAACATGATGCTTCAGAGTCTACCAAGGCAGGGATAAATGCATGAAAAGCATGGCCACAAACCATTACAGACTTTGGCATAGAAGTGATCTTCTTCACCTCCATCTAAATTTCATTCACCAAAGCAAGTCAGAAGACCAGACCTGATTCCAAGAGTGTATGTTCCCAGGAGAACAACGAATCATGGTGAGCACTAATGTCTACCACAGCAACTATTTGTGTTTGTTCCAATGTTTAAGAATGGGGAGGATATTTAAGGTAATGTATGTTTTTTGTACAACCCCTGTTATAAAAGATACTACAATAATATGAGGTATGGGAACCACATTCCAAGTTTGCTTTACTGTTTTAACATATATGTTATATATATTATGTATAAGAAATGAGATCCTACCAAAGTACAACTTAGGTTGTAATAAAAAAAGTCCTGCAGCTCTACTATCCACCAGTCCCTCTCATCAGGAAACTTCCACAAGCCTCTTAGATTGCCTCATCCACCTGAGGGCAGATAGCAAAAGCAACAAGAACTACAACCCTGCAACCTGTGGAACAAAAACCACATTCACAGAAACATACAAGATGAAAAAGCAGAGGGCTATGTACCAGATGAAGAAACAAGATAAAACACAGAAAAACAACTAAATGAAGTGGAGATAGGCAATATTCCAGAAAAATAATTCAGAATGATGATAGTGAAGATGATCCAGGACCTAGGAAAAAGAATGGAGGCAATGATTGAGAAGATGCAAGTAATGTTTAACAAAGACCTAGAAGAATTAAACAACAAACAAAAAGAGATGAACAATACAATAACAGACATGAAAAATACACTAGAAGGAATCAATACCAGAATAACTGAGGCAGAAGAACGGATAAGTGACCTGGAAGACAGAATGGTGGAATTAGTAGCTGCAGAACAGAATAAAGAAAAAGAATGAAAAAAATTGAAGAGAGCCTAAGGGACCTCTGGGACAACATTAAACACAACAACATTTGCATTATAGGGTTCCCAGAAGGAGAAGAGAGAGAGAAAGGACCCAAGAAAATATTTGAAGAGGTTGTAGTCAAAAACTTCCCTAACATGGGTAAGGAAGTAGCCACCTAAGTCCAGGAAGTGCAGAGTCCCATACAGGATAAACTGAAGGAGAAACACACTGAAACACATAGTAATCAAGCTGGCAAAAATTAAAGACAAAGAAAAATTATTGAAAGCAGCAAGAGAAAAACGACAAATAACATACAAGGGAACTCCCATAAGGTTAACAGCTGATTTCTCAGCAGAAACTCTGCAAGCCAGAAGGGACTGGCATGACATATTTAAAGTGATGAAAAGGAAGAAACTACAACCAAGATTACACTACCTGGCAAGAATCTCATTCAGATTCAAAGGAGAAATCAAAAACTAAGAAAATTCAGTACCACTAAACCAGCTCTACAACAAATGCTAAAGGAATTTCTCTAAGTGGGAAACACAAGAGAAGAAAAGGACCTACAAACACAAACTCCCCCAAAATTAAGAAAATGGTAATAGGAACACACATATCAATAATTACCTTAAATGTCAATGGATTAAATGCTCCAACCAAAAGACACAGGCTCACTGAATGGTTACATAAATAAGACCCATATATATGCTGTCTACTAGAGACTCACTTCAGACCTAGGGACACATACAGACTGAAGGTGAGGGGATGGAAAAAGATATTCCACGAAAATGGAAATCAAAAGAAAGCTGGAGGGCTTCCCTGGTGGCGCAGTGGTTGAGAATCCGCCTGCCGATGCAGGAGACACGGGTTCGTGCCCTGGACCGGGAAGATCCCACATGCCGCGGAGCAACTAAGCCCGTGAGCCATGGCCGCTAGGCCTGCGTGTCCGGAGCCTGTGCTCTGCAACGGGAGAGGCCACAACAGTGAGAGGCCCGCATACCGCAAAAAAAAAAAAAAAAAAAAAAAAAAAAGAAAGCTGGAGTAGCAATACTCATATCAAATAGACTTTAAAATAAAGAATGTTACAAGAGACAAGGAAGGACACTACATAATGATCAAGGGATCAATCCAAGAAGAACATATAACAATTATAAATATATATGCACTCAACGTAGGAGCACCTCAATACTTAAGGAAATTGCTAACAGCTCTAAAAGAGGAAATCGACAGTAACACAATAATAGTGGGGGACTTTAACACCAAACTCACACCAAAGGACAGATCATCCAAACAGAAAATTAATAAGGAAACACAAACTTTAAATGACACAATAAACCAGGTAGATTTAATTGATATTTATAGGACATTCCATCCAAATAAAGCAGATTACAATTTCTTCTCAAGTACACATGGAACATTCTCCAGGACTGATCACATCTTGGGTCACAAATCAAGCCTCAGTAAATTTAGGAAAATTGAAATCATACTAAGCATCTTTTCTAACCACAATGCTATGAGATTAGAAATCAATTAAAGGGAAAAAAAAACGTAAAAAACACAAACACATGGAAGCTAAACAATACGTTACTAAATAATCAAGAGATCACTGATGAAATCAAAGAGGAAAGCAAAAAATACCTAGACACAAATGACAAGGAAAACACGACGATCCAAAAGCTACAGGATGCAGAAAAGCAGTTCTAAGAGGGAAGTTTATAGCTGTACAAGCCTACCTCAAGAAAAAAGAAAAATCTCAAATAAACAATCTAACCTTACACCTAAAGGAACTAGAGATAGAAGAACAAATAAAACCCAAAGTTAGCAGAAGGAAAGAAATCATAAAGATCAGAGCAGAAATAAAAGAAATAGAAACAAACAAAAAAAAACAATACCAAAGATCAAAAAAACACTAAAAGCTGGTTCTTTGAGAAAATAAACGAAATTGATAAACCATTAGCCAGACTCATGAAGAAAAAGAGGGAGAGGACTCAAATCAATAAAATTAGTAATGAAAAAGGAGAAGTTACAACAGACACCATAGAAATACTAAGCATCCTAAGAGACTACTACAAGCAACTCTATGCCAATAAAATGGACAGCCTGGAAGAAATGGACAAATTCTTAGAAAGGTATAACCTTCCAAGACTGAACCAGGAAGAAATATGAACAGACCAATCACAAGTAATGAAACTGAAACTGTGATTAAAAATCTTCCAACAAACAAAAGTCCAGGACCTGATGGCTTGCAGGTGAATTCTATCAAACATTTAGAGAAGAGCTAACACCCATCCTTCTCAAACTCTTCCTAAAGATTACAGACGAAGGAAAACTCCCAAACTCATTCTATGAGGCCACCATCATCCTGATACCAAAACCAGACAAAGATACTACAAAAAAACAGAAAATTAGAGACCAATATCACTGATGAATAGCGAAGCAAAAATCCTCAACAAAGTACTAGTAAACAGAATCCAACAACACATTAAAAGGATCATACACCAGGATCAAGTGGATTTATCCCAGAGATGCAAGGATTCTTCAATACACACAAATCAATCAATGTGATATACCATATTAACAAATTGGAGAATAAACACCATATGATCATCTCAATAGATACAGAAAAAGCTTTTGACCAACTTCAACACCCATTTATGAAAAAAACTCTCCAGAAAGTGGCCATATAGGGGGACCTCAACATAATAAAGGCCATATATGACAAACCCACAACAAACATCATTCTCAATGGTGAAAAACTGAAAGCACTTCCTCTAAGATCAGGAACAAAACAAAAATGTCCACTCTAACCACTGTTATTCAACATAGTTTTGGAAGTCCTAAGCACGGCAATCAGAGAAGAAAAATAAATAAAAGGAATCCAAATGGAAAAGAAGAAGTAAAACTGTCACTGTTTGCAGAGGACATGATACTATATAGAGAGAATCCTAAAGTTGCCAGCAGAACACTACTAGAGCTAATCACTGAAATGGTAAAGTTGCAGGATACAAAATTAAGGCACAGAAATCTCTTGCATTCTGATACACTAGTGATGAAAAATCTGAAAGAGAAATTAATAAAACACTCCCATTTACCATTTCAACAAAAAGAATAGAATACCTAGGAATAAACCTACTTAAGGAGACAAAAGACCTGTATGCAGAAAACTATAAGACACTGATGAAAGAAATTAAAGATGATACAAACAGATGGAGAGATATACCATGTTCTTGGATTGGAAGAATCAATATTGTGAAAATGACTATACTACCCAAAGCAATCTACAGATTCAATGCAATCCCTATCAAATTATCACTGGCAATTTTTACAGAACTAGAACAAAGAATCTTAAAATTTGTATGGAGACACAAAAGACCCCGAATACCCAAAGCAGTCTTGAGGGGAAAAAAAAAGGAGCTGGAGGAATCAGACTCTCTGACTTCAGAATATACTACAAAACTACAGTAAACAAGACAATATGATACTGGCACAAAAACAGAAATATAGATCAATGGAACAGGCTAGAAAGCCCAGAGATAGACCCATGCAGTTATGGTCAACTAATCTATGACAAAGGAGGAAAGGATATACAATGGAGAAAGACAGTCTCTTCAATAAGTGGTGCTAGGAAAACTGGACAGCTACATGTAAAAGAATGAAATTAGAACTCTCCCTGACACCATACACAAAAATAAACTCAAAATAGATTAGAGACCTAAACGTAAGTCTGGGCACTATAAAACTCTTAGAGGAAAACATAGGAAGAACACTTTTTGACATAAATCACAGCAAGATCTTTTTTGATGCACCTCCTAAAGTAATGGAAATAAAAACAAAAGTAAACAAATGGGACCTAATGCAACTTAAAAGCTTTTGCAAAGCAAAGGAAACTAAAAACAAGACGAAAAGGCAATCCTCAGAATGGGAGAAAATATTTGCCAATGAATCAACAGACAAAGGAGTAATCTCCACAATATATAAACAGCTCATGCAGCTCAATATTAGAAAAAAAAAACCTACCCAATCCAAAAATGGGCAGAACACCTAAATAGACATTTCTCCATAGAAGACATACAGATGGCCAAGAAGTATATGAAAAGCTGCTCAACATCATTAATTATTAGATAAATGGAAATCAAAACCACAATGAGGTATCACCTCACACCAGTTAGAATGGGCATCATCAGAAAATCTACACACAACCAATCCTGGAGAAAGTGTGGAGAAAAGGGAACCCACTTGCACTGTTGGTGGTAATGTAAATTGATACAGCCACTATGTAGACCAGTATGGAGGTTCCTTAAAGAACTAAATATAGAATTTTCATATGACCCAGGAATCCCACTACTGGGCATATACCCAGAGAAAACCATAAATCAAAAAGACACATGCATCCCAGTGTGCATTGCAGCACTATTTACAATAAGCAGGTCATGGAAGCAAACTAAATGCCCATCAACAGACGAATGGATAAAGAAGATGTGGCACATATATACAATGGAATATTACTCAGACATAAAAAGGAACTAACTTGGGTCATTTGTAGAGACATGGATGAATCTAAAGACTGTCATACAGGGCTTTCCTGGTGGCACAATGGTTGAGAGTCCACCTGCCGATGCAGGGGACAGGGGTTCGTGCCCCTGTCCGGGAAAATCCCACATGCCATGGAGCGGCTGGGCCTGTGAGTCATGGCCGCTGGGCCTATGCATCTAGGACCTGTGCTCCACAACAGGAGAGGCCACAACAGTGAGAGGCCCGCGTACCACAAAAAAAAAAAGACTGTCATACAGAGTGAAGTAAGTCAGAAAGAGAAAAACAAGTATCGTATATTAACGCATATAGGTGGAACCTAGAAAATGGTACAGATGAACTGGTTTGCAGAGTAGAAATTGAAACACAGAAGTAGAGAACAAATGTAGGGACACCAAGGGGGAAAGCGGCAGGTGGTGGGGGTTGTGGTGTGATGAATTGGGCAATTGGGATTGACATGTATACACCGATATGTATAAAATGGATGACTAATATGAAAATTAATTAATTAATTAATTAAAAGTCTTTATGCTGAGTTTGACCTCATTTTATAATATAAAGTTCTTGAGGGCATACATGTAGAACTTTCTTGATTCAAATCTAGTTTTGCTGAATAAAAGCACTTTTATGCCCTCTCCGATTTGTAGTTAGATTACAGTTGATCCTTGAACAACATGAGTTTGAACCACGTGTCCACTTATATGCACCGTTTTTTTCAATAAATACAGTACTACCTGATCCATGGTGGATATGGAAGCTCAGATAGGAAAAAGGGACTCAGATGGCTGAATGTGGGATTTGAGCATCCACAGATTTTTTTATCCCCAGTCGGTCCTGGAAACAACCCCTCATAGTTACTGAGGGAAGACTGTATATCATCTTGCTGAACAGTTTCTAGAATAGAGTATTCTTGCATAGAATATTTAAATCTGTATTATTTTCCTTCCTCCCTTCTGCCATTCATACATTTATCTGTTTGTTCATATTTATTCCATAAATATGATTGATATCCAGATACTTATTAATTTTTCATATCCAAGGATCAGAAAGAAAACAGGTTCTTTAGTCCTCAAGAAACCCAGTTTAGGGAGGGAATCAGAATATAAACTACATCTGTATCATATGAGGAGAAAAGAAGGGAGCCATTAATCTTTTTAATAACTTACTAGTACTAATAGCTAAAAATTGTAAACATTTAATGTCAGGCACTGCTTTGTGTTACTCACTATAGTTTTATTAAAAAGTGGATAGTGGGCTTCCCTGGTGGTGCAGTGGTTGAGAATCCCCCTGCTGATGCAGGGGACACGGGTTCGTGTCCCGGTCCAGAAAGATCCCACATGCGGCTGGGGCCCTGAGCCATGGCCGCTGAGCCTGCATGTCCGGAGCCTGTGCTCCTCAACAGGAGAGGCCACAACAGTGAGAGGCCCGCGTACCGTAAAAAAAAAAAAAAAAAAAAAAAAAAGTGTATAGCAACCTGATTACCTTGAGAGAATATGGGTAGGCACCTTTTCCAACTAAGGTCTATTTGTTCTTCTTCCTGCTTCTCTGGGTTGCTCTACAACCAAGCACTTATCTAATGTTCCCTCACTTACTGCCAGCACCACTGCTCACAGGGTTTGCCTTCAGTCCTTGTCTTCCTTTGACTTTGTAAATATCTTCTGTTTCTCTACTTCTTCAGTACTCTACTCTAGAAGCCCCTCTCTTCAGTCCCATTATGAGCTCTGAGCTCTAAAGTTTATTAAAAGTTTGCTACTTGACTATTATATACATAAAAAATGTCTGTATGCACTGACCAGAATTTATAATAATCTTGATTGTCTGGGAGGCCAAAAGTCCTTTGCCTCTTATTCACACTATGGCATAACACTCAATCATGGCCTCATACCCAAATTGTATATTATGCCTCATGTTGTCTATATCTGAGCTTGAATATATGAAATTCATCAAAATTGTAGTCTTCCCTCAAAATTCTCATTTTGCTAATGCTACATCCAGGGCATAAAACTTTTGACTCACTTCTTTACCTCCAAGTCAATCACCAAATACTTTGAGATCCTTCCTATAAAATACACCCTTGACTTTTATTAGTTAACTTCTATAGCCCTACAAGAGCATGTTAACAGTGTGTTAACATTGCTTCTCATCTGTCTTGCCCCTAACCACTTAACCCACTACTACAACTCAATATTTCTAAAGGGAAGTTTTTTTTAAAAAAATATGTTATATTGTTCCCTATTCAACAACTGTGATGATTATGTGTTGACCTGACTGGGCCACAGGCTGTCCAGATATCTGGTTAACTATACTTTCTGAGTGTGTCTGTGAGAATGTTTCTGGAAGAGATTAGCATTTGAATCAGTAAACTGAATAAGGCAGATAGCTCTCCCCAGTGTGGTGGGCAACATCCAATCTGTTGAGGATCTGAATAGAACAAAAAGGTGGAGGAAGGTTAAATTGGCTCTCTCTGCCTGACTTTGAGCTGAGACATTGGTCTGCTCTTGACCTCGAACTAAAACTTACACCATCAGCACTTTCGGTTCTCAGGCCTTTGGACTTGGACTGGACTTTACACCACCAAATTTCCTGGGTCTCCAGCTTTCAGAGAACAGATTATGGGATGACTCAGCCCCCATAATCACATAAGCCAATTCCTTGTAATAAATATCATTATGTTTTATTTATATATGTAATATTATGGATACAGATTAGATATAGATATAGATAGGTTCTGTTTCTCTAGATAACCCTGACTAATACAACAAATGACAAAAATTTCTCATTGTCTGCAGTTAAGATCAATGCCTATACCCAGATTTTAAGGCATTCCATAGTCTGGCACCTCTAATGCTCCCTTCATCCTCTCCCTCCCAGATATTCAAACTTTACAATACACGAATCCTCTGCTCCATTTGAGTTCTCAGCTTTTTATAGAAGTGGAGTCCATGCTTATTTCAGTTTACAAGTCACTGCTCACGATGTTTAATGAATTGAAAAATCCTACCTAGTCTAAAATGTAGCTCAAAGAGGGAGGGGATATGGGGATATATGTATACATATAGCTGATTCACTTTGTTATACAGCAGAAACTAACACATCTTTGTAAAACATTATACTCCAATAAAGATGTTAAAAAAATCTGAACAAAAAATAATAAATAAAATAAAATATAGCTCAAATTCTATTTCTTCCAAGAAATCTTCTCTACATTTCAATTCATATTTGTTTCTTCTGTACCACTTGTAGACTATACTACTCACTGTGGCCCAGGCAATACGTTGGTGCTTTGTTATTTAACTCCTCATTCTCCTGTTATTTCCATGTAAGCATGCCTCATTTTTCCTATTGATCTACATGTTTCAAGTGAACTTTGGGCCACACCTCCCTTTTTTTTCCTAACTTTTACAACAGCTCACAAAATGCTTCACATATGAGGTACTTAATAAGTCCCTGTTGAATAGATGAGTAAAAAAATCTAAGATCTTTTTCAGCACTTGATCCATATTCTCTTAAGTCATAATAACTTCTGTTATTTTCAGTTTTAGCCCAAGATCATGCCTTTAAATCATTTTACAATTCTCTTGCATATTTTCCTAAATATCACTTACAACACCATTTTTTAATGTTAGTTGAGTGCATTAATTTAGAATAAGAAATAAGGGATACAACTACAGGGTGGTTTTAGAGGTTCTTGTAGACAGTGCTAGTATCACTTATAACAGGGATAATGCATTCCAAAGCACATATTAATAAGGGAACCAGTCTGTTCTAGATATAGCCAAAAGCTGAGTAAGTTTTTCCTGTGGGATTGGCTCCAATTATTTGGATGTTTAGAGCTTCAAAAGTACCTCTCCATTCCAATGGTGACAAGAGGAGACTTCTCCTCACACTGGTATAGCATCAATCAGGCATTTGTTTATACAGAAAGTTGACAAGCCAGGGGACTTGGGGATGTGGACATTAAGGCCCACTTTCATCTAAAAAATAAGAATTTGTGTACTCCAGTAATTATGTTCATCTTGGTTCCAATCTGACCCAATTTTCCTTTTTTCATCTAGTTATTACATACAGTTACTTTGTTTCTTCTATTTCTAAGCAAAGTATTTTTCTTTTGAACAGCCTGAATTTGTTCCAGAGAATTCTATACCTGGCATACATTTCCACATGCTTATCCAGAGCCACATGTAATAAAGATACCATAAATTTACAAATCGCTTGAATTTATCAAACAATATTGTATCACATGTATACAAACATATGTCCATTTTATCTCAGCTGATAACAGGTGCTGGGAGATTTCTTTCCCATGTCTCTGGTGTCAAGGATCCTACTTTCTGTTTTTCTGTTTAAAGATGCTTTAGTATGCTCTGGGCAGCTAAAGTGATACATTTCAACAAATCTCAGAGTCTGGACAAGTCTCACTTTTGCCAGATGATCTTCACCTGTCAATTGACAAGCAACTGTCAGTGGCTGGTCCTCACTAGTTGCAATGAGAAAACTGATCTTGTGGCTCATCAGCCCAGATCACATACAGAACTCACTCTAATGGCAATGGATAATCTGTTGCTTCTTTGGCTCCATTCAGCTCCTGACATAGTGGATGGGCTGAGCTGAGCCATATTTCTATGTTATCTTTCAGAGTCGCCACTAGCCCATTTTGTACCTTTAAGCAAATTAGAATAAGTACTCTTCCTCAAAACAGTTTCCTTTCATCTGTCAGAAAATTGTCATAATATCCTGATTTTGTTGGAACAAGATGGTTTCCTGCTATCTCCAGAAAATTGTCGTATCAAATACACAAATCTGTACTGTCTATCATGTGACTGGCACTCTGTTAGATGTGCCCCCTTGTGCACTCCATGCCTGCACATCTGTATGTGGAATGCCCTGTTGACCCTGATCACTCAACCCCTCATCCCACTCCTCATCAACCATCTCCAAAGTCCTGCTCCATCCAACTCTTTTGTCTTCAGTGAGCATCTTTGCCTTGTTCTTAATATAAATGGAAATTCTTCTAGTGTTCATCAAGCCTGAGGCTGGCTTTTCATTTGAATTACATGTATTTCATCATGAATTTGAAATATCCATCTAGGCCTATTTGTTAACAAGTCACTTTAAAAACTCAGAAATTGGATTTTTTAAATCAGTAAAAGAATACAAATCTGTATAGCTACTTTCAGGGGCAACTTGGTGATATATATACCGAAAATTTAAGTATATATTCTTTAACCCAGCAATTCTAGTTCTAGATATTTAACCCACAGATATGAAGGTGTACAAAGATGTACACATAAGGATATTCAATACAGGAAGATACATCTAATAGAAGATTGATTAAATAAATTGTGGTACATACCTATGACAAAATATTAAGCAGGACTTAAGAAGAATAAATTATAGCAATATATATAAATCAGAATAGATTTTTAAGTTTCATTCACATATTCATTTATTCATCCATTTATTATTTCAACAGATATTTATTGAGTACCTACAAAATGATAGGCACTGTTCTCAGTATGGCCATTCCACAGTGAATGAGATAAACATGACCCCTGCCCCATGTAGCTCATATAGTAGGAAAAAACAGAAAATAAATTAATAAATAATATAATATTATATAGTGATAAGTGCTAAAAGAAAAAAAATGCAGAGCAAGAGAATAGAGTGACGGAGGCAGTACTGGTTTGAAAAGGTCAGCAAGTTCTTTTCTATGAAATTTACACTGACTTAAACATCTACCTGTAAGTATGCCCATGACAGTGTAAACTCACTGACATGAAAGATTACAATTTTTGAAGTAATTGATAACTTGACATGGGCTGCCTTTTGTTGACTTAATTTGCATCTTTAAATTTAAAACAAAAAAAAGCTAAATTTTGACATTCCCTGCTCCCTTTTACATATTTTTCATGTCTTAAACCATAATGAGACCATATTTATGTTATATACTGGCTCACAAGATCCAATTATAAAATTTTCAGGAGTTTTGAAAGCCAGTTGTTAAGCCATTGGTATCATGAAATTGACCATGGTGGAAGTATTTACACCATGTAAATTGACAAATGCTACAAATCAGGACTTTTTAAAAATAGAGACAGCTTACTGGCACACCACTGGTTTAAGCAATCTCTTAAGTTACAAAATAAGTAAGACAGAATTATTGCCTCTCAGAACTATTTGAGGCATTTAAACTTTCTCAAAGAGTTCAATTCTTCCCTCTAATTGCTCTGAAAGGGATTCAGCCCATAATTAGCCATGATGATAGTGGTACTTTCCACAGAGTAGCAAAGAGGTTAAAAGATATTGCTGCAGTATATAGTTCCCTTTTGAGGACTCATTCCTTCTCTCTCTCTGTCTCTGTCTGTCTGTCTCTCCACCCATCGTTGCCATTTATGTATATGTTGCCTCTTTTGATTTTGTCTCTCAGTCTCTTTTAGAACCAGAATGGGACTCAATGAAAAAAAAAAAGTGTAATGGACAAGACACTGAGTCTGCCTCTAATCTAAGCCAAAGGATCACCCCAGCCCCCAAGCAGGTCACCAGAATCGGAGAGCCATCAGATATTGAATCCTACTGTACTGCCCAGATTATACTTATTATGGAATGTGTCTTCCCAAATTTATGTTGAAATCCTAAACCCAAGTGTATGAACCCTTCATGGATGGGATTAGTGCCATTATAAAAGAGATACCAGAGAACTTTCCAGTCCTCTTTCTGCTATGTGAGGACAGAGTGAAGATGGTCATCTAAGAATCAGAAAGTGGGCTCTCAGCAGACAGTGAATCTTCCAGTGCCTTGATATACATCTTCCCAGCCTCCAGAACTGTGAGAAAGAGATGTTTGTTGTTTGAGCCACCCAGTCTGTGGTATTCTATTATAGCAGCCCAAATGGACTAAGACAATTTTTCTGGTGTATTTTCAGCACAGTAACTGGCCAAAGATTCAGAGGTTTGGGAACTTGGATGTCATGAATGGAATTGTGTTCTCCAAAAAGATATGTTTAAGTCCTAACCCCTAGTACCTGTGAATATGACTTTATTATTACTATCATAAGGTCTTTACAGATGTAATCAAGCTCAGATGAGGTCATACTGGATTAAGGTAGGACTGAAATCCATTGACTGATTTATTTATAAGAGAAGAGAGAGGTATATTTGAATAGAGAGACCCGGAGGAGACACAGGGAAGGTCACAGAACAATACAGACAGAGAATAGAGTGAGGCAGCTATAAGACAAGGATTGTCAGTAACCACCACAAACTAGGATGAGGCAAGAAAGGATTCTTTCGTAGAGCCTTCAGAGGGAGGTTAGCCTATGAACACCTTGATTTTGAGCTTCTGGCACCAAAACTATGAAAGAATAAATTTATGGTTTTTCAAGACACCTAATTTGTGGTACTTTGTTATGGTAGCTTAGGAAACTAATATATTTACCATCTCTCTATGTCTTTTCTTCATGATGAAGCTAGTAAATTCATAGCTATTTTCTTGCTTGTACTTCATAAAACAGAGCATTGTCTTCTAGGGGAGTGCTTCTGTGATATTATATTTTTATGAATAAATTAATTTGGAAAACTTCATATATTATAAGTAACTAATAGTGTAGATTCACATACATTTGTCAGATGAACTGCTTAATCATTTCATATTAAATGTCATTTTTAAATCAGTAAGAACTAAGATAGAACCAAGAAATACAAAAATAGTATTAACTTCTTGAAAAACAAACAGTGTGATCAATGTTTAGTAATAATCCACTGAAATAGTAGAAACATACTGAAAAGTATTTCTGTAAAATGCAGAGGAACATAAAATAAGCAATAAACAGCATGAGTTTATAACAACCAACCTATGCCAAAGGAACTTGATTGATTTCCTTTCAGTTTCATTATAAAATTAGAGCACAAAGGGAATCCTGTAGTAGACACTGTGTATTTGAGCATTAGAAAAATGCTTAATTGGATCTCAAGAAATCCTACTTTAAAACTGAAGTAAAGGGCTTCCCTGGTGGCGCAGTGGTTGAGAATCCGCCTGCCGATGCAGGAGACAGGGGTTCGTGCCCTGGTCCGGGAAGATCCCACATGCCGCGGAGCAACTAAGCCCGTGAGCCATGGCCGCTGAGCCTGTGCGTCCGGAGCCTGTGCTCTGCAACGGGAGAGGCCACAACAGTGAGAGGCCCGCATACCGCAAAAACAAACAAACAAACAAAAAAAAACAAACAAAAAACTGAAGTAAAATTGACCTGCACACAACCATATTCACATAAATGGAAAATGAACAAGGAATATGAACAAGGAATAATGATAAACAGCAACAGACTGAGTGTGTGAAAGAGGTATCTAGTGGTGAGTCAAAAGAATCAGGCTTAGACTGAGTTCCACTTAACATCAACAGTAATAATCTAAAAGAATGGATTGCATTCCATGTGGTCATTAAAATAGTAGAGGATACCGATTAGTGGAGTCCTTGGACCCTGTGGAGACTAGTAATCCAGTGGGGCCATCAGAGCACAAAAATGTAAGCAAAATGTAAATTGAATTTTGCTATGAAAGGAATGAAAGATGGAGTGCTGAGAAGTAGGGATGATGGTAGGAGGGGTTACAATATCTAGAGACTAACTACAGAATTATAAGTAAAACATAACACAATGGTGATAAAACGTAAGCAAAAGACATCGTATTGATTTAGAGATTGGTGTTTGCTCTATTGTAGAAAAGCTCATTTGAGTCCAAGACTTTGTAAATAATTAAGTCAATTAAAAATAAGGAAGTTCTTCCCCCCCCAACTCCCCACTGATTTGTGTAATGAAATTTAAAATCAGTGAGAATATTTATCATCTCCCCGGTAGAGATTCTTCAGCAGATTATAGAAGTAATTCTTACTGACATGTGTCTTAAAGTAATAGATCTCCCTCCTGGCATATAAAGGTACTGTTTACAATAAGTGAGATTGTGTGGAATGAATGAAATGCAAGTAAATATTTATTCATTCCAAAAACATTTACTGAGCACTTAATATGTGATAGACACTTATCTTAGAAGCATGTCATTTATTAGAGAACAAAAGTGAGGTCTGCTCTCATAAAGCTTGCCTTCTTATGTAAATAAACAGAAAATAAACACAATGTAGAAAAAAAATGGAGAGTACAATTGAGTATGATGGAGCAGGGAATGTGCTATTTTGGATAGAGTGGTCAGAGTGGCAACTCTGACATGGAACTCTTTAAGGAAAACCAAATTGAGGGAGCAAACCATACAGATAAATATATGGTAAAAATTTTCCAGGTAGATGAAGTAATTGTTGCAATGGCCATGAGGCAGGAGAATATTCATTGTGTTCAGGAAGTGGCAAGGAGGTCAGCAGGACAGGAGCAGATAAGCTAGCAGGACTGTGGTTGGTGATACGGCACAGAAGTAGCCAGAGACTAGATCTTATAGGGTCTTATGGCTGCAGCAGTCATGGAAAGACACTGCTCAGATCTCCTGCTGCCTGGAGCATGGCTGCCTTGCAGATCCAGCTGCTGTTCCTCTGGATTCACCTCTACATTTGTGCCAAGACCATTCTTCCCCTAGGCTGCCCCCAGTCAGTGTCTGAGCACAGCAGGAGTACCAGTACAGGCCCATTCCTGCCCAGTGCAGGCCTTCTCTGAAAGTTGTCTTTGGCTTGGAGACTTATGAACCTGTCACTACACTGTCTAGAGCTGTCTTCCATCTGTGGCCACCACCACCACTGCCATCCTCCTAGACTCCAGGGAGAAGACACTACTCACCTCTCATCAACTTCTTCCCAAGTATGGGATGGGTCCTTCCCGTGAAATCATCAAAACCCCTCATAAAATAAATTGGACAGTAGAATTATATGTGCAGTTAACTTTCATGAATTATGAATCAAATGCTATCACCCAGCAACAAGAAAAGAGGGAAAGAGTGGGTAGAGGGAGAGAGAGAGATAATTGAAATAATGAAGTGTGAGGCATTCTGCCCACAATTTTTTTCAGTGCAACTGTTTACCAGAGGTTGATCTCAGGCCCTTATGCCACCTATTTGTGAGAAGATTTTGCAGCTCAAAGTATAATTTAAAGACAGATATTTTTGGTACATGTTATGCAAGCAGATCATGGATACACATCAATAGTGCCACATAATACAAGCATAATATAGGGTTTATTGGGGACAAAACTTAGAAAAGTAAAAGAACATATGCATTGCACTGACATTATTCACAGCATAGACCAGGCATAGGCAGTCATAACACACTATGGCCAAGATTCCAGGAGAGAGGGGCCTGCACAGGCCAGCTGACTACACATGTGACAGTGAGCAGGCCAAGAGAGTATGAGCCCTGCCATTCATCTCAGTACATAATTACAGGTTAGCCTAAGAGAGGCTAGGGAACACCTAGTTTTTCTGAGTACTAAAAAATATTTTGATAGATCTTCAGGCCCAGGAACAATGCTGTTGGTTTCACATACTTAAGGGCAAAGTCTATACATGAGGGCCCTAGGAAGATCCTTAACGGGCAGTAATACTGACTACCTGGGTCAGTCCAGCTGAGCCAGCTGTCTGCTAAGCCACCAGAATGAGGGGGAAACAGTCAGAGTCATTTAAATTTGTCTCTCATCAATACACATGACCCCAAAATATAAGTCAAGTACAATAAAAGAATTTCTGTCCTACTCATTTCTTTGTCTTTCTTGAATTGAAATAACTTTCTTAGCTACTTTAATACTATGTATATAAATATTATCACTTCCATAAGTCTTGATATATATATATCAGAAAATTGAAATTCAGAGATAAATTGGGTTTTCCTAAATTACTGCACTAATAAGTGGTAATATTTTTAACAGTCACCATTTTAGTCTCTAGTCTATGTAAAGTTTTGTCATAAAAAATAATTCATTTAATTATAGGAGTTAGTTTTCTCATTTCTCCAATAAAAATTGGGAATAAAGTTATTAAATGGTATGTTCAAGATCTAAAAGACAGACGCAGGATTTGAATCCATGAATGTTTGAACACCAAAATCAAGCTCTTTTTGTAAAACCCAAGACAGACACCCCAGTCCTTCTCATCCCAAACCCTCCTCCCTTGTTGCCACCAAGAACCTTAATATTCCACCTGAGATGAAACATGTTTTAGAACTAGAAGGCATTCTTAAGCAAAGGCATTTGTGATTAACTATCCCAAAGAAGAATTTCTGCTGATATTTTTGGTATTATAACTTTTTCAAATTTATTTATTTAGTACTTGTGTAGTGGGTGCTAAGTGTAAATGTTTTACAGAGATAAGTTCATTTAATTCAGTTCCCATAATGAACCTATGAGGTAGAAATCTTTATCTCCATTTTACATAATCTTGCCTAAGTTTGCATAGCTCCAAAGCTGTGAGCAAAGGTTTCACCCCAGCAAGCTCCATGTCAATGCTCTTTACCACAAGGCTGTGCAGCCTCTCACAGGAAGCCCAGCAACAATTTTCTTCTAGACTTCCCTCGGTGGAAAAATGAGATTTATCCCAGTGGGAGAGAAAAGAATAGGCAGTCCCTAGCTAGTCATTTTCTCATGGAAGAATTTCCCCTTTTCCTCAGCAAGGCCAGACCTGGGCCCCATCTCTGTGTTCCTTATCTGCCTTCCTCTCCCCCAGACAGTGTAACAGAGAGCTTAAATCACAGTGTCTGGAGCCACACAAAACTCAGTTTGCATCTCCACTCTTCCACTTACCAGATGATTAAACTGAGGGACATATATAGACTGCTTGGGCCTCAGTTTCTTCATCTGCAAAATGGGGCAACAATAGTAATTTTTAAAGTTATAGTAATAAAAATAGTAAACTTTACAAAAAATATCCTAGATTTTTATGAAGTTTAAATTAAATAAGATAGAAGTGCATTTAACATGCTAGTAAATGATCAATAAATATTAACATTTTTATTATTGCTATCACATATTTCGTAATTACATCTTTACTGTCTATATCCCCCCAATATACAAGAAATTTCTTATAGCCTCAGTGTTTGACACAGACTAAACATTCAGAAAATGTTCATTTAAATGATGTCCTCATTCCTCTTTCTGAGAAATTCCTTCTTTTAGAAGTTCATGTCTCCCTCTGGGCTCACAATGCCACTCTTAATTATCCCAGTGGAAACATCAACACAAAGATGTCCCCAATATGCATTGTGCCATGACCGATCACATACCATGCTGTGTCTGCACATTTGTGAACTCCAGACTTGCTTTCTCCACAATTTCTCTCTAACTGCTGATGTTTCCTGCACAATGTGCCTGTTGAGTACAGTCTGAAAATGGAGAGTGAATAGAGATAATTTGGTATATTTTTTTGTGGAATATAAAAGATAATTCCTGCATTCCATTCCAGATGTCTACACAAAGTGAAGTTCTTTCTTTTTTTCTTTTTCTTTCTTTTTTTTCATGATCTGCTTGTCAATAAATGTAATTTTAGGGAGAAAATGCTATTTTTCACTGCATATATATTTAAATGTTTTCAAAGTTGTTTTTCAAAGAGAAGTGATATTGCCCCAGGAAAAATCATGTGAGCTACTAGGTCTAGAGCTTTTTATAACAAGTTGAGAACAGTTAAAGTCACTATCATAATGTAGTATCTTATGCTAGTTTTAAACCAAGTGGGACAAGAAGATCTAAAAAAGAGTCCTTCCAGCCACTCACCATTACATTTCTCTTGATTGACTCAATGTCCTTTGCCATGGTTCCATTACTCACCTCTCCTTGGCCTCTGATAACCTCTAAAGAATGAAAAAGGCAATCCTCCTAAACTCTACTCATGTGCTGATTGACTTGCTCTCATTCTGGATCTCAAACAAGCATTGAAAGACAAGGTGTTTGCTAGAGCACAGATAATTAACCTACCAGTGACTTCACCTGGAGAAAGCAGTAAAGCTTCCAGTCTACATTCCAATTTGCTCACTAGACTTACTGTTTCTATCTATGTGTATCCTTAGCTTTATAGTGAAAAATATTTTTTTAAGAAACATGTATACACTGATGTGTATAAAATTGATGAGTAATAAGAACCTGCAGTATAAAAAAATAAACAAAACAACTAATACTAAACTTTCTTTGGGTTGTTTGTATGGAAATATGTTAATATAAATGTTTCAGACATTACATGAAATTTCTAAAAATCTTAAATGTTCTGGTATGATGTTATAAGTCATAATTCTAGTTATTACTTTAAAATGTATATCTCAGAAATAACTAAATTTCCTTGTTAATTGCATTTTTATGAACTTTCATCAAATCTTTAACCATGGTCATTTTTAAGTCTTCTGTCATTTACAGACAGTTCTGGGTGTACTCTGATGCTTTTGCAAAAATGTTCCTATAAAAGGGTTTCATCTTCAAGGGATTCATGGAAAAGACTCTGACAAGTGCAGGTTTCTGGTAACTGACTATACTGCTGAACTGAATGAATAAGCATTTTCAGAATTCTAATGGAAAAGTGATGAATTCATAAAAGTGCTAACAAAAGATCAAGATAAAAAATTAATTACATGGGACTGAGTGAACTGATAAGGATGATTATAATTTTTGTGACTTTCTGTTTGAATAAAAAAAAAAAATCCCACAAGGACTCAGAGGCAAAAAATATACAAATCAATTTTCACTGCAAAGTAAAGGAGCTGTTACAGTGGAGGAGTACTGGACTGAATGTCAATATTATGACATAGTATGAGTGTGTTTCTTGTTTGGTCATTGCAATCATTGTTGTTTTTGTTGTGGTCATCCATTTATAATGCTTGGTGTCAGTTTATTTATCTCTTGTAAAAATAAAATACACTGTGTGTGTGTGAGTTGTGAAAAAAAGAGAAAAGAAAAAGAAAATCATCTGTCAAGTTCAAAACAACAAAAAAAGAAACCCTATTCCTGCTAATCATCATAGTATTCCTTTTTAACAATTTTAATAGGTAGTATTTGTAAGGTCTCGTTTAAAACTGCATTGTTTCTGTCATGCTGTCCTTATTTACAAAGTTAGTATAAACCTTAGGCTTGATATAACCTCATTTAATTATTTCAAACTTTTGGACCTCTTGTATGGCAAATGGATACTTAATTACTGGGTTGTTTGACATACTTTTGATAGGTAATTTGGCTGTAACTCTCTCATCTCTACTGGAACTAGTTCCAAAGGAAGTTTTGATGCTTATAAGACACTAAAATTCAAAGACAGAAATAACTTGTGGTAATAGGAAACCAGTATATATATATATATATATATATTATATATATATAAAATATATATATTATATATATATACATATATATACTTTAGAAAATTAGATTCCAGAAAGACTGTAAAAGCACTAAACATTTAGCACATGAATGTACAGAAGAACACAAGAGGCACAAAGAAATTTGGCAAAACAAATCCAAATGTTCAAAAGGGGAAATCTGTTTCCTCTTTACATATTCACCTTATGTAAATATACAGTTATATCCACTATATAGACAGTAAAGAAAAAGTCCATTTCTTCTGCTGCTAGTAATTAAAGATGAAGCTAAAAATCCAAAGTCACTCCAGGAAAATTTACCTATATCTTAAGATTTTCATTATGACTCTAGATCTAAAAGTCAGTACTAGATTATATCAACTCAGGCAACATACCATCCAAAGCTGCTCCAGCCAAGAAGGCCAAGAGTTTCTGAAAGAGTAAGAGTCAAAACATTGAACTGAAGTGGCAGCAATCTGTTTAAGCAGTTAGAAACCTGCTGAAAAGTGATTAGTTTAAAAGATTCCTTGACTTTACTGACTTGAAATAACCTGAGGACATCTATTCATATTACTTCCTCTTCTTCAGACCACACTGTGGCACCTACATGGTTCTTTATTTCATTTCATATCAGAACCAGACGTCATACCTTCCTCTCCAAACTCATCTGGGTCTTTCTTTCCAGCCCTTCAGTGTCAGCTATTGTGGCCTTCTTTCAGTTCCTTGAACACATCAAGTGCTTTCCTTCAGTACAGGTTGTATACATGCTCTTTCCTCTTCTTAGAACACTCCCCTTCCTATCCCCAAACACACAACTGCACCCCGCAACCAGAGTCCATATAATCATAGAATTTTTTACAATCATTCTTTAGTTTTCAGCTTAAATATCACCCTTTTAGACTTTCCCTAAATAAAGTAGGTCCACTGGATTCTACATCACAGTATTTAATTTGTTTTCTTTAGAGCATTTATCATCATTTATAATTACATATGCATTTGTTTTCTTCTGTTCACTATTTTATTGTCTGCCCCTCCCCCCAACTTAAAGACTGTGTTTTTCATTATATCTCCAAAGCTGAGTACAGCACATGGCATATGATATGCACTAAATGAATGCTGAAAGTACAACTAAATGAACAAATGTGAAATAAGATATAAAAAATAAAAACAAAAAGAATGCTATAAGAATGTCTGTTAGTAACCATCTCCTAAACACTTCAGTATCTTACATTCAATGTTGTTGTCCTATACTAGGGTGCCTCAATCTTCTCAGCTCATTGGAATCACATGGGAAAGTACCAGGTGCATCTAAAAGCAATTAAATCTCTGAAAGATGCAGCTCATGTTTTGGTAGTTTTTAAAGTTCTCCAGGTAATTCTAATGTGCAACTAAGACTAGCCTATTCCCATGGTTCTCAAATGTGAACTGCATAGGAATCCTTAAGAGTTTATTAAAACATAGATTTTTGTTTCTCCCAAAGCTTCTAGTGAGTCTGCATTTCTAATGAGTTCCCAGGTGATGCTGATGCTGCTAGACTGGGAACCACACTTAATACTTTCATGTAGATTGCATTGGACTTTAGTTTGAGAACAGAGGGAATGCTAGAAGGGATATTTTATAGAGGGAAACAAAAAGACTTGAAATGAAAACAACAGGATTCTTTAGGCATAGTTTCCAAGTTAATCACTTCCATGTTGCTCACAATTGAATAGAGATGCCAGAAATCACAGAATGCCATTCAGCTGAGAGATGGAGGCAATGGGAGAGCCAATACATTGGCAACACATTCTGTACTAATTGTATATAAAGAGTCATGAGAAGAAAAAACCCAAGGCATGCTAATGAAGAGAGATTATGCCATGTGTCTCCAAATAGCCTATAACTTCTCCACCAATGCAATAAAAAAATTCTATTCCGGTAATAATGTTATCTTTGAATAGACTGATTTCTACATGTGATTTTAAGAAATATCTTTATATCTTCATGCAGCATGCAGCCTGTTGGTGTTTAGTAAGTTAACATGCACTTGGAGTAGCAATTAACTGTGCCATTGCTTTACCACTTTTCCTTAACACTTAATATTTATACTTCTTCCTGAGTGTTCCAGCACTCTGAGGGTCAGTTTTCTGGGTAAAGGCAGGGGATCAATGCATCTTTAAATGCAGCTAGGCTGGTCTGCACACTTAAGAGCCTCAGTACATTATTTTGTAATCACGCATCTCAGAATAATGTATACAATCAATTAAGGAGCATTATCAAGGGATGATTTGACAACTGTTGCCATGCCAACCAGTGAAGTAGACAGTGCCTCCATGTTTAAAGGCTGCACCTGGTGATGGATGTAGCTGATTTTGAGGCCTCAGACAGAATCACAGATGTCCAAAAGGTATGGAGAGAACATGATTTAAGCTTTGATGTTGTGCCATTTTTACTGGCAAAAGGGTGTTGATGGCATGTTGTTCACTTTCTCATTAAAATTCTGTCATCTTTCACAGTGTTCTGCATCCAGAGCTGAAAACTGAAGTGAGAATGCACTTTACAGACTGATAAAATATGATAGCAAAATGGATGATGTTCATTTGCAGCCTGAATTAATTTTTTTTAAAAGGTTGTGTCAGTGCACTTATGAAAAGCCCATTAATCAGACACTGCTTTATCAGCCTTAATGTATATATTTTAAACACTTAACATTAATAATTAAAGTTTGGGATGGCAAATGGCTTCTAGTACATTGAGCTAAAAAGTATTTGAAATGAGTCACTATAGGACATAACAGAAGCAGAAAATACACTTTCTAATGTCCATATGCTGCCTGATTTCTTGAGGCCAATGACAATGATAAAATCAATAAACCTTAAAAACTTTGCAAAACAGACTGGTCTTTTACCTCACTGAGTTATGCCAGAAACCAAGGAAGTTTCCAAGGGAATTCCCAATTATAGACCCTATATTAGTAAGCAAGCGAGATGAGATTAGATCTATGGGATCAGCAAGCCAGTTCTCTTTCCAGTATGCAGTAATTCTTTGCTCTATTAAATTATACCATTTATAAACCAATTGATTATATGCTAATATGTGTGATAGATACAATGCCCACAATATTTTTTTAATAGTGTGACAGTTATAAACTTAGACTCTAGAGCCAGACTGTTTGAATCTCAACTCTCCTTCTTGCTAGCTTTAGGCAAATTATTTGATCTCTTTTTGCCTCAGTGTCTTCATCTGTAAAATGAGAATAGTGTCCACATCTTGCAATGGTTGTGAGAATTAAATGAGTTATAGTATATAAAGCACTTAGAATGGTGCTTGAGGTGTTTATCCTCAAGGCTGTTATTATTACCAATATCATTATTGTTACTATTTTATCTTTTAAGGCTCTTAGCCTTTCTATAAACAGTTGTTGCAGCAATTACTCATTTTTGCTTTCCATTCAGAACATGAGTTGATGTAATACACTGAGTAAATTACAAAGTCCAACCAATGATTTACTAATTTGAGCTATCACAGGGAAAGTAACATTGAGATGAAACAACTTAATAGAAATAAAGTGAAATAAAAGGTGGAAGATAAAGGCACAAGAGACAGAAAAATGTGATGGTATCATCTAATGTTCTGTAGCAAAATTTGGTTTCCTTCCACTATCAGCTACTTTCTGAGGTGTAACAAATATCAAGCTAGGATAATAGGAGGGAGTTTTTGCAGAACAAAAAAAGAAGCAGAGATTCTTTAAAGCAAAGTAACCCCCAAAGTTGTGTTCAGAAGACAGTTTGGCAATAAAAAGATGACCTTTTAGAGGTTTCAATTTGAGACTGGATCCTGAAAGCCTGCTGTCCTTTATCCTCTATTCTCAGAGTAGTTTTCTAAGGGAAACCAGATGAAACAAAAAGATTGATGTGATGGCTTGAGGTTCAGAGAAAAAAGAAATGGAAGCCTACTAGTCTGGGCAAAAGGAGAGGGCAAATTGTGACAAAAACACACACAGTAGATACTCCCACATGCCAATCCAAGGAGGACTTATATGAACTTACAGGTGATTTGGGGGAAAAGCAAAATGTTTTAAATTCATTCTCTGGTATCTTGGTATATACTTGATCTTCTGTAGTAAGATTTTTTTCTCTGATGGACTATGTCTTCCCATCCTCCCAACATTAAATGGACAAAAAGGGGTCAATTTATATAACTAAGAAATATTAGAAGCTAATTTATTACCAATGATTACCTTGGCTGATGTGAGACACAATAAGAATGAATTTCAGAGTAAACACTAGGTGCTCAGCAAACTTTAATTTCAGTAGCTTCAGCTCTTAAAGTCAAAAGCTGGTGTCCAAATACAAAAAATAATCTAAGAACATACTGTTGTTAGTTGGAAAGACCCAGTTCATAAGCACCTTAGAAAGGCATTGGAACTGTTTTTCAAAGTATGTTAATACTACGGTTGATTTTGAATGTCACTAAATAACTCTCTAAATTTGGACACAGACAATCACTTGTAGGAAGATGTGCCCATCTGCAAGTGGACAGGTTTCCATATGTGGCCAGTTATGTACAACTAGTTAAGACATAAAGCACTATAAATATGTGTGAACATGCAAGTAAATACCATTGATTTGTATAAGTGATTATGCCAGCTGAAGAATTTACTTGCAGAATTAGTTCTTGGCTCTTCCTCTTGGTGCCCACCTTTACTAAAATATGATTAGAAAAAATATAAGAATCTCTGTATACACACACACAGAAACATACACAGACACACACACGCTGTGTAAAAAATTGCTACGTATGTGATAAACATACAGTAGTCTCTGTTTTAAGGAACTTACACTACAGTCAGAAAGAGAAAAATAAATATATGAAAAGTTAAATAGAAATAGAAAACACCAAATTAAAAAGTATCACAAGGTGGTTTACATGGACTTGCCAAATAATTTGTATGAAAGATGTGTAGACAAAGGCTACTATTTCTCTAGACACAAGAGCTTTTTCTCTTGGGCTTTCCACTTATTTCATTTCTCTTTTCTCTTCACCTTGATTTTGAGAAGTTTCTTTATTTTCAAATTTATTTAAGTTACCCAAGATTCGTTCTTGGTCTTGATATAATTAAAAGAAATGTCAATATCTGACTATTTACACAAGTCCTTCAGCATCTTGGAAATAGTATAAGGTTTCTATGTTTACAGCACTTGGAAAGAAAGTTTGCTTTCTAGATACTGGGTTTAATTCTTTCTATGATAATTGTCAATATCTTTTGATATGGAAAAAGAAAGTTCATTCATTCATTTAGCAAGCAAGCATTTACTGAAAGCCTACTATGTGCCAGGCACCAATTACAAAGAAAGAAATATAAGCCATGATTTCTGTTCCTAAAAAGGTTGTTTTAATAAAAATAAAAAATGAAAGCTAATTATCAATCATCAATTAATAATTATTAATAATTTATCAATCCCTAGGTGTCACTGAACAGCTCAAAAGTTTTGAAGGTTTAAGAGTTTCCAAAAATCTCCCAAACTGCTTGATCTGTATGTTGGTCAGACTTTGTCTTTTTTTTAGAGGTAATTTTTCTGGCTGTTGTTTATTTATCAATAGCTCCCCAGATATCTTGGTAACAGGCCAAAGGTTTGGAGCACCCTGAGAACTGGAGGCAGGGCCCTCTGTGCATATTTCCACACTCCTATCTTTCTGTCTCTTTCCTGCTCTCTTGTTGCCTTTCTCTCTGTCCTTTCCTGGAGCCATTAAACTCACCTCTTTGGAAAAAGAGGGAGAAAAAAGGAGTAGAAAAGAGTCATAGAGTAAGATGCACAGGCTTACAAGGCCTATACCACGAGAAAGACAGTAGATGCATTGTGGCAAATAACTGAATACTTCTGAGATGAATCTTTTAACTTGCATTAATTATCAGTCAATGTTCAAGACACTGTGTACATATCCCTGCCGAAAAGACAATTTAGAGGGTATGTGTAGGAAGCTCCTCCATAAGACAAAAATATGCTGAAAACACTGCTAAAAGTAGCCTTATGTAAACACCTTTATCTCCCCATCTCTTGGATCTGTCTCCTTCAGACCTCAAGTACAAACACTTTAAAAAGAAAGATTGCATATGCTGATTCACGGTCAACCTGCAGAACTTTTGTTAGGTTTTTCCCTTCAGATTTTCTTGCCCCCAGTGCTACCAGGGCAAGAAAAATTAATCCATTTTAAATCCCACAGTATGGATTGCACTAAAGAAGTGATTTTTATTTTAAAAATAAAATAAAGGCACTAAATAAGTGATTCAGAAGGCACTAAATAAGTGAATTTTATGTTTAAAATGGCTCTTAAACATTATGAGTATGCAAGCAAGCAAGCATTTACTGAAAGCCTACTATGTGCCAGGCTATGTGCCAATTCTACTCATAATTTCTATGAGTAGAAATTATGACTTTTAAAATTTGACTCTTATTTTCAAAATGCATTTTGTATTCTTCGTTCTGCTGTTATAAAACTAGAGTTCCTAGTCATAGGTATTAGGTCTGATGGCTGATTAATGAGTAATAGTAACAATAATTTTAACTAATTTAAATACATTTTTTTTTTTCATTTTCAAAACTCTGTCTCCTCAATTGTTTTATTTGATCTCTTCAACAAGTCTTCTGAGCTTTACAAATGAATTAGATGGGCAAGATGAAGGAAAGAAACTAACATATATTGACTTTTTTTTTAAGTGTGCCAAGCCTTATGCTGGGCGTTTTACCTATAGTGCCTTATTAAATCCTTGCATTAAATCTGTGAAGTAACTTTGATCAGGTCACTTTCTTGCTTGTAACTTTATTTGTCTGAAAAATGAAGATAATGATAATATCTGACAAAAGATTTTAATGAGGATCAAATGAGTTAATACACATAAAGTTTTGAAAGGAATGGGAACAAAATTGCAGAGTGGGAAGACTCTGAGCTCATGACCCCCCACAAACACATCAGAACTACAAGTACATATAGAGCAACTCTTGCTGAGAACAACCTGAAGACTAGCAGAACTGCTCTTCTGCAACCAAGGCTGTAAAGAAAGAAACACACGAAGTTCGGTAGGAGGGGGCAACAATCAATCTAATAGAGACTCATACCACTAGTGGGTGACTCAGAAGAGGAGGGGGATATCACAGGCTTGGGAATCCTCCTTAAGGAGTGAGGGGTTAAAGCTACATATTAGGCACCCCAACCCTAGGGTATGACACCAGGAAGAGAAGATGGTTGAAGCCAGTGGGGCTTATTGGTTCATCAGAAGGTTCTTGAAGAGTGCATGCACAGACTTGCTTGCTCCCAGTCTCAGCACAGAGACAGCAGAGAAAAAACCACCTGGTGCTCTGGCCAGCCTGCTAGGATGCCCAAACATGCCCTGTGCACACTAAGCTATTGCTCCAGCCTCTCCTGCCTTGACATTGATTTCCACTAAGGCAAAGACTACCACCACCATTGCATGCAGCAGGGAAAGGCAGAGCCAGCTCAGGCCCAGCACTGCCTCTAGCCTGAGTGGAGATCACCATTATCATGTGTGCTCTCAAGAATCATGCACACCTGGGAAAAAAGAGCCAGCTCAGAGTTGCAGCTCCAACCCCTTGGGCCCTGACCCCATCTCTAAGACAGAGCCTGACATTACAATTTCATTGCACTGCCCTGTACAAGCAACAGGAAAGGAGCAAATCCAGCTCAGTGGCCACTTCAACCTCTCAGGCCCTGGCCCCACCCCCAATAAAGGTGGAGATTTTCGTCACCCCAGTGAGAAGTCCAATTCCCTCAGAGCTCCTGTTTCAGCTCCTCTATCCCCAACCTTCCCTCAATAGAGCAGCAACTGCCTTTGAACTTAAGGAGAAGCCTGGCTCTGCTTCTAGCCCCTCCAACTCCAGCCCTATCTCCCAAAGTGGCAATGGCTCCTGTCACACACTGGAAGAAGATGCTCACTTCAGATTCAGCTCCGCCACCAAAACCACTGGGCACACACAGCCAGCATAGGAATGTCCCCACAAAAGAACACATCCTCAAAACCTGGATAGGCACCCATTTCACCTAATTTCATAGAGAGGAACAGAGAAGGTAAAACAAAATGAGAAGACAAATGAATATGGTCCAAATGAAAGAACAAGATAAAGCCCCAGAAAAAAACCTAATGCAACAGAGATAATAATTTACCTGATAAAAAATTTGAAACAATAGTAACAAAAATGTTAACTGAACCCAGGAAAAGAATAGACAGACACAGAGAGAACTTCAACAAAGAACTAGAAAATATAAAAAAGAATGAGTCAGAGCTGAAGATTACAATAGCTGAAATGAAAAATACACTAGAAGGAATTAACAGTATATTAGGTGTTACAGAAGAATGCATAAGCAACCTGGAAGATAGCATAGTGGAAATTACCCAGTCAGAACAGCAAAAAGAAAAATATGTTTAAATCAGGATAGTTTAAGAAACCTCTGGATGACATCAAGTGTACTAACATTTGCATTATAGAGGTCCCAGAAGAAGAGAGAGAGAAAAGGGCAGAAAAAGTATTTCACAAAATTATGGTTGAAAACTTCCTTAACTTGAAGAAGGAAACAGATATACAGATCCAGGAAGGATAGAGAATCCCAAACAAGTTGAATGGATAGAGAATCCCAAACAAGATGAATCAGAAGAGACCCACACCAAGACCTAATTAAGATAGTAAAAGTTAAGGATAAAGAGAGAATTTTAAAGGCAAAAAGAGGAACACAATGAATCATATACAAAGAAACTTCCATAGGCTATCAGCCGATTTTACAGCAGGACTGAAGGGAGTGGAATAATATTTTTTAAGTACTGAAATAATACAACATAGGACATTCCACCCAGCAAAGTTATCATTCATAATTGAAGGAGAGACAAAGCATTTCTCAGCCAAGCAAAAACTAAGAGTTCATCATCACTAAATCAACCTTATAAGAAAAGTTAAACGGTCTTCTTTAAGTGAAAAAGAAAAGGCTATAATGAGAACTAAGAAAATATAGGAAGGGGAAAATTCCACTGGTAAAGGCAAACATATAGTTAAGGCAGTGGATAAAACACTTAAATATGCTAGTACAAAGTTTAAAAGACAAAAATTGTAAAATCAACTATAACTACAACAAACTGTTAAGGAACAGACATGAAGATGTAAAGTATGACTTCAAAAACACAAGATGTGGTGGGAGGGTGTAAAAAAATGTAGATCTTTTAGAATGTGTTTGAATTTAAATGAGTATCATTTAAAATAAGTAAATATAGGTCAACATATAAAAACTTCATCATGACCACATTAACAAAACAAAGGATAAAATCACATGATCTTCTCAATAGATGCAGAAAAAGCATTTGACAAAATCCAACATTGATTCATGATAAAAACTCTCAACAAAGTTGCTATAGAGGGAACACATCTTATTTATGACAAACACACAGCTAATATTATACTCAATGGTGAAAAGCTGAAAGCTTTTCCTCTAAGATCAGGAATAAGACAAAGATGTCCACTCATGCCAGTTCTACTTAACAAAGTATTGGAAGTCCTAGCCACAGCAATAAGACAAGAAAAAGAGATAAATGGTATCCAAATTGGAAAGGAAGAAGTAAAACTGTCATTATCTACAGATGACAATAATATGTAGAAAACCCTAAAGACTTCACCAAAAAACTATTAGAACTAATAAATAATTTAGTAAAGTTGCAGGATATAAAATCCATATACAAAAATCTGTTACATTTATATACACTAATAACAAGCTATCAGAAAAAGAAGTCAAGAAAATAATCCTATTTACAATTTCATCAAAAGAATAAAACATCTAGGAATAAATTTAACCAGAGGTGAAAAAATGTATAATCTAAAAACTGTAAGGCATTGATGAAGGAAATTGAAGATGATACAAATAAATGGAAAGATATTCTATGTTCATAGATTGTAAGAATTAATATTGTTAAAATGACTATACTACCCAAAGCAATTTATAGTTTTAATGCAATCCTTATCAAAATACTCATATGACATTTTTCAAAGAACTAGAACAAATAATCCTAAAATTCACATGGAACCACAAAAGATTCTAAATAGTCAAAGCAATTTTGATGAAAAAAAAAAAAATCTGGAGGTATAATTCTCCCTGACTTCAAACTGTACTACAAAGATACAGTAATCAAAATAGTATGGTACTGGGCTTCCCTGGTGGCGCAGTGGTTGAGAATCCGCCTGCCGATGCAGGGGACGCGGGTTCGTGCCCCGGTCCGGGAGGATCCCACGTGCCGCGGAGCGGCTGGGCCCGTGAGCCGTGGCCGCTGAGCCTGCGCGTCCGGAGCCTGTGCTCCGCAATGGGAGAGGCCACAGCAGTGAGAGGTCCGTGTACCGCAAAAACCAAAAAAAAAAAAAAAAAAAAAAAAAAAAAAATAGTATGGTACTGGCACCAAAACAGACATAGTTCAATGGAGCAAAATAGAGAGCACAGAAATAAACCTACACACATTTGGTCAATTAATCTCTGGCAAAATAGGTAAGAATATACAGTGAGGAAAGGATAGTCTCTTCAATAAATGGTTTGGGAAAACTGGACAGCTACATGTAAAAGAATGAAATTGGAACATTTTCTCACACCACATGCAAAATTAGACTCAAAATAGATTAAACCTGAATGTAAGATCTGAAACCATAAAACTCCTAGAAGAAAATATAAGCCATACATTCTTTGACATATATTCTTAGCAATATTTTTTGGGGGGGATTTGTCTCCTCAGGCAAAGGAAACAAAAGAAAAAATAAATAGGACAACATCAACTAAAAAACTATAAAATCTAAAAAGCTTTTGCACAGTGAAGGAAACTATCAACAAAGCAAAAGGCAGCAAACTGAATGGGAGAATATAGTTGCAAATGACATGTTTGATAAGGGGTTAATATCTACAATATATAAAGAACTCAGGCAACTCAATATCAATAAACAAACAACCTAATTAAAAACTGGGTAGAGGGCTTCCCTGGTGGTGCAGTTGTTGAGAGCCCGCCTGACGATGCAGGGGACACGGGTTTGTGCCCTAGTCCGGGAAGATCCCACATGCCGTGGAGCGGCTGGGCCCGTGAGCCATGGCCACTGGGCCTGTGCGTCCGGAGCCTGTGCTCTGCAACGGGAGAGGCCACAGCAGTGAGAGGCCTGCATACCACAAAAGAAAAAAAAAAAAAAAAAAAAACGGGTAGAGAACCTGAAAAGGCATTTTTCCAAAGAAAGCATACAGATTGCCAACAGATACATGAAATGATGCCCAACATCACTAATAATCAGGGAAATGCAAATCAAACCCACAATGAGATACCACCTCACATCTTTCAGAATGGCTATCTTAAAAAGGTAAGAAATAGAAGTGTTGATGAGGATGTGGAGAAGAGGGAACACTTTGTGTACATGGATGTCTCACAGGCACCTCACATTCACCATATTATATATAGAATTCATCATCCTTTTTCCACACTTCCCATACTTCCATATTTTCTTCTCCTTGGAAGGTGGTAATCCTACAACACTCACTTCCTTTCATCTTGCCCTGTTTCCTTCAATAGACAACCAATTTTGTCAATTCTGCTTCCTTAATGTTTTTCCTCCCTATTCCCTTTCTATCTATCCTTGTGGATGCTGCCTTTAATTCAGATACCAATCACTTTTCACCCACATTTTTAGGTAAGTACTTTAGATAGATAAACTTTCCTCTATTCTTATTCTCCACCTACCTCCCAATCAATCTTCCATAAAGCCACTAGAATAGTTTTTCTAAAAGGCAAACATCATGTAATTATCTCCACTGTCTTTAGAATAAAGTTCTAAGCCCTTAACACGGCCTACAATGCCCTTCATTGGGTCTCTCTAGATTCATCTCTCACAGCACCAGTCATGCCAAATGCTTGGTCTTTATCCAAATGAGTCAGGAGTTTTCATTTTCATGCCTTCATTACTATGACTCCCTCAGCCTAGACTTACCTGCTCCTGTGTGCATGGTGAAGAGCCATTCATTTTATAAGACCCTGACCTGTCAGCTACTCTTACAACTCTTTCCTTGTTGTCCCTAGAGAGCTGAAAACACCAACTTTCAGTCTTTAATATACTCCTATTTTTATGCTTTATTATCCTTTTTATTAACTTACTTTCTCAACTACTGTGCTTTGAACTTTTTGAAATCAGAATTTTTGTCTTTTTCAAATTTGCTCCCCTGATATCTTGGACAGTTCTTGTGCTATTGTAAGTTATAATGTAATAAACATCTGCTGAAAGACTGAATGAGTGAGAAAATTAGAATTAGAAAATTAACTATATTAATTAACTATTAGTATAGTTCCTGGCCTATACTCATACACATACATGCATACATACATAAATATATATTTTTGTATATGTTCTTGTTGAGAAATATATATTTTCTTGTTGAGCACATAAATCTCCTCTTTCAGAAGTATTCAAAAAAAAACAGGAGAAAAATATTGGAACATTGGGAAAAGTGAATATTGAAAAACATATGTAGAGTGATCAGCCACAGGAAACTGCCCATTTTAGAAGACTATCTGAAAAGCTTAGCATATTATTATTACCAACATTAACCACAACTACAAACAGGAATATACACAGACTAATTGAAGTGCAGAGAAAGTCAGAACACTGCCTGAGAAACACAGGAGGGCATTAAGACCTTTTCAAAGATAATGGGAACAATTTAAGGCCCAATAACTTTCTACAGGACAGAACTACTTCTGGTCACTAGAATGATATATGGGTACTATCAGCAGGTCTGGAATGGTTTTTGCTACTTTCCATCATGACACATTATGAAAGAAGTCCCCTTCAAATGAGACAGTCTTTACAGAATAGTACTTGACTTCAGGGAGTTAAGTCTCACCTGAAGAAAATTGATCAGGCTTGATCCTGTCTTGTCAGGGAAAAACTTGCAGGACTTACTTGTCCTTTGCCAGATCTGGTTTCTCTGACTTCCTATTTCTAAGAAATAAAGTTTTTTTTAAAGGTTTATAAAAAAAGACATAAGGATTTTAAGTCATTGAATAGCTCTTATGAAACAGTATCATGATGAGTTAAGTGAAAATTAGAGCCACATGCCTAAAATTTCCCTGAAAAATACACATATCCTTTAAAATGAAGGAAGAAAGTGCCAGGAAAAAAATATGTTTTTAATTTGTTTGAGTTTAAAACATTTGAAACATATTTTTAGACATTTGCCAAGTATTTTCCAAAAACCACTGGATTTCTCATACCCTTAAAAGACTTCTTTCTTTTGAGGAATAACAGGGAACAACTGGCTCATTTAACAACTCAAAATCCTAGCTTCCATTGCTTTTGACCATTACTATCTTTTTTCACATTTGTAAGTTTCTTGAGTCAAAAATAAAATATTCATGATCATGACTTTGGGGAAAGAAGAGAAAACATTTACTTTCCTATCTTTTCATTTTTAAGAAAAAAAAAAAATGTTCATGTCCCTAAGGAACTTGGCTTGAATGTTGGAGCTCAAATAGGAAAAGCAGCAGACCAACTTTATAATTTATATAATCAAGGGTTAGTGACAGACCAGATTGCTGTCAGAGAACTCCACAGTGGTCCCCGCAATGGTTTTCCATTGTTTTCTATATGATTTGAAATTCATATCAGAACAACTAACATGATGAGTAATGATTCAAAGGAGATTTTCTCTAGAGAACTTGCTCTTATGATAACTGTTAATGGGCCCTCATCTTCTCAATTAGTTATCAGAGCAGATTCATTTATCAAACCTACTGCTTGACCCTTTGGCCCTGAGAGGAAAGTTATATAATCTTAAAATTACAAATCTACATGTTTCCACCATGACAGAGAATGTAGGACTCTAGGCATGAACTATTTTAAGCTATGGCCTAGAGTGTGTGTATGTGTGTGCATGTGTGTGTGTGTGTGAGTGTATGAGAGAGAGAAAGAGAACAAAGGAGGAAGAGGGAGGGAATGAGAGGGAGAGATTGTGCTTGTGTGAGTGTACATGAGTATATACATGCATATGTGGGTGGGAGGGGAGAGAAGTGTCTTACATGACTAAGGGATAACTAATTTTTTTTTACCTTAGAGGAAGCTGTGATGTAATGAAGGGTCCTGTGTTTAAACCCAGGGGGGTAGAATTCAAATTCCATTTCTATCCAACTATGAGGTCTTAGAAAGTGCTGGATGTGTCAATCATAATTCCTGCCCCACTCACATTTTCCTCAAAGGAAACCTGCCCCTCACCAAAGATCTGGTAGCTAAGCAGCGATATGGATTTTGTAAAATTCCTCTCCCTGAATGCAGATGATTGGACCAGAAGTCTGCACCTGATTCCAGGGCAATGAATCACTAAGAAATCCAGTGACCTGCGAGACTGCCTCAAAGAAATGATGGGTGCTAATTAAACTCTCTCTCTCTCTCTCTCTCTCTCTCTCTCTCTCTCTCTCTCTCTCTCTCTCTCTCCCTATCTATCTATCTATCTATCTCATTGTCTTCAAAATCAGCCACTCAGTGCTAGGAGCCATTACTAGAAGTTACGATGTATAGCTGGAGCTAAAAAGAACATGATGGTTTTAAATATATGAAATCATGATTTTAAGAGGAAACACCTGATAGCAGGACAAAAAGAAGGAGACAAACAAAAGATAATTGTATCATGCTAATGACAATGCACTAGGGGTGGTCCATACCTCTAACCTACCTAGATATTCAGAATGATGCCTTGGTTTCATCTTCATGACTCAACTTTTTGAGTCTTATGTTCTTGGCTCTTCTCAAGATTTTTCTTTTCACTCCATGTAGATCCCAACAATAACACCCTTTAATTGAGTTTTCTTGGAGAGGGGATGGAATCTCTTCACCACTCAAAACCATGTGCCTAAATGCATCATACATTATGACTATGTATCTCATAATGGAAACTCATTAGGTGACAAAAATGTGGTTGAGTTTTGATAACATTCCTTATAAGAAATTAGATAACGTTCTATCTTCTATTGTTATATCAGTCTTGGTTGCAGGAGGGGTTTCTTTTATATATAACATTGAACCAGGCTAACCAGAACAGGCAGATTTTGAATGGTGTCCTGGAATCTTAAACCCAGTTTGGATATTTAGCTAGTGGTCTCATATTTTGTTTCTTTACATTGTCTCATCTCCCATATTTTTCTCTTTGGGATCCCTTGTGGGTTCATCTTCTTCTGCCAAACACAGAATCTCTGGCTTTTCTTTTTTATTCATAATCCCTTTTCAACCAAGCCTGAGCACACTGGCCTTTCTGGATCTGCCTCATACCTGCTCTTTCCATGCAAAGGTTCTTTTCAAGAAAACTGAAAAAGGAGAGGAGATGGTCATAGGAACTAAGTATCTACTCAGGATTTGCCTGGAAGTACCTTTTCAGATATTGCATAAAAGGAAACATAGCTACACCTGTTTAAAAATTAGAATTTGGGATAAAAGATTATTATCTCCTGCCTCTTTGTGCTAGGCATGGAGTCCACAGCCTGGATATGTGAGTAAAGATCAGAAAAGAACAAAATATTTTTACTGGAAAAATTTCAACAACGACAGCAACAACCATTTTTAATTATTTTTAAGTGTTAATATGCATAAGCCACTTGACAGATCATTTAATTTTCACTGATGTTCAATTAGGAAAGTATTCTTTCCATACTAATCTTATTGTAAAATAAGAGAGGTAAAAATACTTAATGTCACAAAGCTAGAATGTGGCAATCCTGGACTACTAAACATAGTCTAGTTCCAAATTCCTTGCTTTTTTGCGCTACATATAATTGTTTTCTTTTACCTTACTTCCTCTTTTAAAAATGATCAAACCCACTTCTTCAAGCTTTGTTGCCACCAGCTGCTGGTGACAGAAGTCCTCATAAACACTCAGTTCATTCACTAAAGCAGGACCCACTGACTCAACTCCCAGGGTCTGTATGCAGGAATGAATTTACCTTTCCCTTGTGCCTCTGGCATTCTGACAAAACCCGACTACTTTTTCTAATAACCAACCCCTGAGCTAAGCTTGAAGTATCTGCCCTGTGACTAGTAATGATAGCTGCTTAATCAATCAGAGACTGGCTAACAAACACTGTACTAAACCCATATATGATACAAACAAGACTGTTAAGCTAACTGAAATTAGGTATCCACAAGTCTTCCGACTTTGAGCTTTTAGAAACTGAGCTCTTTAAAAAGATTGGGATAAGGGAAAAGAAATCTTACATTGGTATAGACTTTATAATTTGTAATTGTGGTCCCCAACTTTACTGTGCATTGGAATCACTTGGACATATAATTTAAAATACTGATGCCTAGCTCCCACTTGCAGAATTGTGATTTCATTGTCACCTGAACACTGGGATTTTTAAAAGCTTCCCAGGTGATTTTACAATGTAGAAATTTGGGAGCCGGTGGTTTATATTGTCTCCACTCCAATGACTGAGAGATGTGAATGCAAGCGATACTACTCCATATTATGTTAGAATTAGCCAAACAAAATATACAGCCTCCATAGTCAGGCAGTCTGCACTTGCTAGATTTATAGGCCGTTGCAAGATTTCTTATCTGTAAAACGGGAGTAGTATCTATCTATTGAGAATGTTAGGAAGTTTAAATAAAATCTGACTTTAAAAGCACTTGGAACAGTGTTTTATAGAGTTCCATCATTATTTATTTATTTATCTATCTATTTATTTATTATGTAATTCAATTATATCACAAATCTCATTGGGTCATATTTACTTAACTGCTATTTATTTACTGTTTTCCTCATTAGCTTTACAAACTCCAGGCAGATGGAATCATGGTTTTCGTCTTTCTTTCCTAGTGTCTAGTGTAGAGTTTTGTTCACTGAAAACAACCAATCAGAATTTGTTGAGTGGATAAGTGTAGAGATGAACCTAAACAAGTAGCATAGTGGTGTGGAAAGGACAGTGAAAATGAAAACCAAAAACTATGGTTTGAATTGCACCTCTGTCATTCATTAGCTTATCGACATAAAAAGTTCCCTAGGTATTTGAGGATTTGATTTCTCCATTTGAAGCCCTTAGGCAAAGATTTTGCTCACTCACTGTGTTCTGGTACTATGGAGATGAATAAGACACAAGTCCCTCTCTGGAGCTGCTTCTAGCATCATGGAAAAGAAAGATTATTTCCCTCCTCTCTTCCTTTCCTGGGCTGAGAATTGTCTCAATAGTCATTAAATAATAGCAATTTTAATAAGACAATAGGATCTTATTATTTCAAGAGTCCCCATTGTCATACCCTACTACTCATCTCTTTATTTCCCTTTAAATAATAGTATAAGGTGCTAGAATTGGCAAAATCAGAAGCTTAGTAAGATGCAAATAACTGCTAAATCAAACCTGTGAATAAATAATGTTTTTTGAGAGCATCTATCACCTTTATTTCATCTGAAAAAAATTCAGTTTTTATTAACATTCTCTGAAGGATAAAACAAGAATAAGACAAATAAAACCTTTACAGTGGCTTCACAGGAAGACTTTCTTTGAGTTTATAGACAGTCTATGTATTCAAAGTGAAGATTTTTAAATGTCTAAATCTTCACCTCCAAAACACTTTTCGTCTGAAGTGAATAGGTATCCGGTATGACTTATACCCAGATAACTGTCTAAATTACTGAAGGGGAAAAAAAAGTTACACAGGTCTTAACTATCTCACATAAAATAGTAAATATTTAAAATCTTTTCCTGCACATGTTCTTTGTTTTCCATCAAGAGGATCAAGGCACATACAAAATTTTTTTTCCTTCTTTGTTTACCTAACATACTCTCCAAAGGGTGTTTTAGAAAAAACACGAACAGATCCAGTTCAAATCCAGCCTCTACTATTTATTAGCTGTGTCATCTTGGGCATGTTATATAAATAAGCAGTGTCATCTTCAGTTTATAAACCCATTAAATAAAGATACTAGGACTTATCACATAGGGATATTGTGAGAATTAACTACTTAATTAATTTAATTAATAGTATATCATAACATTTATTTAATTGTATAATTAATTCAATTAAATATCATGTGAAAACATTTGAAGCAATACAGATGCTCCATAAATATAGATGTTCCCTTCAAGAATATTTTTCTTCCATTCTTACCCACAAAACAAACTTTGCAATGTCAGATGATCTTCCCACATTAATGTCCCTTCCTGAGAGCAATGTTTTTGGAAGCGAAGGGATCCAAAATATACCACTATAGAGTTTTTGCTTTGTTTTTGTTTTTTCTGAGCTCCCCTTATCTGCCTAAAATCAAAGCCATGAAAATAATTCATCTGAGGATTTCCCTTGTGTCTCAGTGGTTAAGAATCCACCTGCCAATGCAGGGGACATGGGTTCGAGCCCTGGTCCAGGAAGATCCTACATGCTGTGGAACAACTAAGCCCGTGTGCCACAACTACTGAGCCTGTGCTCTAGAGCCTGTGAGCCACAAAAATGGAGCCTGCGCTCTAGAGGCCACAAGCCACAACTACTGAGCCCGTGTGCCACAACTACTGAAGCCCATGTGCCTAGAGCCTGTGCTCCACAATGAGAGAAGCCTCCCCACTCGCTGCAACTAGAGAAAGCCCATGCATAGCAACAAAGACCCAACACAGCCAAATTAATTAATTAATTAATTTAAAAATAATTCATCTGTCAAAAATCTCCTTCCTGGGAGCTCCAAAACCAGAGAAAATTGACTCCTAGCACTGGAGACAAGAAATTGGCACCAGGATAAGAAACTGCCTAACAAACCTTATTACAAAACTCTCCTACCTCCCTTCTATTCCTCGAAGGGGCCATTTATCATTCCTAAAAGTTATTGGTTTTCCCATAAGGACCCTTCTCTCCTCCCTTTCTATTAAGATGATATATGAGCCCCCAATTCTAACTGGCTCCTTGAGTCACATTTTTCTGTGAAAACCCATAGACACATATGAATAAAAAGTCTTTTCTCTTGCTAAAAAAAAATAGAACAAGCTCCTTAAGCACAGTTCTTACTATGTCAACCACTGATTAAGAAAACAAACAAACAAACAATAACTTGGCTTGCTAACCCATTACATACTGGTTAGTAGGTAGACCTTCCCACATCTGGTCCCAAACCACAAGCTTTCCCAACCATAACTGCCACAGCCTCCTCCTCCTCAGATACCTGTCCTCTGCACCAGGAGTACTGGATATCTGCACCATTCCTCAAACACAGCCCCACTTTCCCCCATCTGTGCTTATGCTCACTCTTTCCCCCTCACCTCCTACAACGTTTTTTTTTACTTCTTATATAATGCTAAAATGATTCTACCTAATACCCAAAATTTTTTGTCTAAATATCCATCTTCTTAAGAGTATTATAGGTTTACTGAAGGCAAAGATGGTGTCTTACTTCGCTTTGTATTATTCCCAGGTCTTAGCAGATGGCCTCACTCATAAAGAATGCATTCTAGGAGCTTGCAGAATTGAAATTACTTATTTGACATTAAGTAGACACAGCATAAATGAAATGCAGTTTTCCATTTTTCAACTGGTTATGATGAGAGATATTAACATGGGCCCCCAAGTGATTGCACTCAAAGTTAAGGGAACTCAAACAGTTTGCTCACTTGCAAAGCAGCTAAGGTAATAGAGCCAGGTGTCAAAAGAAAGATAAAGAGCGTTCTGAAAGAATTTGCACAAACTGAGCTCTTTGAGCTGCCTTGTTTTCTGAGGAGGCATGAAGACATCAGGGATGGGAGGCTACGTAGACTAGTAGTTGGGTGCAAGAATTCTGGAACCACACCGCATGGGTTTGATTATGATTCTACTAATTACTGCCTCAGGGCCCTTGGGAAAGTAACTGGACCTCTCTATACATCATGTGCAAGTTAAGGATGGGTTTGTGTGAAGACTAAATGAGTTGATATATGTGAAGCCCATAGGATAGTGCCAGGCACAAAGTAAATGCTATATATAAGTGATTATAAACAAATAAGGAACATATGTCTTACAGAAAATCCTTAGGAAAAGGAAAAGTCAAAATACAGACAAAAGAGGTGATAAGTGATAAAGCAACGATCTAGAACAGTGTCTTTTTATAGTGTGATTCGCAAACTATCTGTAACAGAATCTCTACAGGCTTAGTAAATGCAAATTTCTGAGCCCTATACCAAAACCATTGATTGGACTTTAGAAGAGGGACTGAGGAATCCAGAGGTTGCATTTTAAACATTCCCAGGTGGTTCTGATGTAGTTTAAGAACTACTTGTCTAGAACCCTGATGCTCAAAGTGCAGCCCAAGGTGTGGCACCATAGTCCCCTGGAAGCCTATTAGAAATGCAGAATCTCAGGCACCACCCCAGACCCACCAAATCTGAATCTGCATTTTCACAAACTCCAGGTGATTCATAGGCATATAAAGTTTGAGAAGCCTTGGTTTTATAAGATAGATACTTAAGGAATATAATCTGTCCATTAAGAGGGGATTTATTTTATACAGAAGAAGAGGACCTCTTCCTTTAAGACTAGAGAGAAATAAGTGATAGAAATTGTACATATATATTCATTTATTGATGCAACAAGTGTGTGTTTGGTGCCTACCACATGTCTGACACTGCTCTCGTACTGAAGAACAAGATACACATGGTCTCTACTCTATGGAGTATGTCATCTAAGGCTATGATGTGACATAAACTCTGAAGTCCCACAGGCTTAATCTCATTGAAGTTTATTTCTCAATAAAAATCAACAAGGATATTCTTGTTTGGCAAGTGGAGCTCCATAGGATCATTCAGGAACCCAGGCCCCATCTGTGACTCTGTCTTCCTGGGGTGCAAGAGTCCTCTCTTTATCCTTTGCATATGGCTGATTGTGGAAGAACAGAGTTCAGAGGATCTCATGAGTGGTGTCCACAGCCACTGCCTGGAAGCAGGATGCATCCCTTCTGTCCACATACTGTTGGCTGCAGCTTAGACACTGTCCACCCTAGCAATAAGTCTAAAATGAGCTAGATGTGTGGCCAGCAGGAAGACGACAATGGGGTTTTGGTGAACACATAGCAGCCTCTGGCATGACCATCTAAAAGCTGAGGGTGCAGACTACAATGGAGAGAAATAAAGAACTAGAAAGTCTAAAGATAGTATTGAGAGTCAAGCAAGAAACCTCAGTTACAAGAGATGTTTGGTGCACAGTTCATGATCAGGCAGACTCCTTCTAGAATAAGAGTAAGATTTTACTAAATTTTTTAAAAGTAAGTTATATGTTAATTCATCTAATCTTGGCAATGAACTTCCTTCACTTTACAGATGGGAAAAATGAGGCATAGAGATATTAAGTAACTTGTCCAAGTTTGTAAGTAGCAGAGTCAGGATTCAAATTTAGGAGCCCATGTGCTTAACCATTAGGCAGAATTGCCTTGTCCTGGTTGGACTCACAGGAGCCGAATTCTAAGAGTCTGAGAAGCCATGCGGAATCTAACAAGAGCATTATTTTTACACAGAACTTACAATGAAGTATGGTGATTAAATCAATAATCAGAGAATTACAAATTATTACCTTGGAAAAATATATATTTGCTTTGGTTAGTTCTATGGTTAGTCCTATCTATAAGATTTCTTTATTTTGTAAGCAACAAAAAGTAATTCCAATTAATTGAGAAGGATAATAGATTTTTTAAAATGATGTCAGGTAGCTCATGGAATAACAGGAAGGCTAGAGATAACAGAACCTTCTTCTTAGTACTATTGTGAATCTTGTTTTATGTCATTCCTGTGTCTTAGCCTAGATTCTCCTGAAGACAGAGCCTGGACAAAGGTGAATGAACAGGTAGAGTATTCTGGAAGTGATCTCAGGGAAACAGGGAAATAGGGACAGCCAACAATAGAATGAGTTATCGAGGTGGCCACCACCATGGACAAATCTGAGGAATCTTATAAAATGCTCTCAAAGGTATCTTCGCAATAGATACAAAAGTAACACATCATCTTTCACCTTCTGTTTGTCAAGAGTGGCCCCAGAGGTATTAACTTCTCTTTCACTTTGTAGTGAAAATCCCACATCAGAGAAACCCCAGGTCAGGCCCTGCAGGCCTGAGGGGAGGTGATATCTTGTTGCATGTGGTAAGGAAGGTGGATGCCACAAAACTGTCACTGAGGTAGTGACAGGAGGAAGAAATGAGGCTGAGAAGATCCAAAGTGGCTTATACTGTACACAGAATGCTCGGCATCTTATTGCTTGACCCGTAGTGAGTACTGAGTAAGCAACGTCACACCATAAGACTGGATGTGGCTATGCAGAGGGAAGAAAAGAAGACGACCAGGTTATTCTTCCATGGCTGGGGGCAGGGAGCATTTTCAGTGGCACTGAAGAACAAGCTAAGTGGTCTGGTGCTTGGAGATGAACCATGATTTCTTATTACTAAATGTCCTCTCTTTCCAACTTCAACTTATGTGAATGTTAATTACTAAAAATTTAGTCCTAAAATTATGTAATCAAATAGGCAGTCCCCTGTTCTGAGTAGATAAAATGAACTGCCCTTCTTCCAAAATCACTTATATCCAATCTCTACATTTTTCCCTTGATTGGAAGACTCACACGGTGCAAATCATAACGCAAAGCCATACACGTGCATAATGCATATACTGTAGTCTCTTTAAATGAAGGGTGCTTGATTAAAGAAGGATATCTAGAAAGATGAAAATGGGGCAGGATGATCTCTGGAGCATCTTTTTAAAGTCTTCTGGTCAGAGATAATCACCCTGCAACTTTGCATTTCAGAGTAGCAAGACCTTACAAACTGAAATCATGTTGAAAATATATGCTCTTCTTGTTAAACCATCATTGAGTACATCTGGAAATCAAAACTTAGGAGGGAGACCAGGCATTCTCTCTTCACAGGGACCATTAAAAAGATTCTTCAAACAAACTAGAGAAGAAAAGCAGGGAGTAAAAGATTTTGATCAGTTTTTGTGGTCTTTCCTCTGGATAGTTTGAAATAGGTCACATTACAGAGCTTTCTTGCTCTCCTCATCTTTCCCAACTTGGTATGTATGACTATAAGAAACACTTTTTCTGGACCTAGGAGTCCACATTTCAAAAGATTTGTTTTGCAATCAGAGATAAAACTGAGAAATAACCATTTCAATCTTTGATATGGATTTATTTTTGCCATGAAAAATCTTGGTAAGGAAAAACAGTTACGAAATGCAAATGGTTTTAACAAATTTGAATTAGGATGCCTTACTTTGGAAAACTAGACACTACCTGTTTTCTGTAAAGAGTCAATTGGGTGGGAAACAGTTGTGTGCTTAAATTCTCACTGGTCTGCCAAAGAAAGGACTGTTTCAATAGATGTTTGCTGTATTAACTACAGAAACATAAAGACTATAACAATTTCAAACTACTTTTCTCAGGGATTAAAATAGCTTAAAGATGTAATTATATTAGATTCTTGAATGGAAAGGCAACCTCCTCACAAAGAATACATGTGCCCTGCCATTGGGAAGAATATAAGGAGGTACAAAGGATAAAACTATTTACTGCTCTGTAAGTCTTCTTCAACTGGATAATTTAGACACTGGCTGTTCCTAATTTTAACATTTTACGCCAGCATTTGGTCTAGCATGAAATATGAATAAAGTAATAGATCTAAAAAATGACTACATTGATAGAAACCACTATATAGATATAGGCAGTGGCCATTTACCACATTTTTGTGCCCCAACCCCAAATAGAAATGATAAATCTTAGCCTTAGAAAGATTAGCAGTCAACTAGAAATAGTTGTTCCTATTTCCCTGAACTAATGTGAGTGGGATCCCCTGGTGACATACCACAAACAGGCTGCTTGGTCTTTTGCAGCAGCCTTGGAATATGAGATGAGGTCAGAGAGGCAGAGAGGAGCCAGATGTAGGAAAAGAAAAGATTCCTAGAGCCAGACCTGTAGGACTTGTAGGGCTTCCATGATTTTTCTTCTAATTGCTATAGAATAAAACACTCAAATTTTAAGTAGAGGAGTAACTTGACCTAGCTAATCTTTAAAACATTGTTCTGTCTACTGTGTGGAGAATGGATTTTAGGGAACAAAGATTGGAAGCTGAGAGTAGCTAGACTGATCATGATGGTGGACTACATTGAAACCTGTGTGTTACTTTGCTTAACATTTTGCTTAAAGGACTTTCATTTGTCTGGAATTAGTGAATCAAGTTACAAATGCACTTTTATCTGTTGCTTTTGAGAGATATGTATACTGTATATATATATATATATATATATATATATATATATATATATATATATATATAATACAATTGTTGAGTAGCTTAAAGAAAAGGAAGTTTGTCTCATATTGCAAAAAGTCCATGTGTACCTCACGATTGCTCGATGTATGCTGTACTTCCAGTTCTCTCGATCACATTCCAGTCAGGAGTAAGGACAGAGAAGAAAGAGAAGAAGGACTTTCTCCTAACGAGGGTGTTACCTTTAATGCAGAAAGCTCAGGAAAGCAGTTCTCAAAATAATCATTTGACAGAACTCTCACATGGCCAACCCTAAGTATAAGGAAGGCTGAGAGATTAAATATTTTTATTCAAAGTGCCATCCTGAACAAAACCAGAAATCTCTTAGTGCAAAAAAAGGAGTAGTGGGGAGATTGGTTCAAGATAGCAGATTAGAAGGCAGTGCTCTCACTGAAATCACAACTAACTGCTGAAAAATCATTTAGAGGAAGACACTGGAACTCACCAAAAAAGATAGCCCACATCCAAATACAAAGGAGAAGCCACAGTGAGATGGTAGGAGGGGCACAATCACAAGAAAATCAAATCCCATAACTGCTGGGTAGGTGACTAACAAACTGGAGAACACTTATACCACAGAAGTCCACCCACTGGACTGAAGGTTCTAAGCCCCACGTCAGGCTTCCCAACCTGGGGGTCCTAGAGAACCAGACTTTGAAGGCTAGTGGGATTTGATTGCATGACTTTGACAGGACTGGGGGAAACATAGACTCCACTCTTGGAGGGCACACACAAAGTAGTGTGTGCATTGGGACCCATGTGAAGGAGCAGTGACCCCATAGGAGACTAAAGCAGACCTACCTGCTAGTGTTGGAGGGTCTCCTGCAGGTGGGGATGTGTGTGTGGCTGTGTCTCACTGTGAGGACAAGGACAGTGGCAGCAGAAGTTCTGGGAAGTACTCCTTGGTGTGAGCTCTCCAAGAGTCCACCATTAGCCCCACCAAAGAGCCCAGGAGGCTCCAATATTGGGTTACCTCAGGCCAAACAACCAACAGAGAGGGAACCTAACCCCACCCATCAGCAGACCAGGGATTAAAGTTTTAATGAGCTCTGCACACCAGAGCAAGTCACCTCTACCCATCACCAGTCCCTCCCATCAGGAAACTTACACAAGCCTCTTAGATAGCCTCATCCACCAGAGGGCAGACAAGAAAAGCAAGAAGAACTACAATTCTGCAGCCTGCAAGAAAAAAAAAGCCACATTCACAGAAAGATAGCCTAGATGAAAAGGCAGAGGGCTATGTACTAGATGAAGGAATAAGATAAAACCCCAGAAAAACAACTAAATGAAGTGGAGATAGACGACCTCCAGAAAAGGAATTCAGAATAATGATAGTGAAGATGATCTAAGACCTCAGAAAATAAATGGAGACAAAGATCAAGAAGATGCAAAATATGTTTGACAAAGACCTAGAAGAATTAAAGAACAAACAAACAAACAGAGATGAACAATACAATAACTGAAATGAAAAATACACTAGAAGGAATCAATACTAGAATAACTGAGGCAGAAAAATGGATAAGTGACCTGGAGGACAGAATGGTGGAATTCATGGCTGCAGAACAGAATAAAGAAAAGAAATGAAGAGAGTCTAAGAGACCTCTGGGGCAACATTAAAAGCAACAACATTAGCATTATAGGGGTCACAGAAAGAGAAGAGAGAGAGAAAGGACCCAGGAAAAAATTTGAAGAGATTATAGTCAAAAACTTCCCTAACATGGGTAAGGAAATAGTCACCCAAGTCCAAGAAGCACAGAGAGTCCCATACAGGATAAACACAAGGAGAAACATGCTGACACACATAGTAATCAAATTGGCAAAAATTAAAGACAAAGAAAATTAAAAGCAGCAAGAGAAAAATGACAAATAACATACAAGGGAACTCCCATATGGTTAACAGCTGATTTCTCAGCAGAAGCTGTACAAGCCAGAAAAGAGTGGCATGACATGTTTAAAGTGATGAAGGGGAAAAAACTACAACAAGATTACTCTACCTGGCAAGGATCTCATTCAGATTTGAAGGAGAAATTGAAAACTCAGAAAATTCAGTACCACTAAACCAGCTCTACAACAAATGCTAAAGGCATTTCTCTAAGTGGGAAACACCAGAGAAGAAAAGGACCTACAAAAAAAAAACCACCCCCAAATTAAGAAAATGATAATAGGAACATACATATCAATACTTACCTTAAATGTGAACGGATTAAATGCTCCAACCAAAAGACACAGGCTCACTGAATGGATACAAAAACAAGACCCATATATATGCTGTCTACTAGAGACTCACTTCAGACCTAGGGACACATACAGACTGAAGGTGAGGGGATGGAAAAAGATATTCCACGAAAATGGAAATCAAAAGAAAGCTGGAGTAGCAATACTCATATCAGATAAAATAGACTTTAAGATAAAGAATGTTACAAGAGACAAGGAAGGATACTACATAATGATCAAGGGATCAATCCAAGAAGAACATATAACAATTATAAATATATATGCACTCAATGTAGGAGCACCTCAATACTTAAGGCAACTGCTAACAGCTCTAAAAGAGGAAATTGACAGTAACACAATAATAGTGGGGGACTTTAACACCAAACTCACACCAAAGGACAGATCACCCAAACAGAAAATTAATAAGGAAACACAAACTTTAAATGACACAATAAACCTGGTAGATTTAATTGATATTTATAGGACATTCCATCCAAACACAGCAGATTAAAATTTCTTCTCAAGTATGCATGGAACATTCTCCAGGACAGATCACATCCTGGGTCACAAATCAAGTCTCAGTAAATTTAAGAAAACTGTAATCATACCAAGCATCTTTTCTGACCACAACGCTATGAGAGTAGAAATCAATTACAGTGAAAAAAACGTAAAAAACACAAACACATGGAAGCTAAACAATACGTTACTAAATAACCAAGAGATCACTAAAGAAATCAAAGAGGGAATCAAAAAATACCTAGAGATAAATGACAATGAAAACACGATGATCCAAAACCTATGGGATGTAGCAAAAGCCGTTCTAAGAGGGAAGTTTATAGCAATACAATCCTATATCAAGAAAAAAGAAAAATCTCAAATTAACAATCTAACATTACATCTAAAGAAACTAGAGAAAGAAGAACAAACAAAACCCAAAGTTAGCAGAAGGAAAGAAATCATAATGATCAGAGCAGAAATAAATGAAATAGAAACAAAGAAAACAATAGCAAAGATCAACAAAACTAAAGTTGGTTCATTAAGAAGAAAAAAAAATTGATAAATCATTAGCTGGACTCATGAAGAAAAAGAAGGAGAGGACTCAAATCAATAAAATTAGAAATGAAAAAGAAGTTATAGCAGACACTGCAGATATGCAAAGCAACCTAAGAGACTACTAAAAGCAACTCTATGCCAATAAAATGAACAACCTGGAAGAAATGGACAAATTCTTAGAAAGGTATTATCTTCTAAGACTGAACGAGGAAGAAATAGAAAATGTGAACAGACCAATCACAAGTAATGAAATTGAAACTGCGATTAAAATTCTTCCAACAGGGCTTCCCTGGTGGCGCAGTGGTTGAGAATCTGCCTGCCAATGCAGGGGACACGGGTTCATGCCCTGGTCCAAGAAGATCCCACATGTCACGGAGCAGCTGGGCCTGTGAGCCATGGCCGCTGAGCCTGCACGTCCGGAGCCTGTACTCTGCAACGGGAGAGGTCACAACAGTGAGAGACCCATGTACAGCAAAAAAAAAAAAAAAAAAATCTTCCAACAAATAAAAGTCCAGGACCTGACGGCTTCACAGGTGAATTCTATCAAACATTTAGAGAAGAGCTAACACCCATCCTTCTCAAATTCTTCCAAAAAATTGTGGAGGAAGGAACACTCCCAAACTCATTTTATGAGGCCACAATCAACCTAATACCAAAAGCAGACAAAGATACTAAAAAAAAAAAAGAAAATTAGAGACCAATATCACTGATGAATATAGATGCAAAATCCTCAACAAAATACTAACAAACAGATCTGACAACACATTAAAAGGATCATACACCATGATCAAGTGAGATTTGTCTCAGGGATGCAAGGGTTCATAAATATATGCAAATCAATGTGATACACCATATTAACAAACTGAAGAAGAAAAACCATATGATCATCTCAATAGATGCAGAAAAATCTTTTGACAAAATTCAACACCCATTTATGATAAAAACTCTCCAGAAAGTGGGCATAGGGGGAACCTACGTCAACATAATAAAGGCCATATATGACAAACTCACTGCAAACATCATTCTCAATGATGTCAGGAAAAAAGCAAGGATATCCACTCTCATCACTATCATTCAACACAGTTTTGGAAGTCCTAGGCACAGCAACTGGAGAAGAAAAAGAAATAAAAGGAATCCAAATTGGAAAAGAAACAGTAAAACTGTCACTGTTTGCAAATGACATGATACTTTAAATAGAGAATCCTAAAGATGCCACCAGAAAACTCTAGAGCTAATCAATGAATTTGGTAAAGTTGCAGGATACAAAATTAATGCACAAAAATCTCTTGCATTCCTATACACTAATGATGAAAAATCTGAAAGAGAAATTAAGAAAACACTCCCATTTACCATTGCAACAAAAAGGATAAAATACTTAGGAATATACCTATCTAGGGAGAAAAAAGACCTGTATACTAAAAACTAGAAGACACTAATGAAAGAAATCAAAGATGATACAAACATATGGAGAGATATACCATGTTCTTGGATTGCAAGAATCAATATTGTGAAATGACTATACTACCTAAAGAAATCTACAGATTTAATGTTATCCCTATGAAGTTACCAGTGACATTATTTACAGAACTAGAACAAAATATCTTAAAATTTGTAGGGAGACAAAAAAAGATCCCACATAGCCAAAGAGGTCTTGAGGGAAAAAAACAGAGCTGGAGGAGTCAGACTCCCTGACTTCAGACTATACTACAAAGCTACAGTAATCAAGACAATATGGTATTGGCACAAAAACAGAAATATAGTTCAGTGGAAGAGCATAGGAAGACCAGAGATAAACCCACACACCTATGGTCAACTAATCTATGACAAAGGAGGCAAGGATATACAATAGAGAAATGACAGTCTCTTCAATAAGTGGTGCTGGGAAAACTGGACAGCTATATGTAAAAGAATGAAATTAGAACACTCCCTAACACCATACACAAAAATAAACTCAAAATGGATCAGAGACCTAAATGTAAGACCAGACCCTATAAAATTCTTAGAGGAAAACATAGGAAGAATACTCTTTATGTAAATTACAGCAAGATCTTTTCTGATCCACCTCCTAGAGTAATGGAACTAAAAACAACAATAAACAAAGGGGACCTAATGCAACTTAAAAGCTTTTGCAAAGCAAAGGAATCTACAAACAAGACAAAAAGGCAATCCTCAGAATGGGAGAAAATATTTGCCAATGAATCAACAGACAAAGGATTAACCTCCAAAATATATAAATAGCTCACGAAGTTCAATATTAAAAAAAAAAAAAAACCAAGGGGGAGAAGATGGCGGAAGAGTAAGACACGGGGATCACTCTTCCTCCTCACAGATACATCAGAAATACATCTACACGTGGAACTTCTCCTATAGAACACCCACCGAATGCTGGCAGAAGACCTCAGACCTCCCAAAAGGCAAGAAACTCCCCACGTACCTGGGTAGGGCAAAAGAAAAAAGAATAAACAGAGACAAAAGAATAGGGACGGGACCTGCACCAGTGGGAGGGAGCCGTAAAGGAGGAAAGGTTCCCACACACTAGAAGCCCCTTCGCGGGTGGAGACTGCGGGTGGCGGAGGGGGAAGCTTCAGAGCCGTGGAGGAGAGCGCGACAACAGGGTGCGGAGGGCAAAGCGGAGAGATTCCCGCCCGGAGGATCGGAGGATCGGAGGATCGGTGCCGATCAGCACTCACCAGCCCGAGAGGCTTGTCTGCTCACCCGTCGCGGGGGGTGGGGCTGGGAACTGAGCCTCGGGCGGATCCCAGGGAAAGGTCTGGAGTTGGCAGAGTGAAAACAGCCTGAAGGGGTTAGCGCACCACGGCTGGCTGGGAGGGAGTTCGGGAGAAGTCTGGAGCTGCAGAAGAGGCAAGAGACCTTTTCTTCCCTATTTACCTCCTGCTGCGCGAGGAGAGGGGTTTAAGCGCGCCTCTTAAAGGAGCTCCAGAAACGGGAGCGGAGCAGCTGAAGAGACAAGAGACTTTTTCTTGCCTCTTCGCTTCCTGGGGCGCGAGGAAAGGGAATTAAGGGTACCACATAAAGGAGCTCCAGAAACGGGCGCGAGCTGCGGCTGTCGGCACGGACAACAGAGACGGGTGTGGGATGCTAGGGTTGCTACTACCGCCACCAAGAGGCCTGTGTGCGAGCACAGGTCACTCTCCACACTGCCCCTCCCAGGAGCCTGTGCAGCCCGCCAGTGCCGGGGTCCCGGGATCCTGGGACTGCTTCCCCGGGGAAACGCGCGGCGCACCTCGGGTCAGTGCAGCGTCACGCCGGCCTCTGCCGCCGCGGTCTCGCCCCACATCCGTGCCCCCCCACCCCCCGCCTAAGTGAGCCAGAGACCATGAATCAGCTGCTCCTTTAACGCTGCTCCTTTGACCCCGCCCTCTCTGAGCGAAGGGCAGAAGCCCTTGGACGACCTGCGCGCAGAGGCGGGGCCAGGTCCAGGGCTGAGCCCCAGGAGCTGTGCGAACAAAGAGAGGGGGAGGTCCCTCCCAGCAGCCTCAGAAACAGCGGGTTAAAGCTCCACAGTCAGCTTGAAGTGCCCTGCATCTGTGGAAAACCTGAATAGACAGCGAAATATTCCAGGTTGAGGAAGTGGACTTTGGGAGCAAGATATACTATTATTTTCTCCTTTTTTCTTTTTGTGAGTGTGTATGTGGGTGCTGCTGTGTGAGATTTTGTCTGTGTCGCTTTGTTTTCACCATTTGTCCTGGGGTTAGACCGACCATTTTTTTTTTGGTCTTTTTTCTTTTTCTTTAATAGAAATTTTTCTTCTTAATAATTATTTTGTTATTTTAATAACTGTATTTTACCCTACTTTATTTTGTCTTCTCCCCTTTCTTTCTTCCTTTCTTCCCTCCTTTCTTTCCTATTTCCCTCCTTCCTTCCTTCCTCCCTTCCTTCCTTTATTCCCTCCTTCCTTCCTCCCGTCCTTTCTTCCTCCCTCCCTTCCTTTCTTCCTCCCTCCCTTCCTTTCTTCCTTCCTTCCCTCCCTTCCTCCTTTCTTCCTTCCTTTCTGGACTTTCTATTTTTTTCTCCCTTTTCTTTTGAGCCGTGTGGATTAAAGGCTCTTGGCACTCCAGCCAGGTGTCAAGGCTGTGTCTCTGAGGTGGGAGAATTAACCTCAGGACACTGGTCCACAAGAGACCTCTCAGCTCCATGTAATATCAAATGGCGAAAATCTCCCAGAGATCTCCATCTCAACACCAAGACCCAGATTCACTCAAGGACCAGCAAAGAACAGTGCTGGACACCTTATCCCCAACAAAGAGTAAGACAGGTCTACAGCCCCATCCATCAGCAGAGAGGCTGCCTAAAATCACAGTAAGGCTACCGACATCCCCATACACACCCCCAGACGTGGACCTGCCCACCAGGGAGACGGGATCCAGCCTCATCCACCAGAACAGGGGAACTGGTCCCCCCAACCAGGAAACCTGCTCAACCCACTGAACCAACCTCAGCCTCTGGGGACAGCCACCAAAAATAGATAGAAATACAAACCTGCAGCCTGCAAAAGGGAGACCCCAAACACAGTAAGATAAGCAAAATGAGAAGACGGAAAAACACACAGCAGATGAAGGAACAAGATAAAAACACACCAGACCTAACAAATGAAGAGGTAATAGCCAATCTACCTGAAAGAGAATTTAGAATAATGATGGTGAAGATGATGCAAAATCTTGGAAATAGAATAGACAAATTGCAAGAAACAGTTAACAAGGACCTAGAAGAAATAAAGAGGAAGCAAGTAACGATGAGCAATACAATAAATGAAATGAAAAATACGCTAGACAGGATCAGTAGCAGAATAACTGAGGCAGAAGGACGGATAAGTGACCTGGAAGATAAAATAGTGGAAATAACTACTGCAGAGCAGAAGAAAGAAAAAAAGAATGAAAAGAACTGAGGACAGTCTCAGAGATCTTTGGGACAACATTAAACGCACCAACATTCGAATCATAGGGGTCCCAGAAGAAGAAGAGAAAAAGAAAGGGACTGAGAAAATATTTGAAGAGATTATAGTTGAAAACTTCCCTAATATAGGAAAGGAAATAGTCAACCAAGTCCAGGAAGCACAGAGAGTCCCATACAGGATAAACCCAAGGATAAACACGCCGAGACACATAATAAACAAACTGGCAAAAATTAAATACAAAGAAAACATATTAAAAGCAGCAAGGGTAAAACAACAAATAACACACAAGGGAATCCCCATAAGGCTAACATCTGATCTTTCAGCAGAAACTCTACAAGCCAGAAGGGAGTGGCAGGACATATTTAAAGTGATGAAGGAAAAAAACCTACAACCAAGATTACTCTACCCAGCAAGGATCTCATTCAGATTTGATGGAGAAATTAAAACCTTTACAGACAAGCAAAAGCTGAGAGAGTTCAGCACCACCAAACCAGCTTTACAACAAATGCTAAAGGAACTTCTCTAAGCAAGAAACATAAGAGAAGGAAAAGACCTACAAGAACAACCCGAAACAATTAAGTAAATGGTAATAGGAATGCACATATCAATAATTACCTTAAATGTAAATGGATTAAATGCTCCCACCAAAAGACACAGACTGGCTGAATGGATACAAAAACAGGACCCATATATATGCTGTCTACAAGAGACCCACTTCAGACCTAGGGACACTTACAGGCTGAAAGTGAGGGGATGGAAAGAGATATTCCATGCAAATGGAAATCAGAAGAAAGCTGGAGTAGCAAGTCTCATATCAGACAAAATAGACTTTAAAATAAAAACTATTACAAGAGACAAAGAAGGACACTATATAATGATCAAGGGATTGATCCATGAAGAAGATATAACAATTGTAAATATTTATGCACCCAACATAGGAGCACCTCAATACATAAGGCAAATACTAACAGCCATAAAAGGGGAAATCGACAGTAACACAATCATAGTAGGGGACTTTAACACCCCCCTGTCACCAATGGACAGATCATGAAAAATGAAAATAAATAAGGAAACACAAGCTTTAAATGATACATTATACAAGATGGATTTACTTGATATTTATAGGGCATTCCATCCAAAAACAACAGAATACACATTTTTCTCAAGTGCCCATGGAACATTCTCCAGGATAGATCATATCTTGGGTCACAAATCTAGCCTTGGCAAATTTAAGAAAATTGAAATCGTATCAAGTATCTTTTCTGACCACAATGCTATGAGACTAGATATCAATTACAGGAAAAGATCTGTAAAAAATACAAACACATGGAGGCTAAACAATACACTACTTAATAACGAAGTGATCACTGAAGAAATGAAAGAGGAAATCAAAAAGTACTTAGAAACAAATGACAATGGAGACACGATGACCCAAAACCTATGGGATACAGCAAAAGCAGTTCTAAGAGGCAAGTTTATAGCAATACAATCATACCTTAAGAAACAGGAAGCATCTCGAATAAACAACTTAACTTTGAACCTAAAGCAATTAGAGAAGGAAGAAGAAAAAAAACCACAAATTTAGCAGAAGGAAAGAAATCATAAAGATCAGATCAGAAATTAATGAAAAAGAAATGAAGGAAACAATAGCAAAGATCAATAAAAGTAAAAGCTGGTTCTTTGAGAAGATAAATAAAATTGATAAACCATTAGCCAGACTCATCAAGAAAAAGAGGGAGAAGACTCAAATCAATAGAATTAGAAATGAAAAAGGAGATGTAACAACTGACTCTGCAGAAATACAAAAGATTATTAGAGATTACTACAAGCAACTCTATGCCAATAAAATGGACAACCTGGAAGAAATGGACAAATTCTTAGAAATGCACAACTGCCGAGACTGAACCAGGAAGAAATAGAAAATATGAACAGACCAATCACAAGCACTGAAATTGAAACTGTGATTAAAAATCTTCCAACAAACAAAAGCCCAGGACCAGATGGCTTCACAGGCGAATTCTATCAAACATTTAGAGAAGAGCTAACCCCTATCCTTCTCAAACTCTTCCAAAAGATAGCAGAGGTAGGAACACTCCCAAACTCATTCTATGAGGCCACCATCACCCTGATACCAAAAGCAGACAAAGATGTCACAAAGAAAGAAAACTATAGGCTAATATCACTGATGAACGTAGATGCAAAAATCCTCAACAAAATACTAGCAAACAGAATCCAACAGCACATTAAAAGGGTCATATACCATGATCTAGTGGGGTTTATTCCAGGAATGCAAGGATTCCTCAATATACACAAATCAATCAACGTGATACACCATATCAACAAACTGAAGGAGAAAAACCATATGATCATCTCAATAGATGCAGAGAAAGCTTTTGACAAAATTCAACACCCATTTATGATAAAAACCCTGCAGAAAGTAGGCATAGAGGGAACTTTCCTCAATATAATAAAGGCCATATATGACAAACCCACAGCTAGCATCATTCTCAATGGTGAAAAACTGAAACCATTTCCACTAAGATCAGGCACAAGACAAGGTTGCCCACTCTCACCACTGTTATTCAACCTAGTTTTGGAAGTTCTAGCCACAGCAATTAGAGAAAATAAAGAAATAAAAGGAATCCAAATAGGAAAAGAAGAAGTAAAGCTGTCACTGTTTGCAGGTGACATGATACTATGCATAGAGAATACTAAGGATGCTACCAGAAAACTACTAGAACTAATCAATGAATTTGGTAAAGCAGCAGGATACAAAGTTAATGCACAGAAATCTCTGGCATTCTTATACACTAATGATGAAAACTCTGAGAATGAAATTAAGAAAACACTCCCATTTACCATTGCAACAAAAAGAATAAAATATCTAGGAATAAACCTACCTAAGGAGACAAAAGACTTGTATGCAGAAAACTATAAGACACTGATGAAATAAATTAAAGGTGATACAAATAGGTGGAGAAATATACCATATTCTTGGATTGGAAGAATCAACATAGTGAAAATGACTGTATTACCCAAAGCAATCTACAGATTCAATGCAATCCGTATCAAATTACCACTGGCATTTTTTACAGAACTAGAAAAAATAATTTCACAATTTGTATGGAAACACAAAAGACCCCGAATAGCCAAAGCAATCTTGAGAAAGAAAAATGGAGCTGGAGGAATCAGGCTCCCTGACTTCAGACTATACTACAAGGCCACAGTAATCAAGACAGTATAGTACTGGCACAAAAACAGAAATATAGATCAATGGAACAGGATAGAAAGCCCAGAGATAAACCCACACACATATGGTCACCTTATCTTTGATAAAGGAGGCAAGAATATACATTGGAGAAAAGACAGCCTCTTCAACAAGTGGTGCTGGGAAAACTGGACAGCTACCTGTAGAAGTATGAAATTAGAACACTCCCTAACACCACACACAAAAATAAACTCAAAAGGGGTTAAAGACCTAAATGTAAGGCCAGACACTATCAAACTCTTAGAGGAAAACATAGGCAGAACACTCTATGACATCAATCACAGCAAGATCCTTTTTGACCCATCTCCTAGAGAAATGGAAATAAAAACAAAAATAAACAAATGGGATCTAATGAAACTTAAAAGCTTTTGCACAGCAAAGGATACCATAAACAAGACCAAAAGACAACCCTCAGAATGGGAGAAAATATTTGCAAATGAAGCAACTGACAAAGGATTAATCTCCAAAATTTATAAGCAACTCATGCAGTTCAATAACAAAAAGACAAAAAATGGGCAGAAGACCTAAATAGATATTTCTCCAAAGAATATATACAGATTGCCAACAAACACATGAAAGAATGCTCAACATCATTAATCATTAAAGAAATGCATATCAAAACTACAATGAGATATCCTCTGACACCGATCAGAGTGGCCATCATCAAAAACTCTAGAAACAATAAATGCTGGAGAGGGTGTGGAGAAAAAGGAACACTCTTGCACTATTGGTGGGAATATAAATTGATACAGCCACTATGGAGAACAGTATGGAGGTTCCTTAAAAAACTACTAATAGAACTACCATATGACCCAGCAATCCCACTACTGGGCATATACCCTGAGAAAACCATAATTCAAAAAGAGTCATGTACCAAAATGTTTATTGCAGCTCTATTTACGATAGCCAGGACATGGAAGCAACCTAAGTGTCCATCAACATATCAATGGATAAGAAAGATGTGGCACATATATACAATGGAATATTACTCAGCCATAAAAAGAAATGAAACTGAGTTATTTGTAATGAGGTGGATAAACCTGGAGTCTGTCATACAGAGTGAAGTAAGTCAGAAGGAGAAAAAGAAATATCATATGCTAACACATATATATGGAATCTAAGAAAAAAAATATCATGAAGAGATTAGTGATAGGATGGGAGTAAAACGCAGACCTACTAGAGCCTGGAGTTGAGGATATGGGGAGGGGGAAGGGTAAGCTGTTACCAACTGAGAGTGTGGCATGGACATATATACACTACCAAATGTAAATTAGATAGCTAGTGGGAAGCTACAGCATAGCACAGGGAGTTCACCTCTGTGCTTTGTGACCACCTAGAGGGGTGGGATAGGGAGGGTGGGAGGGAGGGTGACAAAAGAGGGAAGAGTCATGGGAACATATGTATATGTATAACTGATTCACTTTGTTGTAAAGGAGAAACTAACACACTATTGTAAAACAGTTATACTCAAATAAAGATGTTAAAAAAAAAAAAAAATCCAAAAATGGGCAGAAGATCTAAATAGACATTTCTCCAAAGAAGACATACAGATGGCCAAGAATCACATGAAAACTGCTCAACATCACTAATTATTAGAGAAATGTAAATCAAAACTACAATGAGGTTCACCTCACACTTTTAGAATGGGCTTCATCAGAAAAATCTACAAACCACAAATGCTGGAAAAGGTGTGGAGAAAAGGGAACACTCTTGCACTGTTGGTTGGAATGTAAATTCTCCCTATGGAGAACAATATGGAGGTTCCTTAAAAAACTAAAAATAGAATTACTATATTACCCAGCAATCTCACTACTGGGTATATACCTAGAGAAAACCATAATTCAAAAAGACATATGCACACCAATGTTCATTGCAGCACTATTTACAATAGCCAGGACATGGAAGCAACCTAAATGCCCATCGACAGATGAATTGAAAAAGGAGATGTGGTACATATATACAATAGAATATTACTCAGCCATAAAAAGGAATGAACTTGGACCTTTTGTAGGGACGTGGATGGATCTAGAGACAGTCATACAGAGTGAAGTAAGTCAGAAAGAGAAAAACAAATATTGTATATTAACGTATATATGTGGAACCTAGAAAAATGGTACAGATGAACGGGTTTGCAGGGCAGAAATTGAGACACAGATGTAGAGAACAACCATATGGACACCAAGGGGGGAAAGTGCCAGGGGGGGAAGGTGGTGTGATGAATTGGAAGATTGGGACTGACATGTATATACTAATATGTATAAAATGGATAACTAATAAGAACCTGCTGTATGAAAAAATAAATAAAATAAAATTGAAAAGAAAAAAAAAAGGAGTAGTGGCTAAAGATAGGGACAAGCAGGGTCTGATCTACTAGTGGTACTCTCTACTGTATATACTTACCTAAAACATAGCAATCAGTTACAATATGAAAACCATTAACACCTTGGCCGATAGCACTTTAAAATCCTGACAGTGAAGACATGTCATGATCTGTAAAATGATGTACTTAGTGAATCATTATAGTAAACAATCTGTAATATATACATTTATTTTGTGAAAAGAATCTTCAAAATAATAAGCTATTGATTTTGTATTTGGGGTGTACTTTACTCTTCCCAGGCAGTGTAGTATCTCAGCATCCATTATGTTGTGTTCTTTAGTCAACTGGCAAATGGGATCACCATCGCTAATCCAGATGTAGACATTTTGGTTCCTTGCTTTTGGTAGTATTATTTCCTTCTATCCTAGAATTCTATTATTAACAACAAGGTTATACTAAGTAAAGCCATCCAGAAAGATATTGGTAGGCTCAAATTAAAAGAGAAGTTTTACAAAATTTAAAATGACAAACTAAAATGTAAAGTTAGGTTTAAGTTTGTTTAGAACTGTTGAAAGACAGTCACTTTTCTAAGTCTAAAAGATTGCTACAATAAGCAAAATGAGTGAGATTTATTTGGAGGTCTAGATTAGTTCTTAAGTGTTACAATTTGATGTTATTGTTAAGTGTTCTGTAAGAAGTTATAATATATACATATATAATATGATATGTATATATATGTATGTGTGTTTTATGATTCCATATTCTCTATTATGATTTCTTCACTTTTATAGCAAGTATTTTCCAATTAAATGACTCTCCAGTTTTACAATAAAGTCAGTAGGAAAAAAGCACTCAATTTAATACAATGTCATTATTCCATAAAAGGTTTCTTTTTAAAAAATTTTTGTTAGAGTGTAGTTGATTTACAATGTTGTGTTAGTTTCAGGTGTACAGCAAAGTGAATCAGCTATACATATATACACTCTTTTTTAGATTCTTTTCCCATATAGGTCATTTCAGAGTATTGAGTTGAATTCCCTGTGCTATACAGCAGGTCCTTATTAGTTATCCATTTTATATATAGTAGTGTGTATGTGTCAATCCCAATCTCCCAATTTATCCTTCCCCCTCTTCTCCCCTTGGTAACCATGTTTGTTTTCTACATCTGTGACTCTATTTCTGTTTTGTAAATAAGATCATTTGTACCATTTTTTTAGATTACATATATAAGCAATATGGTATTTGTCTTTCTCTGTCTGACTTACTTCATTCAGTATGACAATCTCTAGGTCCATCCATGTTGCTGAAAATGGCATTATTTTATTCTTTTTGATAAATGAGAAATATTCCATTGTACATATGTACCACATCTTCTTTATCCATTTATCTGTCAATAGACATTTAGGTTGCTTCTGTGTCCTGGCTATTGTAAATAGTGCTGCAATGAATATTGAGGTGCATGTGTTTGTTCAAATTATGGTTTTCTCTGGATATGTGCCCAGGAGTGGGATTGCTGGATCATATGGTAGCTCTATGTTTAGTTTTTTAAGGAACCTCCATACTGTTATCCACAGTAGCAGTACCAATTTACATTCCCACCAACTGTCTAGAGGGTTCCCTTATCTCCACACCTTTCATGAAAGGTTTCTTCTAAATGGCCTAAAAGGTATAGGATTGATCTATGTGAGTTCTAGGATTCTTGCTCTATAGGCCTTTAAGATTCTAGCTCTAGGATTCCACATTTCCATTATCTAGAGGTATTCCTAGATTTATGAAAGCACAAGAACTTAATAATGTCTAATCTGAAATATATATGTATTTTACTTGGATAAAACTGAGGAGGAAAGAAGAGAAGTTGACTGTTTCAGTAACTCTTAGTGAGGATACCACTGTGATAGCTAGTCTCTGATGATGGTCACACTGATGAACTACACCTCCTGGTATGCAAATCTATGCATGGTCCCCTCCCCTTGAGTCCAGACTGACCCTATTACTCATCAGGCTCTCCCTATGACTGACCTATAGAGCACAGTAAAAGTGACGCTGCATGACATCTGAGTCCAGTACCTAAAAAGTCTTGCAGCTTCTACTAGGGTCTCTTTGGAACATTTGTTTTAAGGGAAGACACTTGCCATGTGAGAAGAGTGACTACCCTAAGATGTCCATGCTCTGAGGAAGCTAAGATAGCCATGTGAGAGGCCACATGGTGGGAGAGAGGCTGAACAGCCTGAGCTGTTCCAGCCATCCCAGACCAAATGCCAAATGTGCAAGTGAAGAAGCCACCTGGCATATCCAGCCCAGTCGAGCTTTCATATGACTCCAGCCCAGCCACCCTCTGACTGAAAACAGATGGTGAAATTCCAAACGAGCACTGATCATCAGAACAAAAAAAGAAATTAAAACCACAGAAATGTATTGCCTCACAGTTCTGGAAGCTAGAAGTCCAAAATCAATGTGTCAGCAGGGTCAGGCTCTCTCTGAAAGCTCTAAGAGAGGATCCTTCCTTACCTCTTCCTAGTTTCTGGTGGTTGCTGGCAATCGTTGGCATTCCTTGACTTGTTGATACATTGCTCCAATCTCTGCTCCCATCTTCACATGGTGTTTCCCTCTCTATGTATTTGTGTCCAAATTTCCCTCTTCTTATAAGGACATCAGTCATCAAATTAGGGCACATCTTCATCCAGTATGACCTCATTTTAGCTTGATTACAACTGCAAGGACCCTATTTTCAAATAAGATCATATTCACATTCCTACTGGTGGATAGGACTTCAACTTATCTTTTGGGGGTCACAATTCAACCCATAGCACCGTCCAATGCCTTCCTTGTTCAAAGTCACTACAATGGCCTCACACACTTTTCTTCCACACTCTATGTGAATTCATCACACACTGCTCACTATGCTTCCCTCTCTTACAGGGCATGCTCTCTCCTCAGGGCCCTTTAACCTTCTATGATCCTTTTTCCCGGTACCCTCTTTCCTGAGACACCTCCTCTCAACCCTCCATCCCCTTTCAGATCTTAATTACTTCCTCAGTAAGGCCTTCCTTGACCACATTATTTAAAATTCTCTTACTACCCCTCACCATATGACACTCTCATCCCTCTTCTTGGAACCATTCTTCTTCTCTGATTAGGCTATAGCTGCTACCATCCCCATTTTACAGTAAGATGAACTATCTTGCTCAAGATCACAGAAATAACTAAGAGAAGGAAATAGAGAAGCTGGCTCCTTACAGACTTACTCCAGAACTTGTCCTCTTAGTGTTCTATGAAGTCTCTTAATGACTAGTTTCTATATTTAATTCATTACCCTCCTGGCTAGGATGTAAAAGGCCCAGGCTTAGTGGCAATCAATAGATTGTCCAATGAAAGACAAATTGTACCTTGCCTCATTTAAACATTTTTTTTTTCAACATTCATAAAAGTCTGGTTTTCCATGAAAGACACAGGGTGGAAATTCTGAGCATGAGGATATAAACTAATTTGTTTAGTTTCTTGATTAGTGATCCAGAGGCTGACTGAGCAATAAATCAAGGAGAGTTTATATTTTATTGAGTTCCCACCATTTCTATAATACTGGGAGTTCTGGTGCCTAAAGAATAGCATGGACCCATAGTTAAATGATTTATTTCACCAAGAAATTTTGTTTATACAAATCAATCAAGAATAATTGTCAATGTGCCATTTCTAAACAAAGTCTTATTTATTGGTATGATGTCACATAGACACAATTGTTTATTTGCATTATGTCACATGAACACACATACGTTTGTTTATTTGCCTGATGTCAGACCAAGAAGAGGGTCACCCATGGCTGAAGACATTTCTGGGAATTACCCAAATGCCAGTCACTGCAGAAAGTGCTTTTGATGTATTGCTAATTAACTTTCCATAACTACGCTGAGGAAGGTGTCTTATCTCTGCTTTCCAGATGAAGAAACTGAGTATCTGGGAGATTCAATAATCCGGTCCAAAGTTACCCAGAAAGTCAGGATATGAAAATAGATCTATAAAACTATAAAGCAATACTATACAAAGACTGCAGTACATTTTTAAATTTGCAGTGAAAAATATGCACAGGAGCAAGCAAGTATATATTCACGTTAGCTAACTGTACACACTACTTCCGTTTAATAATGCCTACACTAGTAACCATGTTACTATCACACACAGTGTTTATTAACCTCAGGACGCTTCTATCTTAGGCAGTTCTCAAAAGGCACACAAATTCTTCTGTTTATTATTTTCTGTATTTCATGAAAATCATATTTTTGTTATTTTGCAATTCGTCTCAGATTGTGAAGACAATCTTTCTATCAGTTGCAATACAGTAATATTTTTCAGGAAGACACTAGCCATCTTGCTTGATTTGAGAGCACCAGGCCTCTTGTTAAGCCACTTGTGAAATATCCTTCCCTGACTCAGATTTACAAGTTGATGTGGCCACAACTGACTGGTGCAGGTGGCTAACTCATCAGATTTGTATTGATTCTGATTAGCAGCAATGAAGATCATTTAATTTATAATACCTGTTACTATACCTGTTACAAATACCTGAGGGTGCATTTCTTTAGAGACTAGAGGTTTCATGTACTCATCATATGTCTCAAAAAAGTCATAACTTTGATATATGAATAAACTAATCAAGATACATTAACAGGTTTGAATTTTGCACTTTTTGTGCACTTTTTGCACTTTTTTCATAATAAGTATATAAAAATAGCTTTTCTTTTGCTGAAGGAAGAGAAAACAAACCTTTTCAAAGACCAGAGAGAGCTAGGATTTGAACCCTGGCTCCAAAATCCATATTCTTGAATGTTACATTAGAGTGTTTTTGCATTCCTAGTAGTTTGCTACTACTCTTAACTAGATCTTCATATTCTGTTCTTATTTGCAATCTTTGCCTTTTCCCCAGAGAAAGACATACATGAGTGCTTTGAGAGCATTTATCTCATCATGTTCTCAGACTCTTAATAAGTTCTGCATTTATTTGTTCAATAAACACTTCTGAGAATGTGGCATACTCCTGGGTACATTCTGAGGATATAAAACGGATTGGACATTGACCTTTGCCTAAAAAAATCACATAATCCACAGGCAGGTAAGACAGACAAATACTGTTGATACAGGGTGATATTGTGCTTTGGTACTAAGGAAGCCCACGGGGGATTTATGAACTGCAGAGTAAGTGAAGAAGAAGAAGAAGTCAGGATTCAGGATAAGGGAGCATCTGAGCTGAGTATGAAATACTATAGTTTTATGGATGAAAATACTTTATAAAGACTATACAAGCACAGGAGAAATTTATGAAAAAGTAGCTCCAGAATTTTAAAATTTGGCATATGTATGGACTGATCCATAATTGTGTTTACAGGGCATCTGAGGGAAAAATGTAGGGGATCTATTGTGCTGGTCATGAAATGAGAAAAGTGGTAGAATGACTGAACCATCAAGGCCACTAGAGAATGAAGTGGGCAGAAAGGGAGAAAAGAGAGGGCCTGGGGGACTGGATGTCTCTAGAAACAAAACAAAACAAAACAAAACATGTGTACTTGTACTTGTGAGTAAAGCACTGAGAAGTCTTGAAAAAACTTTGTTTGTAGATTGGTACTTTGTGATTTTAGATTTCTAGAGCTATAGAAGTGATGGCAACTTTTCTAGTGGAGAAAGATTATGACATTACCAAATATACCTCTCTTGGCTCATTCTGTTAGTAGGTAAAAGGCTAAGTGCTCTTCAGAGAAAGGTACATGAAATCCATGTTTCCTACAAGGATATCCTAAAAAGTGGCATCTGTGACCAATTGACAAGTGCAATTTCTGCTGATTCCAGCTTTTTGATACAGAACTATATATTAGTAACCTTCTCTAGAAGTACTAAACAGATAAAAATCCATCTATGAAATATGTTAATCAATAATGTAATTTGTTCTTTCACTTACCAGATGGAAAGTACAGTAGAGTATATCTTTTTTGGTTGTATTAGAGATTTTTATCTGTTTCATTTTTCTTTTCTTGAAGGGTATTCTGACACATACTTTAAAGACATCATCTCTCAGGTTTTGGCCTGTTGAGTCAGGCCCTCATATCCCTAAGGACAAAGCTTGTGCAAGACATAGTCCCCTCTTGAGACTGCTCTGAGGAGAATCAGAATGTGAGAGCTTGAACTACACCAACATTTTTCTTTTTTTGTTGTTGTTAATTTTCCTTTCTTTCTTTCTTTCTTTCTTTCTTTCTTTCTTTCTTTCTTTCTTTCTTTCTTTCTTTCTTTCTTTCTTTCTTTCTTTCTTTCTTTCTTGCTGCATTGAGTCTCTGTTGTTGCACGCAGGCTTTCTCTAGTTGCAGTGATCGGGGACTACTCTTTGTTGTGGGGCACAGGCTTCTCATTGTGGTGGCTTCTCTTATTGTGGAGCACAGGCTCTAGGCACGTGGGCTTCAGTAGCTGTGGCTTGCAGGCTCTAGAGCATAGGCTCACTAGTTGTGGTGCATGGGCTTCGTTGCTCCGTGGCATGTGGGATCTTTCTGGCCCAGGGCTCGAACCCATGTCCCCTGCATTGGCAGGCAGATTCTTAATCACTGTGCCACCAGGGAAGCCCTACACTAACATTTTTAATGCAAAGCAATTTTCTCTGAGACACCAGATTTGGATGAAAATCAACTCATTGAAAACTCATGTAATAATTGCATTGGGAGAAAGTTCAAGGAAAAAACTGATTATGAAATAAGAGATCAAGCTGTATCACAGGATATATGAAACCAGTTCTTGGTTGCAACAAAAAGAATAAAATACCTAGGAATAAAACCTACCTAAGGAGGCAAAAGACCTGTATGTAGAAAACTATAAGATACTGATGAAAGAAACCAAAGACAACACAATCAGATGGAGAGATATACCATGTTCTTGGATTGGAAGAATCAATATTTTGAAATGACTATACTACCTAAAGCAATCTATAATCTACTACCTAATGCAATCCCTATGAAATTACCAATGGCATTTTTTATGGAGCTAGAACAAAAAATCTTAAAATTTGTATGGAGACAAAAAAGACCCTGAATAGCCAAAGAGGTCTTGTGGGAAAAAAACAGAGCTGGAGGAATCAGACTCCCTGACTTCAGGCTATACTTCAAAGCTGCAGTAATCAAGACAGTATGGTACTGGCCCCAAAACAGAAATATAGATCAATGGAACAGGATAGAAAGCCCAGAGATAAACCCACACACATATGGTCACCTTATCTTTCATAAAGGAGGCAAGAATATACAGTGGAGGAAAGACAGCCTCTTCAATAAGTGGTGCTGGCAAAACTGGACAAGTACATGTAAAAGTATGAAATTAGAACACTCCCTAACACCATACACAAAAATAAGCTCAAAATGGATTAAAGACCTAAATGTAAGGCCAGAAACTATCAAACTCTTAGAGGAAAACAGTCAGAACACTCCATGACATAAATCACGGCAAGATCCTTTTTGACCCATCTCCTAGAGAAATAGAAATAAAAACAAAAATAAACAAATGGGACCTAATGAAACTTAAAAGCTTTTGCACAGCAAAGGAAACCATAAAGAAGACCAAAAGACAACCCTCAGAATGGGAGAAAATATTTGCAAATGAAGCAACTGACAAAGGATTAATCTCCAAAATTTATAAGCAACTCATGCAGCTCAATAATAAAAACACAAACAACCCAATCCTGAAATGGACAGAAGGCCTAAATAGATATTTCTCCAAAGAAGATATACAGATTGCCAACAAACACATGAAAGAATGTTCAAAAAAAAAAAAAAAAAAGAATGCTCAACATCATTAATCATTAGAGAAATGCAAATCAAAACTACAATGAGATATCATCTCACACCGGTCAGCATGGTCATCATCAAAAATCTAGAAACAATAAATGCTGGAGAGGGTGTGGAGAAAAGGGAACCCTCTTGCACTGTTTGTTGGAATGTAAATTGATACAGCCACTATGGAGAACAGTATGGAGTTTCCTTAAAAAACTACAAATAGAACTACCATATGACCCAGCAATCCCACTACTGGGCATATACCCTGAGAAAACCATAATTCAAAAAGAGTCATGTACCAAAATGTTCATTGCAGCTCTAGTGACAATAGCCAGGACATGGAAGCCACCTAAGTGTCCATCGACAGATGAATGGATAAAGAAGATGTGGCACATATATACAATGGATTATTACTCAGCCATAAAAAGAAATGAAGCTGAGTTATTTGTAGTGAGGTGGATGGATCTGAAGTCTGTCATACAGAATGAAGTAAGTCAGAAGGAGAAAAACAAATACCGTATGCTAACACATATATATGGAATCTAAGGAAAAAAAATGTCATGAAGAGACTAGGGGTAGGACGGGAATAAAACACAGATCTACTAGAGCATGGACTTGAGGATATGGGGAGGAGGAAGGGTAAGCTGTTACAAAGTGGGAGAGTGGCATGGACATATATACACTGCCAAACGTAGGGTGGATAGCTTGTGGGAAGCAGCCGCATGGCACAGGGAGATCAGCTAGGAGGTTTGTGACCACCTAGAGGGGTGGGATAGGGAGGGTGGGAGGGAGGGAGATGCAAGAGGGAAGAGATATGGGAACATATGTATATGTATAACTGATTCACTTTGTTGTAAAGCAGAAACTAACATACCACGCTAAAGCAATTATACTCCAATAAAGATGTTTTAAAAAAAAAACAGTCAAGTGCTCTCTTCCTGTTGTGTGGAAGAGTAACCCCAAAGCCTGTGTTACACAGGCCCTTTTCCAGGGCTGGTTTTTCCACCACTTTTTACTGGAGGTAGAGAAATATTGCTTGGAGGAGGAAGTCCCATTCAACATTCTTTTGCTGCTCAACAGTGTCTGGGCCACCCTCTATTCATAGACAACTTTCATCCCAACATCAAAGTAGGGCATCTGCCACAAAATACTATGTCGCTCATCCAACCTATGGACCAGGGAGTTATAGCAACTTTCAAGAAATATTATTTATGTCACACTTTTTGTCAGGCAGTAAAGGTGAGTGACAAATCAGGAACAACCTTGCAAAAATTTTGCAAGGACTATAACATCTATGAGTCCATAAAAAACCTTGACTTTGCTTGGCATGAGGTTACAGCTGTCACCATGAATGCAGCTTGGAAGAACCTTTGCCTGCAGTTTTTTCATGATTTTTGTGGATTTGAGAATGTGGATGAGGAGTCCAAAGAGGTCTTCCATAACTTAGTGATCCTCAGCCAGAAGCTGGAGCTAGATCTGCAAGAGGACGACTTCATTGAACTCCTTGCTGTGTAACACGAGGAGCTTACTAATGAAGACCTTATGGAATTGGAGGTCCAGAGAAAGGACAAAGAGAGACAAGAGGAAGAAGTAACTGAAGAAATGAAGAGACTCATGATGAAGGAAATGGTAAGGGGATTTTCTTTACTTGAGGAGACACTGTTAGTTTTTTGAGGCACAGGACCCAAATGTAGAACAATATACAAAGCTTACAGAGCTACTACCCAGATATCACTGGATCATTTTTTCAAGAGCGTAGATAGAATCGAACCCAGCAAGGAACTAGAACCTGTGCCTTCAACGTCAGGCATGAGTGAAATTGCACCTTGACCTCCATCTCCTATTGCTAACAATCCTTCAGCTCTACCATTTCCCACCTCCTCTCTCTCCTCCAGTCAGTAACTTTTCTTTCTTGTTCACTTGATGTCAGCCCCTGTATGTCAGCTGTTGTACTGTACTACCGTACTTCTCAAGATATTGTACTGTAAGATTAAAAATGTTTTCTTTATTTTTGGTATTTGTTTTTTATGTATTATTTGTGATAAAAGTATTATAAACCTATTACAGTACAGTACTATACAGCCTATTGTGTTGCTTGGGTACCAAGACTAACTTTGTTGGACTTACGAACAAATTGGACTTAAGAACGTGCTCTCAGAACTCATTCATATGTAGGGGACTTACTGTATATATATATATATATATTATATGTATAAGTATATATATGGATATGGATATGTGGATAATATTTGGCCATAAGAAAAGAAGGAAATCCTGCCATTTGCAACAACATGGATGGATCTTGAGGACACTATGCTAAATGAAATAAGCCAGACAGATAGACAAATACTGTTTGATCCCACTTATATATAAAATCTAAAAAAAGAAACAAACAAAACTCATAGAAAAAGAGATATATTTGTTCTTACCAAAGGCTGGGTGTGGACAGAGGGGGAATTGAATGAAGGTGGTTGAGAGGTACAAACTTCCAGTTATAAGATAAATTAATATTAGGGATGTAAAGTACAACATGATGACTATAGTTAATGCTGCTGTATGGTATATTTGAAAGTTGCTAAGAGTAAACCCTAAAAGTTCTTAACACAAGGGGAAAAAAATTGTAACTATATAAGGAGATGGATGTTTACTAAACTTACTGTGGTAATCATTTTGCAATATTTGTAATTCAGGTCATTATGTTGTATACCTTAAACTTTTACTGCGCTATATGTAATAATATCTCAATAAAACTAAAGAAAAAGAAAAGAAAACCCTATAGCTTCAGCAAATTATGAACACATTGGTTAATTAAACACTTTTTTCTAATTTCATGCCAGTTTTTTTTTTTCACAAATTGTTAAGTTTTGGCCAATATTCCACACAGGAGCAGGTGGGCTCTTCCAACAATTGATGATTGTGACACACTCCATCACATTTTGAGAAATTCAGAGGTGTAGCAGAAGATTGACAATTCTTCAGCTGGTATCTACTTAGCCTTTAACTGTGGGCAGAAGCTGATCATGTATGAATTTACCTGGATTCATTGTTATTAATGTACAGACTGGATATCAAATTTTTTAAATTTAATTTAATTTTTATTTTATATTGAATTTTAGTTTATTTACTATGTCATTTAATTTGTAAAGTGATTCAGTTATACATATACACATAACCATTCTTTTTTAGATTCTTTTCCCATATAGGTTATTACAAAATATTGAGTAGATTTCCCAGTGCAATACAGTAGGTCCTTGTTGATTATTTTATATATAGTAGTGTGTATATGTTAACCCCAAACTCCTAGTTTATCCCTCCCCCCACCTTTCCCCTTTGGTAACTATAAGTTTGTTTTCAAAGTCTGTGAGTCTATTTCTGTTTTGTAAATAAGTTCATTTGTATCATTTTTTTAGATTGAGATATGTAAAATGGTGATGGGTTTTGGCCTCCTTCTCTTTGCCTTGTGCCTTAATGATTCGAAGTCAATACTTAAGAAGTAGGAACTATAGCCATGTACTACCAAATATAAAGAACTTAACATTCTTCTCTATTTCACTGTTTTCAGATGGATAATTGAGTGATCTTGTACCACAATCTGTCATTTCAATTCTCATCAGGTTTGTTCTGATCAACTAGACAAATGTCTCCTTCATTGTACCTGTAGTTATATGCTGGCTCAAAGATAATGACTATCCTAGGTAGCTAAGAATAGTGATAAAAAGAGTAGTTGTTGGAGGAGGTCATTGAAAGGACATGATCATCACGTTGACCGGCAAATTGGATCCAGGCAATGAGTCTCCTCACTCCCTTTCCGCCCTTGGGATGTGTGTTCCACTTGCCTTCCCCACACTAGAAGCTGCCCCAAGGACACAGTTCAGAGAGTAAAGTGTTGTTGAGGCCATCTGAACAGTATAGGTGACTGAACCCAGCTAAGGCTTCTATATAAACTTTAAGATTCTGGTGCACATGTGCGGGAACCTACTCAGCCACCAAAGACACCCTCCTAAGTAAGTTCCCTTGCTTATTAAACCTGCTACCTACCAACCTGGAGTGGTCTGCATCTTTCTTTGATGTCTCCTTGCCTTCCGTGTACAAGTACAAAGGCCAATTTACAAACAGTAGTTGGGTTTCCATGTGATTTTCATATAAAAGAGTGAGACAAAATCAATTATTCTAAGACCAAAATAATCAATTTTGACAGATGGCCCCTAATATTTAATTAGCAAGTATCTGTCAGTTCTCCACATGGAATCAAACCATTCCATGTTCCAGGGTTACCTTTTTCTCACTAATCTTTATCTGATTTTTATAAGAAGCTGAATTGTTTTAAATTAGTTAACCTGTGTGTATTTCACTGAAACTTTTCAGCTACCACAGACAGTTAGCAATGGTTCATTTGAAAATACTTCAAAATAAACTGGTATAGTTGTGCTCTATAGAATTGGACTTTGGGAACTCAGTCACCCATGGGCATAAAAGTTCAAGTGGACCAAGAACTTTTTCTGCATAAAACCTTGTCTTACCTGTAGCCAGTACTTCAGACCACCTTAATATCAATATTAGTGACATGGCACTAATCTTTATTTTAACTATTCTACTCTTCCTTTGACCCATTTATCTACTTATTGTATCTAGTTGCAAGTTGTCTGTTTTTTCAAGCCATGACTTCAAATACTTTTTGTACAAAGTGGGTTATAATAAAAATGATAATAATAAGAGCTACTAACAACAACAATACATTTATAGCTTAGACTTTTGGAAGAGGCCCGCAGAGCTTACACAGTTTAATAGCTGAGATCCAGGATAGGCAACTTAAGTTTGTGGCAGGATCAGGTGAAAATGTATAATTTTGATTCTCTGTTTAATACTCTCTCCACTGATCCAGGATACCTCTCTGGTCAGCTGTCTCTGATTTTTCGGGGCAATGGCTCGGGGCTATTATCTCCAAAGCTAGAACCCTTCTATCCTCTGCCAGAGTATCACTGGAAACCATGAAAGTAGGGATTCCCTTTCTCTCTCCCTGAAGCTTTCACAAACCTGAAAATTTTCTAAACAAAAATTCCTGTCTGACCTTATTCAGATAAACACTAAAGTCCACATCTGAATTTTCAAGACTATAATGGTAAAAATATTTTATAATGTAATGAAATGTTCACACCTTATTCAGTGTTTGCAGTTGCACTTACATAGACATTCGGAATCTCGGAGTTGTTTTAAGTATTTGTAGCTGGCAAGAGACAACAGGGGGAATCCAAAATTGAAGGATTAACTCTATCTAAGAGGCCATTATCAAAAGGAAACTCCTCTTATTCTTTGATAAAGACTTCCAAAGTGGACAATAGCCAAGAAAGCTTTTTTTCCTCTGCCTCCTATCAAAGATTGCATCCCTCATTTTAAAAGTCTAATGATGCTGGCCTTTTTCTGGATCCATCTGTGCTATATCTGGACTCTCTCTGCCAAAGAGACTCAGGGTCTGGTTTTGTTCAATTGTACTTTGCTCTGTGCTCTCTTTTTATGTATCCTTTAAATGGTTATTTTGACCATAGTTCTCATCAAACAAAAGATGTCTATCTTTTATCATTTGGAGGTATTGAAAGGAATGTTCCTTCTCTCCCTGCCTCTCAAAGCATTTACAGCCATTAGACAATGAGAAGAGAAATTCCACAGAGACCAACTACTATAAACATGTGCAGGTTAAAGATGTGTGAACTTATTTTATATTTGATATATTTAGTTTCAATATCTGAAAGGGCTCAAGTAAATTTATGATATTCTATTGCAAGCTATGTGATTTTTATAGACTCCAGGGGAAATATATTCTAACTCTTGCTTCTTCATATCAAATGTATATTGAACAAAAGATAGCTTGCCTTCTAAAGGTACCTAGTCAGACTGAAAGTCTAAGTATTTAAGCTCTATTTTGAAGTATATTTTGACGTTTGAAAATACATTCTTTTTGCATAGGTCTTTTCTGTCACAAGGACAAACATAGATAGAAATACCATCCACAGTTTTAATATCAGTCCTAAAGTATAACGATTATGTGATTTGAAAATGCAGCCTGCCATGACCTGGAGCCTAGGAATGGTGAAATGAGTGACCCTGGAGCCACTGTAGTCAATTGTGTTCACATGAGCTCATCCTAGCACAGGGGTGGAGATGGCAATGCCGAAGGCAAAAGAAGGAGGTAAGCAGAAGACCACAAGGATGCAGTCTCTGCTGACTGTGGTTGATCAGAAGCATTGGGCATATTGCAAGGATGTTAAGGGAGCTGTCTCTGGTCAACCTGTGTGGGTTTGGACCCTAGCTCCAGAAGTGTACAGATGTGTTTCCTTAAGCAAGTTCTTTAACCTCTCCAGGAGTCAGTAGCTTAATCTGTAAAGTAGCAAAACAACAGTAGTCATTTCATAGCATTGTTGAGATTTAATAAGATGATGTACACAAAGTGCGTATTCAAAGACATCACTATAAAATAATGGTTAATAATGCAGACTCTAACCTCAGTGTAAGTTTTAAACATAAACACATCACATACTTTCTGTGAAATTCTCTTGTAGTCTCAGTTTCCTCTTCGGGAATATGGAGATAAGAAATACTAGGAGCATTGTTGTGCGGATTACATTAGTTAATTCATACACTTATAGAAGTGCCTAGTGCATGATAAATGCTCAAAAATATTAGCTGTTATTATTAGAGTTCCTAAAAATGTTACTTGGAAAGCATCCAGGGCCAAAGAAACAGTGTTTACTTTCAACTGTTTGCTTATCTAGTTCCCACAGCAAAAGGAGAGAGAAATATTCTCCCCTTATTTCTCTTCTGTTCTAAACCCATTTGCTTTTCTCCCAGGAGAAAGGAGGTGTACTTGTTTGGCTGTGGAAAATGGGGAGGGGTGCACGTTAGGCTTGCATGCTGACTCATCCTGACCCATCTTTCTATCAGTACCTCCAGGATGGGGTGTGCATTGCCCTGCAAGCTGTCAAATCAGATGGCTTCAGGCACATGCTTTTTCCTGAGTGGAATCATGAAGGACTCTCCTCTGTCTGGTCTGAATTTAAGAGGTCTTACTTTCATCTTTATTCATGGACTCAACAGGTGTGGCCTCCACTGCTAGTGAGCAGTCTTCTGTGGTTCGGCACTTGACAAAGGTGATTTTACTGGATGATGAATCTTATTGGATGTTACAGCTAAGAACTCTATTGTCTGTCAGTGGATAGGGTTTGAGGTAGAGCCAGGTGTACCAGTCCTGAGATGAAATAATGCTGGATTGTATGTTATCAGTTTCATAAAGCATATGCTTGCTGTCAATAATCTTTATTCTTTAAAAAATACATATGTTTGGGCTTCCTTGGTGGCGTAGTGGTTGAGAGTCCTCCTGCCGATGCAGGAGACACGGGTTCGTGCCCCGGTCGGGGAAGATCCCACATGCTGTGGAGCGGCTGGGTCCGTGAGCCATGGTTGCTGAGCCTGCACGTCTGGAGCCTGTGCTCCGCAACAGGAGAGGCCACAACAGTGAGAGGCCCACATACCGCAAACAAACAAACAAACCAAAAAAAACATATGTTTGGGGCTTCCCTGGTGGCGCAGTGGTTGAGAGTCCGCCTGCCGATGCAGGGGATATAGGTTCGTGCCCCGGTCCGGGAAGATCCCACATGCCGCGGAGCGGCTGGGCCCGTGAGCCATGGCCGCTGAGCCTGCGCATCCGGAGCCTGTGCCCCGCAATGGGAGAGGCCACAACAGTGAGAGGCCCGCATACCACAAAAAAAACCAAAAAAAAAACAAAAAAAAAAACATATGTTTGACAATACAGTTCTTTGAGTTGTTGCATATTAAGCCCTTGAACTCACAGATTTAGTTTTATCAACATGATGATCATCTTACATGAATGTTAGCCTTTCACTCTCATCACCCAAGGACATCCTGAAACAGCAAGTCTGAATATGTGTAAGGAGGGACTGAGGTGGATCCAATCAGGAGAGAGGGAGGGGTGCAGAAAGTGATGTGAAGCTAGATTTAGGTAGAAAATAATTTCCTAAAAAATTTTACTCTTATTGAGGTTCGTAATCCATAAAATTTGACCTTATTTCCAGAGAAAAAGGATCCATGATATTGTGAATCTGGGTGTCTGTAAATTTTTTCCCAAGCTTCTCAGCAGCAAAACTTGTTCTTTGGCCAATTGTAACTGCTATTTTGCCAGGGTAAGAGAACTTTCCATGTATCTACTTTACTGCATGTCTTTCCAGGGTCGGAATGCAGCACAGGACTCTTTACATTAACTGAGAAATCAGATGGTAAAAGAATCACTTTGGCCATTCTCTGTGCGAACATTTTTTGATGATAAAATAAGTAATTCCATATGTAGATGAATTGTTAGTATTCAATTCCTATTTCTCTTGTAATGTCCTTGGTCTTTTGTCTTTTGAATCAATTAGGTCAGTCTCAGGAGGATAAAAAAAGAAAAAGAAAGAAAGAGAAACAGACCACAGTTTAAGTCAAAACACGATAATACTGTCCCCTCAACATATGGTGTTTACAGATCTTAAAAACAGAATCAGGAGGAATGTTTCAGATTAGAAGGGATTTTTCCACATCAGGGGTGGTTTTAATTTGTAAGCTTTTTAAATCTTTGGTCTCGGAGTAGTTTTTACTACAGTCAATAAACTGGTTAGTGAAATGAAGGTAAAATATTAAAATTATTTCATTAAATAAGATTTGTATGTCCCTATTATAGGCAAATAATTGTTTATATATAATAATTGCATATAATAATTATTTGGCTGTGGAAAATAATTCAAATAATTGCATATAATTGTTTTTTATTTCATAAGTACATAAATATCCTCCATATATATATTCTCCACATATATATTCCACACCTCTTTTAAGACACAGTGTGATGTGAGAAGTTATGAAATAGAGCCAGCTAGAAAATCTTTGCTCTGAGCCACAGCAACATGTTTTTTTTTTTTTTAACATCTTTATTGGAGTATAATTGCTTTACAGTGTTGTGTTAGTTTCTGCTTTATAAAAAGAGAATTAGTTGTACATATACATATGTCCCCATATCTCTTCCCTCTTGCATCTCCCTTCCATAACCATCCCTATCCCATTCTTCTAGGTGGTCACAAAGAACAGAGCTGATCTCCCTGTGCTATGTGGTTGCTTCCACTAGCTATCTATTTTAGGTTTGGTAGTGTATATATGTCAATGAGACTCTCTCACTCTGTCACAGTTAACCCTTCCCCCTCCCCGTATCCTCAAGACCATTCTCTAGTAGGTCTGGGTCTTTATTCCTGTCTTGCACCTAGATTCTTCAGTGACCTTTTTTTTTTTTAGATTCCATATATATGTGTTAGCATATGGAATTTGTTTCTCTCTTTCTGACCTACTTCACTCTGTATGACAGACTCTACGTCCATCCACCTCACTACAAATAACTCAACTGTTTCTTTTTATGGCTGAGTAATATTCCATTGTATATATGTGCCACATCTTCTTTATCCATTCATCTGTTGATGGACACTTAGGTGGCTTCCATGTCTTGGCTATTGTAAATAGAGCTGCAATGAACATTTTGGTACATGATGCTTTTGAATTATGATTTTCTCAGAGTATATGCCCAGTAGTGGGATTGCTGGGTCGTATGGTAGTTCTGTTTTTCATTTTTTAAGGAAAACCATACTGTTCTCCACAGTGACTGTATCAATTTACATTCCCACCAACAGTGCAAGAGGGTTCCCTTTTCTCCACACCCTCTCCAGCATTTATTGTTTCTAGAGTTTTTGATGATGGCCATTCTGACCAGTGTGAGATAATACCTCATTGTAGTTTTGATTTTCATTTCTCTAATGATTAATGATGTTGAGCATTCTTTCATGTGTTTGTTGGCAATCTGTATATGTTCTTTGGAGAAATGTCTGTTTAGGTCTTCTGCCCATTTTTTGATTGGGTTGGGTTTTTTTGATATTGTACTGCAGGAGCTGCTTGTAAATTTTGGAGATTAATCCTTTGTCAGTTGCTTCATTTGCAAATATTTTCTCCCATTCTGAGGGTTGTCTTTTCATCTTGTTTATGGTTTCCTTTGCTGTGCAAAAGCTTTTAAGTTTCATTAGGTCCCATTTGTTTATTTTTGTTTTTATTTCCATTTCTCTAGGAGGTGGGTCAAAAAGGATCTTGCTGTGATTCATGTCATAGAGTGTTCTGCCTATGTTTTCCTCTAAGAGTTTGATAGTGTCTGGCCTTACATTTAGGTCTAATCCATTTTGAGTTTACTTTTGTGTATGGTGTTAGGGAGTGTTCTAATTTCATTCTTTTACATGTAGCTGTCCAATTTTCACGGCACCACTTATTGAAGAGGCTGTCTTTTCTCCAATGTATGTTCTTGCCTCCTTTATCAAAGAAAAGGTGACCATATGTGCGTGGGTTTATCTCTGGGCTTTCTCACTTCTTCCATTGATATATATTTCCACTTTTGTGCCAGTACTATACTGTCTTGATTACTGTAGCTTTGTAGCATGGTCTGAATCAGGGAGTCTGATTCCTCCAGCTCTGTTTTTCTTTCTTAACATTGCTTTGGCTATTTGAGGTCTTCTGTGTTTCCATACAAATAGTCAACTTTTTTGTTCTAGTTCTGTGAAAAATGCCAGTGGTAGTTTGATAGGGATTGCATTGAACCTGTAGAGTGCTTTGGATAGTAGAGTCATTTTCACTATGTTGATTCTTCCAATCCAAAACATGGTATATCTCTCCATCTATTTGTATCATCTTTAATTTCTTTCATCAGTGTTTTATACTTTTCTGCATACAGGTCTTTTGTATCCTTAGGTAGATATATTCCTAGATATTTAACTCTTTTTGTTGCAGTGGTAAGTGGGGTTATTTCCTTAATTTCTCATTCAGATTTTTCATCATTAGTGAATAAGAATGCCAGAGATTTCTGTTCATTAATTTTGTATCCTGCTACATTACCAAATTATTGATTAGCTCTAGTAGTTTTCTGGTAGCATCTTTAGGATTCTCTATGTATAGTATCATGTCATCTGCATAAAGTGAGAGCTTTACTTCTTCTTTTCCGATTTGGATTACTTTTATTTCTTTTTCTTCTTTGATTGCTGTGGCTCAAACTTCCAAAACTATGTTGAATAATACTGGTGAGAGTGGGCAACCTTTCCTTGTTCCTGATCATAGTGGAAATGGTTTCAGTTTTTCACCATTGAGGACGATGTTGGCTGTTGGTTTGTCATATATGGGCTTTATTATGTTGAGGAAAGTTCCCTCTATGCCTACTTTCTGGAGGGTTTTTATCATAAATCAGTGTTGAATTTTGTTGAAAGATTTCTCTGCATCGATTGATATGATCATATGAGTGTTCTCCTTCAATTTGTTAATATGGTGTATCACATTGATTGATTTGCATATTTGAAGAATTCTTGCATTCTTGGGATAAACCCCACTTGATCATGGTGTATGATCCTTTTAATGTGCTGTTGGATTCTGTTTGCTAGTATTTTGTTGAGGATTTTGGCATCTGTGTTCATCAGTGATATTGGCCTGTAGTTTTCTTTCTTTGTGACATCTTTGTCTAATTTTGATATCACAGTGATGGCAGCCTCCTAGAATGAGTTTGGGAGTGTTCCTCCCTCTGCCATATTTTGGAAGAGCTTGAGAAGAACAGGTGTAGCTCTTCTCTAAATGTTTGGTACAATACGCCTGTGAAGCCATCTGGTCCCAGATTTTTGTTTGTTGGAAATTTTTAATCACAGTTTCAATTTCAGTGCTTGTGATTGGTCTGTTCATATTTTCTATTTCTTCCTGGTTCAGTCTCGGCAGCTTGTGCATTTCTACGAATTTGTCCATTTCTTCCAGGTTGTCCATTTTATTGGCATAGAGTTGCTTGTAGTAATCTCTCATGATCCTTTGTATTCCTGCAGTGTCAGTTGGTACTTCTCCTTTTTCATTTCTAATTCTACTGATTTGAGTCTTCTCCCTTTTCTTTTTGATGAGTCTGGCTAATGGTTTATCAATTTTGTTTATCTTCTCAAAGAACCAACTTTCAGTTTTATTTATCTTTGCTATCATTTCCGTCATTTATTTCTGATCTGATCATTATGATTTCTTTCCTTCTGCTAACTTCGGGGATTTTTTGTTCTTCTTTCTCTAATTGCTTTAGGTGTAAGGTTAGGTTGTTTTTTTGAGATGTTTCTTGTTTCTTAAGGTAGGATTGTATTGCTATAAACTTCCCTCTTAGAACTGCTTTTTCTGTGTCCCATAGGTTTTGGTTCATTGTGTTTTCATTGTCATTTGTTTCTAGGTATTTTTCGATTTCCTCTTTGATTTCTTCAGTGATCTCTTGGTTATTAAATAGTATATTGTTTAGCCTCCATGTGCTTGTATTTTTTATAGATTTTTCCTTGTAATTGATAGTGAGTCATAGCATTGTGGTCAGAAAAGATACTTGATATTATTTCAATTTTCTTAAATTTACCAAGGCTTGATTTGTGATCCAAGATATGATCTATCCTAGAGAATGATCCATGAGCACTTGAGAAGAATGTGTATTCTGTTGTTTTTGGATGGAATGTCCTATAAATATCAATTAAATCCATCTTGTTTAATGTATCATTTAAAGCTTTGTTTCCTTATTTATTTTCATTTTGGATGATCTGTCCATTAGTGAAAGTGGGCTGTTAAAGTCTCCTACTCTGATTTTGTTACTGTCTATTTCCTCTTTTATGGCTTAGTATTTTCCTCATGTATTGAGGTGCTTCTATGCTGGGTGCATAAATATTTACAATTTTTATATCTTCCTCTTGGATTGATCCCTTGATTATTATGTAGTGTCCTTCTTTGTCTCTTGTAATGGTCTTTCTTTTAAAGTCAATTTTGTCTGATATGAGAATTGCTACTCCAGGTTTCTTTTGATTTCCATTTGCATTGAATATCTTTTTCCATGTCCTCACTTTCATTCTGTATGTGTGTCCCTAGGTGTGCAGTGGGTCTCTTGTAGACAGCATATATAGGGGTCTTGTTTTTTTATCCATTCAGCCAGTCTATGTCTTTTGGTTGGAGCATTTAATGCATTTACATTTAAGGTAATTATCGATATGTATGTTCCTATTACCATTTTCTTTAATTGTTTTGGTTTTGTTTGTTGTAGACCTTTTCCTTCTCTTCTGTTTACTGCCTAGAGAAGTTCCTTTACCATTTTTTGTAAAGCTTGTTTGATGGTGTAATTCTCTTAGGTTTTGCTTGTCTGTAAAGGTTTTAATTTCTCTGTCAAATCTGAATGAAATCCTTTCTGTGTAGAGTAATCTTGGTTGTAGGTTTTTCTCCTTCATCATTTTAAATATGTCCTGACACTTCCTTTTGGCTTGCAGAGTTTCTGCTGAAAGATCAGCTGTTTACCTTATGGGGATTCCATTGTGTGTTATTTGTTGTTTTTCCCTTGCTGCTTTTAATATTTTTTTCTTTGTATTTAATTTTTGATATTTGATTTACATGTGTCTTGACGTGTTTCTCCTCTGATTAATCCTGTATGGGACTCTCTGTGCTTCCTGGACTTGATTAACTCCTTCTTTTCCCATATTAGGGAAGTTTTCAACTATAATCTCTTCAAATATTTTCTCAGTCCCTTTCTTTTTCTCTTCTTCTGGCACCCTTATAATTCAAATGTTGATGCATTTAGTGTTGTCCCAGAGGTCACTGAGAGTGTTTTCAATTCTTTTCATTCTTTTTTCTTTATTCTGCTCTTCAGTAGTTATTTCCACTATTTTATCTTCCAGGTTACTTATCCGTTCTTCTGCCTCAGTTATTCTGCTATTGATCCTTTCTAGAGAATGTTTAATTGCACTTATTGTGTTGTTCGTCACTGTTTGTTTGCTCTTTAGTTCTTCTAGGTCTTTGTTAAACATTTCTTGTATTTTCTCCATTCTATTTCCAAGATTTTGGATCATCTTTACTATCATTATTCTGAATTCTTTTTTAGGCAGACTGCCTATTTCCTCTTCATTTGTTAGGTTGGGGGGTTTTTGCCTTGCTCTTTCCTCTGCTGTGAGGTTCTCTGTCTTCTCATTTTGCTTAACTTACTGTGTTTGGGGTATCCTTTTTGTAGGCTGAAGGTTCGTAGTTCCCATTGTTTTTGGTGTCTGTCCCCAGTGTCTAAGGTTGGTTCAGTGGGTTTTTTAGGCTTCCTGGTGGAGAGGACTAGTGCACATAGCTGACTTTTGTCTCCCAGGAAAGTCTGCCTTCTGTTCACACCCTCTTGGTCCAGACCACCCAGGACAGATGGCATGAGCAGTTCTGCCAAGCCAGCCAGTGAGAACAGGCAGGCAGACATCTTCAGGTGGAGGCCAGGAGGGAGTCAGTGTTGGATGGTCACTGAAAGTCGTTGCACATAAAGGCTGTTTCCCCAGCAGCAGAAATTACCCTCTAAGAGCTCTTCAGGTCCATGTAGGCAGTAGGCCGAGAGTGATATACACCAAACACTTAAGCTGTCCAAAGAAGGCCCTGGTGTATATTAAAATCCCAAACACCTAAATCACATCTGATTCTAAGATTATAACAAGTTTCCACCTAAAGCTTCTGAGCACTTAGGAAGGAGAATATTACCACAATAAAATCACATGGGGAGTTGTTAAAAGTCCCAGTGGCTAAGCTATACCCCAGACCAATTAAGTCAGAATCTTTGGTGGTGGATCCAAGCATCAATACCTAACTCTAAACTGCCCCTGCGGAGGGCAGGATGCAGACAGAAAGGACCACTTCTCAAAGTGCAAAGCTGTAGTGTTTTTTTATGTGGTGACTTGAGGTGTGGAGACTGAGCTCTAGACATCCAAAATTAAAACTTAAATCAATGGCTGTGGAGATGTCATCATTTCTTAAGAAACTGTCTTTCAAGGGAAAGAGAATGTGGCTAAGAGTCTCAAGATCTGATTATTATACTAAAATTTGCCAGTCACTTCAACTGAGAACCTCAGTATCACAGTCTGTATAATAAGAGAGTTAGATAGAGTGATCTCCAATATCCTCCCATTCCTCCTATTTCTGTTGTCAAATGCTGGTGTAAAACTTTGTACAGTGTATTCTTTTCTCTTTAAAACTGTTAATTTTTTTTCTGATGATTATAAAATAAGAATATCATTTTATATCTTAATCCCTTCTCCCACATTTCCACATAACATGTAATGGTAGATAAAACATTTTGAAATGCTTTATGCTCTGACCACTCCTATTTAACATTATATGGGAAATCATAACCAGTGCAACAAGGGAAGAAAAATAATTTTTAAAATTGGGAAAGAGAAATAAAACTTTAAAAAAATTTTTAAGACGAATGATTGTCTATGTAGAAAATACCAAAGATTTACAAAAAAAAAAAAAAAAAGAAAGTTTAGCAAGCTCTCAAGATATAAGATCAATGTTCAAATATCAGTTGTATTTTTATATTCAAGCACTGAAAAATTGCATGTTGAAATGTTTAAAATACTATTTAAAATAGCATCCAAAAAATAAACTAGAAATAAATCTAACAAATTTGTATGTTAAATCTAACAAAATTTGTATGGTAAAACTAAAAAACATTGGTGAGAGTAATTTAAAAATATATGGTGTCCATGGTTTAGAAGTATCAATGTTTATAAGATGCCAATTCTCCCCAAACTGACCGATAGAGTCAATGAAATTCTAATCAAAAACCCAGAGGCTTTTGTAGAAACTGAAAAAATGATCCTACTATTTATATGAAAAAAGCAGAGGACATAGAATAACCAAAATAATTTTTAAAACCCCAAATTTTAATGATTCACACTACCTGATTCTAAGACTTAACTATAAAGCTTCAGTAATCAGTGCAGTGTGACAAAACACATTTAAGTTTCAGGGTTAGGTGGGAGAAGGAAGAGATGGATTAAAGAAGGTCACACCACATGTGCTCATTAATATGGGCAGGGACTCCACCCATGCACTGCATATATTTTTGTAAACAAAGTTTTATTGGAATACAACAATGTATGCCCATTTGCTTACATACTGTCTATGGCTGTTTTCACACCATAGTGTCAAAGTTGAGTAGTTGCAACAGAGTCAGAGACCAAATGGATAAGGTTGCCAGATTTGTATTTTAGTAAATAAAAATACAAGAAACTCAGTCAAATTTGAATTTCAGATAAACCACAAATAATTTTTATTATAAGTATGATCTGTGCAGTAATGTGGATATATTTATACTAAAAAATTATCTGTGGTTCATTTGAAATTCAAATTTAACTGGGTGTTATGTATTTTATCTCTATGTATAAATTTAAAGACTAAAATATTTATTATTTGGACCTTTATAGAAAAAGTTTACCAACCCCTGATTTCAGGTAAGGAGGAAAACGTTTTTCAACAATTAATTAAATTGTCAACAAAATCATTTGAAATTGTTTTTCATTAAAAAAAAGTTACAAAATTAACAAGGTATAAATATACTTGGCTTTTTTCAGTTACCAAGATTAAAATATGATACCTAAAATTATAACAAGTTCACTATTTTTTTAACCAGCTTCAAAACTTCCAGTAAACCCCTCTAAATATGAGGATATACCATTATTTGAAGCAGTGGATCACAAACTTGCACATCAGATTTATTTGGGGTGCATTTTAAAAATACAGATTGTTAGGCACCAGCCCCCAAATTCTGATTCATTATATCTGAAATGGAAACCAGGAATTTTTTTTTAAGTTTTTCAGATTTTTATGTACAGACTAGAGAACGATTGACTTGTGCAGTGGTTTGCAAACTTTAATATGCATCAGGGCCTGTTGAAACACAGATTGTTAAGCCCTAACTCCAGAGTTTTTGATTCAGTAAGTCTGAAGTGGGACTCAAGAGTGTCTAAAAATTTTCCAAGTGATGCTAGTATATTCTGCTGGTCTGGAGACTTCATTTTGAGAAAGAATGATTTAAAATTTTTCATGCACCTAAATTATGATTTTCTTAAGTTCAGATCTAGATTTTAACTAAACCTAGTATACAAAATAATGGAAATTTAGTGCCACAAAATGAATTGTATTGCTTGCTATTCCACCATAGTATTAATTTACCTAAAAAAGAAATGATAAAGTTTTTGTGTTTCAGACCATGTTTTGCTGTAACTCAGAAAGTCTCTAATCTTGTCAAAAAGTATTCAGAATGTGATCCAACCTTGAGTCTTAAATATGCTATTGAAAACTTATTGTAAAAATAAAACTAACTATTTATAAAACAATTCAGCAAAGTAATGAAATACTCAGGAATAAATTCAACCAAAGAAGTGAAGAACTTATACACTGAAAACTACAAATGTGGAAAGATATTAAAGATCTAAATCAATAGAAAGACATACCATGTTCATAGATTGGAAAGCTTAATATTGTTAAGATGGCAATACTTCACAAATTGACAAACTAGCAAATTTATCCTAAAATTTATGTGTAAATGCAAAAGGACCAGAATAGCCAAAAAATCTTGAAAAGGAATAACAGTGTTAGAGGGTTTACATTTCCCAATTTCAAAACTTACTAGAAAGTTATGGTAAGAAAAAAAATAAATGGTACTAGCTTAAGAATAGACATATAGAACAATGGAATATAATTGAGAGTCCAGAAGTACACCTTCACATTTACAGCCAATTGATTTCTGACAAATACGACAATAGTTTTTTCAACAAATGGTGCTAGGACTGCTAGATATTGACATGAAGAACAATGAAGTTGGACCCTTACCTTATACTATATACAAAAATTAACTCAGGGCTTCCCTGGTGGTGCAGTGGTTGAGAGTCTGCCTGCCGATGTAAGGGACATGGGTTCATGCCCCAGTCTGGGAAGATCCCACATGCCGCGGAGTGGCTAGGCCTGTGAGCCACGTCCACTGAGCCTGCACATCCGGAGCCTGTGTTCCACAATGGGAGAGGCCAGTGTACTGCAAAAAAAAAAAAAAAAAAAAAAAAAAAAAAAAAAAACAATTAGAATGAAACTTAGGTGTAAATCTTTTAAAACTTGGATTAAGCAATGGTTTCTTAGATGTCATGCCAAAAGCACAAACAACAAGAAAAAAATAAACTGGAAATCATCAACATTAAAAATTTCTGTGCTTCAAAGGACACTATTAAGAAAGTGAAAAGAGGTGACAGAGTGAAGATGGTGGACTAGGAGGATGCAGATTTTGCTTCTCTGCAAAACTAGGGCACCTACCAGGCACTAGTGGGGGACCACAGACACATGAAGGGATGGAAGGAACCCCCAAACAACTGGGTAGGATGTGGCGGGAGATAGGGGATGAGAAGTAGAGGCAGGACAGAACCAGCACCCCTGAGGGGTTGCTGGGGGAGGAGAGGGTTTCCCACACCTGGAGGGGCCCACCCATGGTTAGGGGATCAATGGGTCAATGGGGTTGGAGGGTCCCTTGGGAGGGTGGAGGATCAGAAGGGAACATGGCCTGTGTTCCCCTGTCCACTTGGGCCTAATGGAGCCTGCTGAGGTCCTGGACCTGATCCTCTGCCCAATGACGCCCCCTCCAGCCACGTGAGTCCTTGGGGAGGAAAAGTAAAGGCTGGCAAGATGGGACTGGCGCCTCTGAGGGGCAGCTGAGGGAGGTGAGGTGTTCCCATGCCCAGAGGGGCCCACCCTCAGTTAGGGGATCAATGGGGATGGGGTAGGCCTTTGGGAGAGGGGAGAATTAGAAGGGAATGAAGCCATCATTTCCCTTACCCACTTGGGCCCCAGGGAGTCTACTGAGGTCCCAGGCCTAATCCTCTGCCCTCCAATGCTCCCTTCTGCTATGCTGAGCCTAAGCTCTGCCCCTACAGCCAAACCCAGGTGCTAACCTCCAAACTCCACACTCCAGGACCCCTCCAGCCTTGCTTCCTTTCCCAGCTGCACCATGTTTAATGTCACCCCCGCTTAGGTCCTGCTCCCAAGGTCTTTCCTGGTCACATGGGTCCTCAGCCTAGGCCACGCCTCCACCCTAAATCCCATCCCATCTAAGCCCTGCCACTGCCTAAGTCCTGGCCTCACAGCTAAAGCCTTTCTGACCTTTCTGGGGTTTTTTAGGTTGTGGTTCTGTTTTACTTTGTTGTTGTTGATTCATTTATATCTATTTTTTCTAATAAATTTATATTTTTCTAATTTTATTTTATTTATATTTTATTATTGTTCTCCTTTTGTCTTGTTCTCCCCCTTTCTTTTTTCTGTGTGGTTCTGTTTTACCTTGTTGTAGTTGTTTCACCTATATTTTTATTTGTCCTAAGATATTTTCTATTTTTATTTCATGTTTTATTTTTTGTTATTGTACTCTCCTTTTTCTTTTTTCTTTTGTCACATTGCATGGCTTGTGGAATCTTGGTTCCCAGGTCAGGGTTCAGGTCTGAGCTCCTGTGGTGGGAGTGCCAAATCCAAACTGCTGGACTAACAGAGAAACTCAGACCCCAGGGAATATTAAACAGAGTGAGATCTCCTGGAGGTTCTCAACTCAGCACCAAGGCCCAGCTCTACCCAACTGCCTTCAAACTCCAGTGCTGGACAACTCAGGCCAAACAACCAGTAAGACAGGAACACAGCATCACCCAAGTAAAAAAAAATATGTTACAAACGAGCAAAGTTAAACCTACAAGACCAAATACACAAAGAGAAAATAGGCAATCTACCAGAAAAAGAATTCAGAGTAATGATAGTAAACTTGATCCAAAATCTTGGAAATAGAATGGAGGCATGGATCGAGAAAATACAGAAAACTTTAACAAACAACTACAAGAACTAAAGAACAAACAAACAGTGATGAACAACACAATAACATTTCAGAAAAATACACTAGAAGGAATCAATAGTAGAATAACTGAGGCAGAACAGCAAATAAGTGAGCTGGAAGATAGAATGGTGGAAATAATTGCTGAGGAGGAGAGTAAAGAAAAAAGAATGAAAAAAATTGAGGACAGTCTTGGAGAGCTCTGGGACATTAAATGCACCAACATTTGAATGATAGGTTGTCCCAGAAGAAGGAGAAAGAAAAAGGGCCTGAGAAAATATTTGAAAAAAAATTTTAATATCTGAAAATATTATATTCAAAAACTTCCCTAACGTGGGAAAGGAAATAACCACCCAAGTCCAAGAAGTTCAGAGAGTCCCATACAGGATAAACCATAGGAGAAATACACCAAGACACATATTAATCAAACTAACAAAATTTAATTCAAAGAAAAAATATTAAAAGCAGCAAGGGAAAAACAACAACATACAAAGGAATCCCCATAAGGTTATCAGCTGATTTTTCAGCAGAAACTCTGAAGGCCAGAAGGGAGTGGCAGGATATATTTAAAGTGATGAAAGGGAAAAACCTACAACCAAGCTTACTCTACCAGTGAGGATCTCATTCAGAGGCGATGGAAAAATCAAAAGCTTTACAGACAAGAAAAAGCTAAGAGAATTCAGCACCACCAAACCAGCTTTACTGCAAATGCTACAGGAAATTCTCAAGGCAGGAAACACAAGAGAAGAAAAGGACCCTCAAAAACAAGCACAAATCAATTAAGAACATTGTAATAGGAACATACATATCAATAATTACCTTGAATGTAAATGGATTAAATGCTCCAACAAAAATACACAGACTGGCTCAATGGATATAAAAATAAGACCCATACATATGTTGTCTACAAGAGACCCACATCAGACCTAGGGACACATACAGGCTGAAAGTGAAGGGCTGGAAAAAGATATTCCATGCAAATGGAAATCAAAAGAAAGCTGGAGTAGCGATATTCATATCAGATAAAGTAGACTTTAAAATAAAGACTGTTACAAGAGATAAGGAAAGGGACTTCCCTGGTGGTGCAATGGTTAGGAATCTGCCTGCCAATTCAGGAAACACGTGTTCAATCCCTGGTCCAGGAAGATCCCACATGCCGTGGAGCAACTAAGGCTGTGCATCACAACTACTGAAGCCCACGTGCCTACAGCCTATGCTCCACAACAAAAGAAGCCCCCGCACAGCAACGAAGAGTAGCCCCTACTTGCCGCAACTAGAGAAAGCCTGTGCACAGCAACAAAGACCAACACAGACAAAAATTAAAATAAATAAAATAAAATAAATAAATGTATTTAAAAAGGAGAGAGATAAGGAATGACTCTACATAATGATCATGGGATTAATCCAAGAAGAAAACATAACAATTATAAATATTTATGCACCCAACATAGGAACACCTCAATACATAAGGCAAATGCTAACAGCCATAAAAGGGGAAATCAACAGTAACACAATAATAGTGGGGGACTTTAGCACCCCACCTACACCAATGGATAGATCATCCAGATAGAAAATAAATAAGGAAACACAAGCTTTAAATGACACAGTAGACCAGATTGACTTAATTGATATTTGTAGGATATTCCACTTGAAGGAAAAAGAGTACACTTTATTCTCAAGTGCACATGGAACATTCCCCACAATAGATCACATTTTGGGTCACAAAACAAGACTTAGAAAATTTAAGAAAATTGAAATCATATCAAGCATCTTTTCCAACCACAAGGCTATGAGATTAGAAATAAATTACAGGGAAAAAATGTGAAAAACACAAACACATGGAAGCTAAACAGTGTGTTGCTAAAAAACCAAGAGATCACTGAAGAAATCAAAGAAGAAATTAAAAAATACCTAGAAATAAATGACAACAAAAAAACAACAATCCAAAGTCTATGGGATTCAGCAAAAGCAGTTCTAAGAGGGAAGTTCATAAAATTCAATTTCACCTCAAAAAACAAGAAAAATCTCAAATAAACAACCTAAGTTTACACCTAAATCACCTACAAAAAGAACAAAGAAATCCTAAAGTTAGTCGATAGAAGGAAATCATAAAGATCAGAGCAGAAATGAATAAATTAGAAATGAAGAAAACAATAGGAATGATCAATAAAACTAAAAGTTGGTTCTTTGAGAAGATAAACAAAATTGATAAAGCTTTAACCAGACTCATCTAGAAAAAAAGGAGAGGACTCATATCAATAAAATTAGAAATGAAAAAGGAGAAATAACAACTGATAATGTGGAAGTACAAAGGCTCATAAGAGACTGCTACAAGCAACTATATGCAAAAAAAAATGGACAATCTGAAAGAAATGGACAAATTCTTGGAAAGGTACAACTTTCTAAGACTGAACCAGGAAAACTTAGAAAATATAAACAAAACAATCACAAGTAATGAAATTGATAGTGTACTTAAAATCTTCAAACAAACAAAAGTCCAGGACCAGATGGCCTCACAGGCAAATTCTGCCAAACATTTAAAGAAGAGCTAACACCGCTCCTTCTCAAAATCTTCAAAAAAATTTCAGTTGGAGGAACACTCCCAAACTCATTCTGTGAGGCCACCATCACCCTAATACCAAAACCAGACAAAATTATCACAAGAAAAGAAAATTATGGACCAATATCACTGATGAACATAGACGTAAAATCCTCAACAAAATACTAGCAAACAGAATACAACAACACATTAAAAAGATCCTACACCATGATCAAGTGAGATTTATCCCAGTGATGCAAGGATTCTTCAATATATGGAAATCAATCAATGAGATACACCATATTAACAAATTAAAGAGTAAAAACCATATGATCATCTCAATAGAGGCAAAAAAAGCTTCTGACAAAATTCAACACCCATTTATGATAAAAACTCACCAGAAAGTGGGCATAGAGGGAAGCTACCTCAACATAAACAAGGCCAGATATGACAAACCCACAGCCAACATCATTCTCAGTGGTGAAAAACTGAAAGGATTTCCTCTAGATCAGGAACAAAACAAGGATATCCACACTCACCACTGCTATTCAACATAGTATTGGAAGTCCTAGTCATGGCAATCAGAAAATAAAAAGAAATAAAAGGAATCCAATTGGAAAAGAAGAATTAAAACTGTCACTGTTTACAGATGACATGATACCATGCATAGAAAACCCTAAAGATGCTACCAGAAAACTACTAGAAGTAATCAATGAATTTGGTAAGGTTGCAGGTTACAAAATTAATGCACAGAAATCTTTTGCATTCCTATACACTAACAACAAAAAATCAGAAAGAGAAATTAATGAAACAATCCCATTTACCATGGCAACAAAAAGAATAAAATACCTGGGAATAAACCTACCTTAGGAGGCAAAAGACCTGTACTCAGAAAACTATAAAACACTGATGAAAGAAATCAAAGATGACACAAACAGTTGGAAAGATATACAATGCTCCTGGATTGGAAGAATCAATATTGTGAAAATGACTATAGTACCCAAAGCAATCTACAGATTCAGTGCAATCCCTATCAAATTACCAATGGCATTTTTCACAGAATTAGAACAAAAAATTTTATCATTTTTATGGAAACACAAAAGACCCTGAATAGCCAAACCATCTTGAGAAAGAAGAATGCAGCTGGAGGAATCAGGACTCCCCAACTTCAAACTATACTATAAAGCTACAGTAATCAAGAAAGTATGGTACTGGCACAAAAACAGAAATATAGATCAATTGTACATGATAGAAAACCCAGAGATAAACCCATGCACATGTGGTTACCTTATCTTTGATAAAGAGGCAAGAATATACAATGGAGATAAGACAGACTATTAAATGGTGCTGGGGAAACTGGACAACTACATGTAAAAGAATGAAATTAGAACACTCCCTCACATCATACACAAAATTAAACACAAAATGGATTAAACACCTAAATGTAAGACTGGACGCCATAAAATTCTTACAGGAAAACATAGGAAAAACACTTTGACATAAATCACAGCAAGATCTTTTATAACTCACCTTCTAGAGTAATGAAAATAAAAACAAAAATAAACAAATGGGACCTAATGAAACTTAAAAGCATTTGCACAGCCTAGGAAACCATAAACAGGACGAAAAGACAACACTCAGAATGGGAGAAAATATTTGCAAATGAAGCAACTAACAAAGGATTAATCTCCAAACTATACAAGCAGCTCATGCAGCTCAATATCAGAAAAACAAAAAACCCAATACAAAAATGGGCAGAAGAGCTAAACAAACATTCTCCATAGAAGACATACAGGTAGCCAACAAACACATGAAAGGATGCTCAACATCACTAATCATTAGAGAAATGCAATTCAAAACTACAATGAGGTACCACCTCACACCAGTCAGAATGGACTTCATCAAAAAATCTACAAACAATAAATGCTGGAGAGAGTGTAGAAAAAATGGAACCCTCCTGCACTGTTGGTGGGAATGTAAATTGATACAGCCACTATGGTGAACAGTATGGAGGTTCCTTAAAGAACTGAAAATAGAACTACCATACAACCCAGCAATCCCACTACTGGGCATATACTGTGGGAAAACCATAATTCAAAAAGAATCATGTACCACAATGTTCATTGCAGCTTTATTTACAGTAGTCAGGACATGGAAGCAGGCTAAGTGGCCATCAACAGATGAATGGATAAAGAAGATGTGGCACATATATACGATGGATTATTACTCAGCCATATGAAGAAATGAAATTGAGTTATTTGTAGTGAGGTGGATGGATCTAGAGTCTGTCATACAGAGTGAAGTAAGTCACAAAGAGAAAATCAAATACTGTATGTTAACCAATATATATGGAATCTAAAAAAATAAATTAAAAAGTTTCTGATGAACCTAGGGGCAGGACAGGAATAAAGACACAGACAAGGAGAATGGACTTGAGGACACGGGGAGAGGAAAGGGTAAGCTGGGACGAAGTGAAAGAATATCACTGACATATATACACTACCAAATGTAAAATAGATAGCCAGTGGGAAGCAGTTGTGTAACACAGGGAGATCATTAAAAGAAATGAAATTGGGTCATTTGTAGAGATGGACCTAGAGTCTAAATATCGTATATTAATGCATATATGTGGAATCTAGAAAAAATGGTACAGATGAAACTATTTGTAGGGCAGGAATAGAAATGCAGACATAGAGAACGGACATGTGGACACAGTGGGGAAAGGGGAGCGTGGGATGAATTGAGAGATTAGGTTTGACAAAAATACACTACCATGTGTAAAACAGATAGCTAGTGGGAACCTGCTGTATAGCATAGGGAGCTCAGTTCAGTGCTCTCTGATGACCTAGACGGGTGGGATGGTGGGTGAGGGAGGTCTAAGAGGAAGGAGATATATGTATACATATAGCTGATTCACTTCATTGTATAACAGAAACTAACACTACATTGTAAAGCAATTATACTGCAATAAAAAAACAGTGAAAAGACAACTCACAGGAGAAATTTTTTGCAAATCATAAATCTGATAAGGGATTGGTATCTAGACTACATAAAGAGCTATAAAACTCAATAATAAAAAGACAACCCAATTAAAAATAGGCAAAGGATCTGAATAGATAGCTCTCCAAAGAAGATATACAAATGTCTAAGATAGTGTAATTAACCAACATGGAAATAAAGTTGAAAACCACAAGGAGATACCACTTCACAGCCGCTAGGATGGCTATCATTACACACACACACACACACACACAACACACAGAGAGAAAATAATAAGTACCAGAGAGGATATAGAGAAATTGGAACACTTAAGCATTGCTGATGGGAATGTAAAATGTTGCAGCCACTTTGGGAAACAGTCTGGCTGTTCCTTAAAAAGGTTAAACATAGAGTAACTATATGATCCAGCAATTCCACTCCTATGTATACACCCAAGAGAAACTAAAATATATGTGCAGGGCTTCCCTGGTGGTGCAGTGGTTGAGAATCCGCCTGCCAATGCAGGAGACACGGGTTCGTGCCCTGGTCCGGGAAGATCCCACATGCCGCGGAGCAACTAAGCCCGTGAGCCATGGCCGCTAGGCCTGCACGTCCGGAGCCTGTGCTCCGCAACGGGAGAGGCCACAACAGTGAGAGGCCCACATACCGCAAAAAATAATAATAAATAATTTTAAAAATTTAAAAAAATAAAATATATGTGCAAACAAAAACTTGTACTCAAGTATTCTTAGCAGCATTCTTCATAATAGTGGAAAGGTGGAAACAACTCAAATGTCTATCAAGTAATGAATGCAGTATACCTCTACAATAGAACATTATTCATCAATAAAAATAAATTATTGATATATGCTACAACATGGTTGAACCTTGAAAACATTAGACTAAGTTAAATAATCCGTGTTAAAGGACCACATATTGTACAATTCCATTTATATAAAATGTACAGAATTGGAAAATCTATAAAAGCAGAAAATCAATTAGAGGTTGCCTAGGGTTGTTAGGAGTATGCAAGGATTAGAGAGTGGTAGCTAACGGGTCCAGGGTTTCTTTTTAGGCAATGAATATGTTCTAAAATTGATTGTGGTGATGGATGCACAACTGTGAATATACTGAAAGGTGTTGAATTTTACACTCAAAGAAGGAATTGTATAGTATACTAATTATATTTCAATGAACCTTTTAAAAGAAAATAGAACTAACTATGTTAAGGACACTGTTCTGAAATAAAATCTATTAGGCATTTTGAGGTTTAGTTCCCAAGTTCTATTTCTAATTCTCTTTGAAAACATGTTTTTAAATTTATATTGAGCTGAGTATTTCTTGCTTAGTTTTGCAGTCTTCATAGCAAAACTACAGCACCACATATTTTCCTCTATTTGTGCAAATAACCAGCTTTTGCTTCAAATGAATGTTTCTATTAACACTATGCCTAATTATTGAAATTAAACGTGCAATTATGAGCTTCTGCTCACTGCCTCTCAACTTATCTTTTCCTCCTGCTGGTTCACTCTGAGGGGCCTTGGCTTACTGAAGCTTGCCAGGGACGCTGATTTGTATGAACATGGCCTTAACTGAAGTAGTGTATCTAGTCTATCCTAAGAATTAAAATTTAAATACTTCTTTTCATCATCTTGATAAAAATCATGAACATGTAATAAAACAAATAAGGAAAATTCCATTTAAAATAAAAAGCTCAGCTCCTGAAAGACTGCATTTTTAAGATAATGTTTTCTCATTTGATAAATACAAGCAAAATCCCAGAATCCCAAATCAACTTCCAACACCAAAGTCATGGACTAAGGTGAGATTATGTCTCCATGACAGAACATTTAAATTTAAAAAAAAAAAAAAAAAAAACGAAAAACAGTTAGATAACTAATAATTTCAACTAACAAAATTGACACTTTCTGAAGTGTTGTGAGAGCATGTTTTCTCCTTTTTGTTTTCCTTTTAATCTTTCAATGCATTAATCGACTTCCTTTTCAATAATTTATACTTCACAACATTTTTCAGTGTGCCACAAATTTCCAGCCCTTACTCTCAAACATTGTATCAAGACTATAGTAATACTAGGGAGATTACCCATCATGACTAAGTGGAAAATTGTTCTGACAGACACACTGCATAATCTTTGCAGGTTTCTGCCAAGTAAAGCACACACCTCCCTTTGTAATAGGAAAGATTGAAGTCAGTATATGGAAACCAGTACATGAGACAAAACATGATATTTTACATATTGAATTCTATAGGTATTCTACAATAAACATGGAAGAATTTAGTGAGATAATGCATGTGAAGTGATACTATAAATTACAAAGTATTAGATGAAGTTTAGGTAGTACTGGTAGTAGTAACAGTAATAATTTCTAAGAACATATTCATTGTTAGTTATTTACAAAACTGCATGGTTTGAGGAACTCAAGACTAAAATGGGAATCCGTAAATTTCCAGGGATAAAAATCAAATCAAATTTACTCATATTGACATTTTCCTAGAAAAGAAAATATATTGTATTTTTCAGCATAATTTAGTGAAAAGATTGTTATTATTGAACCTATTGAGACCTAGGAGGTCATCAATAAACAGTGCTAAGTAGGTTCAATCCAAAGGAAAATAGCGCAGCCTCTGCTAATGAGATTTCCATGTAATACCAGGCCAAATTTGATTTTATTTCATTCAGTGACTTCACAGCCTCTGAATAAGAGGTTCCTGTGAACTTCTGCAGTTTAATAACTGCAGAAGTTCTGCAGTTTAATAAAAGTTGATCAAAATGGGGTTTTTAAGTAAATGCTTCAAGCAAATTGAGAATGGATACCCTTTCTCTGTAATAATTGTTTTGTGGGAAAAGGTTTAGTATCTTAAGATTTAATTCTTTGGAGGAAGGAGAATCATTAATAGTAAGAAATAAGCCCTCCTGGATTTCGACTGATCCCTCTTTCTTCCCTATGAAATCATAATTATGGATGTTAGAGAATATTTTTTAAAACTCCTTATTTTATACAAAAATAAAAGTAGAGCTGATTAATATCAATCTTGAGTCCCAAACTAAGAGTTAGTTTCAAAATACTTTGAGGCCCATATACCCATATTTGCCTAGTATGTGCTAAAGAAAGAGTAGGTTGAGTAATTACCTGTCCATAAATCTGTTCCTGTTTCTATTTTTTTAGCCAATTTTACAATTTGTTAAATGAAAATTTAAGTACTTATAATTTTTCTGATTTTTTAAATGAATCTCCAATGCTTTAGCTTTTAGAATTAATGGTTTAATTTTTATATTAAAGATCCTGAAAATGGTTGATCTACTACAGATCTATAAGAAAAACTCAAAATATAAAACTTTCTCTTGGAGACCTTCAAGATGGCAGAGGTGTAAGACATGGAGATCACCTTCCTTCCCACAGATACATCAAAAATACATCTACATGTGGAACAACTCTTACTGAACACAGGCAGAAGACCTCAGACTTCCCAAAAGGCAATAAACTCCCTCGTTTAACTGGGTAGGGCAAAAGAGAAAAGAAAAAAGAGACAAAAGAATAGGGACAGGACCTGCACCTCTGGGAGGGAGCTGTGAAGGAGGAAACGTTTCCACACACTAGGAAGCCCCTTCACTGGTGAAGACAGGGAGTGGGAAGGATGAAACTTCAGAGCCATGGAGGAGAAAAGCAGCAACAGGGGTGCAGAGAGCAAAGCGGAGAGATTCCCACACAGAGGATCAGTGCCAACCAGCATTCACGAGCCTGAGACGTTTGTCTGCTCACCCACCAGGGTGGGTGGGGTCTGGGAGCTAAGGCTTGGGCTTTGGAGGTCAGACCCCATGGAGAAGACCGTGGTTAGCTGTGTGAACACAGCCTGAAGGGGGCCAGTGTGCCACAGCTAGTCAGGAGTGAGTCCAGGAAAAAGTCTGGACCTGCCTAAGAGGCAAGAGACCATTGTTTCAGGGTGCACAAGGAGAGGGGATTCCTTCCCTGTCTGCCCACAGAAGGCAGAGCACTGCCTAAATGACCTCCAGAGATGGGCATGAGCCACAGCTATCAGCTCAGACCCCAGAGATGGGCATGAAATGCTAATGCTGCTGCTGCAGACACCAAGAATCCTGTGTGCAAGCACAGGTTACTATCCATGCACACACACACACACACACACATACACACACGCACACACACACACACAAACCAGGAGCCTGCATAGAATTCCACCGCCAGGGTCCCGTGATCCAGGGACAAGTTCCCTGGGAGAACACACAGTGCTCCTTGGGCTGTTGCAATAGCACGTTGGCCTCTGCCACAGCAGGCTCACACCATATTCCAATTATAACTGCCATACCCCTCCCTCACCCTGGCGTGAATGAGCAAGAGCCTCCTAATCAGCCCTGCTTTAACCCCATCCTGTATGGGCAAAAACAGATGCCTGAGGGTGACCTACATGCACAGGTGGGGCCAAAACCAAAGCTGAACCCCAGAAGCTGTGCAAACAAAGAAGAGAAAGGGAAATTTCTCTATGCAGCCTCAGAAGGAGCAGATTAAATTCTCACAATCAACTTGATGTACCCTGCATCTGTGGAATACCTGAATAGACAACAAATCATCCCAAAACAGAAGCTGTGGACTTTGCGAGCAACTGTACACATAGGGTTTGCTGTCTCTGACTGATTTGTTTCAGATTTTTATGTTTCTCTTAGTATGCTTTTTTTTTTCTTTGCGGAACGTGGGCCTCTCATGGTTGTGGCCTCTCCTGTTGTGGAGCACAGGCTCTGGACATGCAGGCTCAGTGGCCATGGCTCATGGGCTTAGCTGCTCCGCAGCATGTGGGATCCTCCTGGACCAGGGCACAAACCCGTGTCCCCTGCATCAGCAGGCAGACTCTCAACCACTGCACCACCAGGGAAGCACTCTTAGTATACTTTTTAGCACTGGTTATCTTAGGTGGATTTGTTTATTCATTTGGCTCCTCTCTTCTTTTTTATTATTATGGGTTTTTTTAAATTTTTTTATTTTAATAATTTTTTTATTATTTATTCTTTTTCTTTCTTTTTTCCCTTTTCTTCTGAGCTGTGTGGCTGACAGGGTCTTGGTGTTCCAGCCTGGTGTCAGGCCCGAGCCTCTGAGGTAGGAGAGGCGAGTTCAGGGCTTTGGACCACCAGAGACCTCCTGGCCCCAAGTAATATCAATTGGTGAGAACTCTGCCAGACATCTCCATCTCAATGCTAAGACCCAGCTCCAATGGCCCGCAAGCTCCAGTGTTGGACATCCCATGCCAAACAACTAGCAAGACAGGAATACAACCCCACCCATTAGCAGAGAGGCTGCCTAAAATTATAATAAGTTCACAGACACCTCAAAACACACCACACCAGACACAGTCATGCACACTAGAAAGAAAATATCCAGTCCCACCCACCAGAACACAGGCACCAGCCCCTCCACCAGTAAGCCTACACAAGCCACTGAACCAACTTCACCCAATGGGGGAAGAAACAAACAACAGGAAATATGAACCAGCAGGTTGCAAAAAGGAGACCCCAGATACAGGAAGTTAAACAAGGTGACAAGACAGAGAAATATGCAGTAGATGAAGGAGCAAGGTAAAAACCCAGCAGAGTAAACAAATGAAGATGAAATAAGCAGTCCACCTGAAAAAAGAGTTCAGAATAATAGTAGGGCTTCCCTGGTGGCACAGTGGTTGAGAGTCTGCCTGCCGATGTGGGGGACATGGGTTCGTGCCCCGGTCTGGGAAGATCCCACGTGCCGTGGAGCAGCTGGGCCGTGAGCCATGGCCACTGAGCCTGCGTGTCCGGAGCCTGTGCTCTGCAGCGGGAGAGGCCACAACAGTGAGATGCCGGCGTACCGCAAAAAAAAAAAAAAAAAAAAAAAAAAAAAGAATAATGATAGTAAAGGTGACCCAAAATCATAGAAATAGAATGGAGAAAATACAAAAATTTGTTTAACAAGGACCTAGAAGAGCAAAAGAGCAAACAAACAATGATGAACAACACAATAAATGAAATTAAAAATTCTCTAGAAGGAATCAATAGCAAAATAACTGAGGCAGAAGGACGGATAAGTGACCTGAAAGACAAAAAAGTGGAAACAACTACTGCAGAACAGAATAAAGAAAAAAGAATGAAAAGACTTGAGGACAGTCTCAGAGACTTCTGGGACAACATCAAACACACCAATATTCAAATTATAGGGGTCCCAGAAGAAAAACAGAAAAAGAGAGGGTCTGAGAAAATATTTGAAGAGATTATAGTTGAAAACTTCCCTAACATGGGAAAGGTAATAGTAAATCAAGTCCAGGAAGCACAGACAGTCCCATACAGGATAAATCCAAGGAAGAATATGCAAAGACACATATTAATCAATCAAAAATTAATAACAAACAAAAAATATTAAAAGCAGCAAGGGAAAAGCAACAAATAACATACAAGGGAATCCCCATAAGGTTAACAGCTGATCTTTCAGCAGAAACTCTGCAAGCCAGAAGGGAGTTGCAGGACATATTTACAGATATGAAAGGGAAAAACCTACAACCAAGATTACTTTACCCAGCAAGGATCTCATTCAGATTCATGGAGAAATTTAAACATTTATAGACAAGCAAAATCTAAGAGAATTCAGCACCACCAAACCAGCTTTACAACAAATGCTAAAGGAATTTCTTTAGGCAGGAAACATAAGAGAAGGAAAAGCCTTACAACCCAAAACAATGAAGAAAATAGTAATAGGAACATATATATAGATAATTACCTTAAATGTAAATGGATTAAATGCTCCAACCAAAAGACATGGACTGGCTGAATGGATACAAATACAAGACCTCTAGATAGGCTGTCTACAAGAGACCAATTTCAGACCTAGGGACTCATACAGATTGAAACTGAGGAGATGGAAAAAGATATTCCATGCAAATGGAAATCAAAAGAAAGCTGGAGTAGCAATACTCATATCGGATAAAATGGACTTTAAAATAAAGACTATTACAAGAGACAAAGACGTACTATTTGATGATCAAGAGATCAGTCCAAGAAGAAAACATAGCAATTGTAAATATTTATGCACCCAACACAGGAGTACCTCAATATATAAGGAAAATATTAACAGCCATAAAAGGGGAAATTGACAGGAACACAAAAATAGTAGGGAACTTTAACACTCCACTTTCACCAATAGACAGATCATGCAAAACGAAAATAAATAAGGAAACACAAGCTTTAAATGATGCATTAAACAACATGGACTTAATTGATATTTATAGGACATTTCATCCAAAAACAACAGAATGCACTTTCTTCTCAAGTGCTCATGGAAAATTCTCCAGGATAGATCATAACTTGGGTCACAAATCAAGCCTCAGTAAATTTAAGAAAATTGAAATCATATCAAGTATCTTTTCCGACCACAACACTATGAGACTAGATATCAATTGCAGAAAAAAAACCTGTAAAAACTACAAACACATGGAGGCTAATCAGTACACTATTAAATAACCAAGAAATCACTGGAGAAATCAAAGAGGAAATTTAAAAATACCTCGAAACAAATGACAATGAAAACATGATGACCCAAAACCTATTTGATGCATCAAAAGCAGTTCTAAGAGGGAAGTTTATAGCAATACAATCCTACCTCAAGAAACAAGAAAAATCTCAAATAAACTACCTAACCTTACACCTAAAGCAACTAGAGAAAGAAGAACAAAAAAAACCCCAAAGTTAGCAGAAGGAAAGAAATCATAAAGATCAGATCAGAAATAAGTGAAAGAGAAATGAAGGAAACGATAGCAAACATCAATAAAACTAAAAGCTGGTTCTTTCAGAAGATAAACAAAATTGATAAAACATTACACAGACTCACCAAGAAAAAAAGGGAGAAGACTGAAATCAACAGAGTTAAAAATGCAGAGAAGTAACAACTGATACTGCAGAAATACAAAGAATCATGAGAGATTACTACAAGCAACTATATGCCAATAAATTGAACAACCTGTAAGAAATAGACAAATTCTTAGAAAAGCACAACCTTCTTAGACTGAACTACGAAGCAATAGAAAATATAAGCAGAGGAATCACAAGCAATAAGTTGAAACTGTGACTAAAAATCTTCCAACAGACAAAAGCCCAGGACCAGATGGCTTCACAGGCGAATTCTATCAAACATTTAGAGAAGAGCTAACACCTACCCTTCTCAAACTCTTCCAAAATATAGCAGAGGGAGGAACACTCCCAAACTCATTCTATGAGACCACCATCCCTCTGATCCAAAACCAGACAAAGATGTCAAAAAATTGAAAACTATAGGCCAATATCACTGATGAACATAGATGCAAAAATGCTCAACAGAATACTAGCAAACAGAATCCAACAGCATATTAAAAGAATAAAACACCATGATAAAGTGGGGTTTAACCCAGGAATGCAAGGATTCTTCAATATATGCAAATCAATCAATGTGTTACACCATATGAACAAATTGAAGAATAAAAACCATGTGATAATGCCAATAGACACAGAAAAAGCTTTTAACAAAATTCAACACCGGTATATGATAAAAACTCTCCAGAACGTAGGCATAGAGGGAACCTACCTCAATATAATAAAGTCCATATATGACCAACCCACAGCCAATGTCATCCTCAATGGTGAAAAACTGAAACCATTTCCTCTAAGATCAGGAACAAGACAAGGTTGCCCACACTCACCACTATTATGCAACATAGTTTTGGCAGTTTTAGCCATAACAATAGGAGAAGAAAAAGAAATAAAAGGAATCCAAATCAGAAAAGAAGAAGTAAAACTGTCACTGTTTGCAGATGACTTGATACTATACATAGAGAATCCTAAAGATGCTAACAGAAAACTACTAGAGCTAGTCAATGAATTTGGTAAAGTAGCAGGATATGAAATTAATGCACAGAAATCTCTTGCATTCCTAGATACTAATGATGAAAACTCTGAAAGAGAACTTAAGGAAACACTCCCATTTACCATTGCAATAAAAAGAATAAAATACCTAGGAATAAACCTACCTAAGGAGACAAAAGACAGGTATGCAGAAAAGTATAAGACATTGTTGAAGGAAATCAAAGATGATACCAACAGATGGAGAGATATACCATGTTCTTGGATAGGATGAATCAACACTGAAAATGACTATACTACCCAAAGCAATTTACAGATTCATTGCAATCCCTATCAAACTACCAATGGCATTTTCACAGAAGTAGATCAAAAAATGTCACAATTTGTATGGAAACACGAAAGACCCTGAATAGCCAAAGCAATCTTGAGAAACAAAAATGGAGCTGGAAGAATTAGGCTCCCTGACTTCAGACTATACTATACTATAAAGCTGCAGTATTCAAGACAATATGCTACTGGCACAAAAATAGAAATAGAGATGAATGGAACAGGATAGAAAGCCCATAGATAAGCCGACACATATATTGTTACCTTATCTTTGATAAAGAAGCAAGAATATACAATGGAGATAAGACAGGCTCTTTATTAAATAGTGCTGGGGAAACTGGACAGCTACATGTAAAATAATAAAATTAAAACACTCCCAAACACAGTATACAAAAATAAACACAAAATGGATTAAAGACCTACATATAAGGCCAGATACTTTAAAACTCTTAGAGGAAAACATAGGCAGAACACTCTATGACATACATCACAGAAAGATCCCTTTTGACCCACCTCCTAGAGGAATGGAAATAAAAACAAAAATAAACAAATGGAACCTAATAAAACTTAAAAGCTTTTGCACAGCAAAGGAAACCATAAACAAGACAACCCTCAGAATGGGAGAAAATATTTGCAGTTGAAGCAACTGACAAAGGATTAATCTCCAAAATATACAAGAAGCTCATGCAGCTCAATAACAAGAAAACAAACAACCCAATACAAAAATGGACAGAATACCTAAACAGACATTTCTTCAAAGAAGGTATACAGATTGCCAACAAACACATGAAAGGATGCTCAACATCACTAATCATTAGAAAAATGCAAATCAGAAGTACAATGAGGTATCACCTCACACCAGTCAGAACGGCCATCATCACAAAATCTAGAAACAATAAATGCTGGAGAGGGTGTGGAGAAAAGGGAACCCTCTTGCACAGTTGGTGGGAATGTAAATTGATATAGCCACTATGGAGAACAGTATGAAGGTTCCTTAAAAAACTAATAATATAACTACATATAACCCAGCAATATCACTACTGGGCATATACCTTGGCAAAAGCATAATTCAAAAAGAAACATGTAGCACAATGTTCATTGCAGCACTATTTACAATAGCCAGGACATGGAAGCAACCTAAGTGTCCATCAACAGATGAATGGATAAAGAAGATGTGGTACATATATACAATGGAATATTACTCAGCCATAAAAAGAAATGAAATTGGGCTTCCCTGGTGGCGCAGTGGTTGGGAGTCCGCCTGCCGATGCAGGGGACATGGGTTCGTGACCCGGTCCGGGAGGAGCCCACGTGCCACAGAGCGGCTAGGCCTGTGAGCCATGGCACTGAGCCTGCGGGTCCGGAGCCTGTGCTCCGCAATGGGAGAGGCCACAACAGTGAGAGGCCCACGTACTGAAAAAAAAAAAAAAAAAAAAAAAAAAAAGAAATGAAATTGAGTTATTTGTAGTGAGGTGGATGGATCTAGAGTCTCTGATACAGAGTGAATTAAGTCACAAAGAGAAAAACAAATACCGTATACTAACATACGTATGGAATCTAAAAAAAAGGTTCTTACAAACGTAGGGGCAGGGCAGGAATAAAGATGTAGATGTAGAGAATGGACTTGAGGACACAGGGAGGGAGAAGGGTAAGCTGGGACAAAGTGAGAGAGTAGCATTGACATATGTATACTATCAAATGTAAAATAGATAGCTAGTGGGAAGCAGCTGCATAGTACAGGGAGATCAGCTCGGTGCTTTGTGACCACTTAGTTGGATGGGATAGGGAGTGTGGGATGGGGACATATGTATATATATAGCTGATTCACTTTGTTATATAACAGAAACTAACACAACATTGTAAGGCAATTATACTCCAATAAAGATGTTTATAAAAACCTTTCTCTTATTTCTACAGTACAATAATGCCATATTTCATAGAATTTAAGACTCCATAAACTGTAAGAAACACAAATGTTTTATATACATTAAAACAGAAGACCAATGCCAATTAAACTATGGCACAAAGCTTCTTGTCACTTAACATTGTATTCTATATTTTAAAAAAGAGATTTTTGTGACTTACTTGGACATAGATATTTATCACCATATTCCTACATAGAAAGCAAAATAAATTCATTATTGCTTTGGTAAATGTTGTCCTTTGACAGGCAATCCTTTAGCACATATATCAGTAGAAAACATAAGGTAGTTTCTACTTTTGGGGATCTTCCTTTCTAAGATCCCATAAAGCATGTGGTCATTCCCTTATAAGAAAGTGTGGAACTGGCTGTTCCTCTGGCAATGGATATTACTTCACTGTATCACATTTAGGCTTCATTGCTCTGTTTTTGTGTCTTTATATTAAATAAATTTCTATTTCAATGCCAAATCATAATGTAATATTTTAATATTTGTTTAGCATTTAAACTCAACACATGAAGCAGACTCAATTGAAATAACAATAAGACTAGCAGTAACCAATTTACACATAAGCAGGCAACAACTACTACGTCATGATTGTTCTCTTACCATCAGCTGTAAGACACATACTGATTTTTTAAAATGCTGAAATGTGAAAACATGTGAATCTTAGAATTGAAGAATCCAATGACATTCCCCTATTATCTGCATCATGGTGGCTATAAGCACGAACTTGGTAGCCAGATAGACATGAGTATTGACTCAGTCATTTAATTGCTGTGTGATTAATACTGGACAAGTTACTTAACCTCTGTAAGCCTTAGGTCATTTAAAAATAAGTATTATAGGGCTTCCCTGGTGGCGCAGTCATTGAGAGTCCACCTGCCGATGCAGGGGATACGGGTTCGTGCCCCGGTCCGGGAAGATCCCACATGCCACAGAGCGGCTAGGCCTGTGAGCCATGGCACTGAGCCTGCGGGTCCGGAGCCTGTGCTCCGCAACAGGAGAGGCCACAACAGTGAGAGGCCTGTGTACAGAAAAAAAAAAAAAAAGTATTATAGTAGTATCTACTGTACAGAATGATTATAGGTATGTAACAATGTAATTTCTAGACAAACTGCTAATTAAATATTAGATATTATGATTTTTATTAGAGGCATTATCTGTTTGGGTCTTCACAACCTCCTGTGAGGTAGTAGAAAGACAATATTATCCCCATTTGTTGCTGAGGAGAACAAGGATCAAAGATATTTTGATCTGCCCAAGATCATAAAGTCAGTAAGTGACTGGCTCCTCCGATATATATTCTCCCTAGATTGAGAGTGATAAATATACATATATTTCCCATTCTCATTTAAAAAATATTCAATTAGCTTAAAGAAAATAAAAATGACCTGAGCATTGTGAATATTTTTGGTTCTCCAGCAGCCCACTCCTCAATATCCCTTCCCAACTTTCAATCCATGTGCTTTGAAGCCAACCTCAATTCCTGGGTTCCAGGGATGGAACGTAAGGCCCAAGTTCAGCTAATCAGAACTTTGAATTCCCCTGGCTACAAAGATTGATCCAGAAATACGCACTTAACTCAAGCCAAGTTAGTCAGAATAAATCAGAGCTAATCTCAGGACTTTTACTTGAACAACCAGAAAGGGATATTTCAACAGAAAGGACATTTCCCCCTTCGGTTTGGCTTTGACTTGAGGAGATGTGAGGCTGGCGCAGCTGCTACCATCTTGTGACTGCACTGATCCTGAAAATGAAGTCAAAACGTGGCCAATCTGGGCACAGATAGAAACCAGCTACTAAATCCAATAAGTGGGTTTCTGAATCCAGCCTTGCTTGAATTTACCCTATTTTTAACTTCTCAGTTATTTGGGACAACAAATTCCCTTTCTCTGCACAAATTATAGCTTTCACCTCCTGAGCAAGGGACTCGAGGTAGTCCCAGTATAAGCCTAAAAGTGCTATGTGTTTAACAAGCACCAAGACTGCCATATCCAATACATAATTATTTATCTTTGTTCTGAAAAAGCAAAATTGGCCAAATCGTAATGATTAAACACCACTGATCTGCAGTGTACACAATTCCAAGAACAGGAAACAAATGTTTACTGTGTCAATTTCCATATCACTGGCCAAGCATCCTAAGGGTTTTTTATATTAATATATAGTAGGCAACACTATGGAAAAAGTTGGTTTAGATAAATTTAAGTATCTTGTGGTGTCAGTGACACATACATAGAATTATTTCACTATATCTAAGTCCACTCTGATTGGTATCATCATGCATTTAGAAATGACACTACGCAATTAAATTTTCTGTCTTTTAATCCTCTAAAATCTGACTAGTTAGAAACCCAAATATAATTAACACAATTAGCTAGTTACAATAATTTATTCAGACTTATAAAATTTAAATATGGTACAGAGTAAAATCTAGGCTCTTCAAAACAGCACTAGCACTAATATTTGAATATAAAAAGGGAAAAGAGGAAAATGGCAAATTCAAAACCTTGTTTACTAGGTAAGTAGTTAAGTTTCTTTGCTAAAATGTAAAATAATATTTATTGAGAAATTTAGTGTATCTAAGGTTCTTCCAGGAGAAATTAACAACTGTTGGGACATTTGTAAACATACAGAGAAATCTATATATTCCCCGCATCCTAGGATTCCCCTCTTATTTCCACCAGTAAAGGAACTACAGTACTATTTTGATTTTCTCATTCTTTCAACATGCTGACTTAAGGTGTTGCTTTAACATAGCGTTTTTAAACCATCTACTCCTACTACTAATCTACATGTTTTGTAAAAATGTTTGTACACAGAATGGGATTCCAAAGAGAAACAGATTGTAACTTAACACCACACATGGAGTTTAGTTGGATTTTATATATAATTCTATACAGTATAAATAACAAATCTGCAAAAGCACATGTGTTCAATAAGTATGAATATTAGCATATACATATGCTTCAATTTCAAATGTGATTCCTCTTTCTCTTTCATTACAGGTCAAAAATCCAGAGGGAGGTGGGAAGGAGGAGGTGGGGAACCCCCTTCAATTTATCACCTCAATAAATGACCCACACATACATTTTCCTTGAAACAGTAATTACTACTATCTTCCTTTGATATGGCAGGTGAAGGGTTAAATTAAAGAAGTCTTGTAGTTTGCCATGACTGCAGTGAAGGTCCGCTGTCCTCCTTCAGCCCTCATGAAGTTTTCTGCTTCTCATTTCTATTCTATGCTTGCTGTGAGGTATAGTGTCCTGTCGGTTACCTATGAACATTCAACTTCATAGGAGGAAATAAGAAATGAGAATAGCTGTGATCTGATCTTTATTTCACTAGAAGAGTTTTTCAAACTTTTTAGAACTCAGCCAATTTTAAGAAGTATATTTCTCATCACTACTCAGGACACACCAATATTTATGTTTATACATGTGTATGTCTAACTGAAGCAAGAATTTCAACCAGTGTTGACCCTTACTATGTGTAGTGAACTCTGATACCCTCTATTTTATTTTATTCGTCTTTGTATTTTTTTAAATGCTGTTTAAGAACCACTAAATTGATTCCATGATCCTTTAAGTCTTGACCTAAAGGGTTGAAAAACACTTTTATCAAGAGATAAAAGCAGCTTAAGCTAGAAAGAGCTTGAGTCTTGAAATAGGTTTAAAATCTGACTTTGCTATTGATGGCCATGTGACCTTTGGCAACATCCTTAGCTCATATGCTCAGTTTCCTCAACCATAGAATGGAGGTAATATTCCTACTTTGCAGGATGATCGTGAGGATCATTGAGTTGACATGTGAAAATCCAAGCTCATTCTCTGATATATGGTAGAACGAAAATAAATATTAGTTCATGGAGCATCCCTTATATCTCAAAAAGCCTAAGAGGGAGCAAGCTCTCTGTAGAAACACTGCTTTTCAAACCCTTTTAAACATTCTCCCTCTCCTTCCTTCTCAGGCTTTTTCACAAACTCATAGACAAATCACTTGTTTAAATTCTCTTGTTTATTAGGGGCCAAGTGAGCCTCAGCCACGGCCACATTGGCAAACACTGGAAGCACCCGGAAGTCCAGGGTAATGCTGGTGGCATGCATCGCCACAGGATCAACTTCAACAAATACCACCCAGGCTACCTTGGGAAAGTTGGTATGAGGCATTACCACTTAAAGAGGAACCAGAACTTCTGCCCAACTGTCAACCTTGATAAATTATGCACCTTGGTCAGTGAGCAGACTTGGGTAAATGCTGCAAAGAGCAAGACCGTAGCTGCTCCTATCATTTATATGGTGCTATCGGGCTACTACAAAGTTCTGGGGAAGGGAAAGCTCCCAAAGCAGCCTGTCATCATGAAGGCCAAATTCTCCAGCAGAAGATCTGAGGAGAAGATTAAGGATGTGGGTGGGGCTTGTGTCCTGGTAGCTTGAAGCCACATGGCGGAAGATTCATTAAATGTTAACAAGTGCTTTTCAAAAAATATAAATCAATAAACTCACTAGTCTAAAGAGTAAGAACTTACTAAATAAGGAACATTTAATATCTCAAACATTTCCACCAATTTCTGTGCAGACTTAATTAACAATTCTTTGGAATATTGGGTCAAAACCAGTATAAACTTCAAAATTCTTGGAGTGATCCTTGTCCATTATGATCTGACTCTGTTTTCATCTGCAACATTAGATCAAATTATAGCTACTTCCCTCAGCTTCCAAAGAATACCTGATTCATTCCCATTAGTTCCTGCCTTGTTATGCTCTGTTACACCTTTGTATTTTGTAAATGTTTCCTTTGTGCTGGCCTCATCATCTCATCCCAGCTTTCTGTTTTGACACTTAACTGCCTATGTAATCTTGGGCAAATTATTAACTCAGTATTTCTAAACATACTTTCCTCTTCTGTAATATAAGAATAATAATATTTACCACATGAAGATTCTTGAAAGGATATAATGACATCAGGGTTGTAAATTGCCTGACATATAATAAGCACTCAATGAATGATGATTGTTAATATTTTTATTGTGTTTATCAGTCAATGCTGAGTTAAAGTATCATCTATTCTAGCAAATCTTTGCTGACACTCCTGTTCTAGATTACATGCCCTACTTCTGGACTCTCTTCACACTCTGTGCAAATGTCTTATTGCATCATGTTCTAAGTGTTTGTTTTCTTTCTGCCTCCTCTACAGGACTGGAAAACCTCTTAAGGACAAGGACATGTCCTTTACCTTCAAATCTAGAGCATCTAGCAGGGTGCCTGGAACATTATAAGGTTTTTAATATGTTTGTTTGCTTAACTTGTTTTATGGATGACTAAAATACAAAAGTACATAATTACCACCTCTACCATACCTTTTAGAACTGGAGAACTATAAGAAAAAAATGGGTAGTCACTGGAAGAAATGCTACTCAAAATTAAAATGTTGTTCTTTAATTTCAAAGACAAAGTAACGCTAAGGAAGTATTTCTTCATTTCTGGCTTCCTTGGATTGCTTTAGAAGCCTGAAAAGTGAGGGCTCCTTTTTACAGTGACTCCAGTAGTTAATTTCATTCATTTAACAACAGTTTATTGTATAACAGCAGGGTACGCTACTCTATGTGTTGGGGGTATAGCAATGAAAAAAATAAAAGTCCACACCCTAGAAGAATTTATATCCCAATAGAAAAAAAGAGCCAAATAACTTAAATAAATATATTATATAAAGTATAATATACAATAGGTAGTAATAGATGCTATAGAAAAAATAAAGCACAATAAGGAAATGGATGGGATTTCCTGTTTTAGGAAAACTGAATCTGTTATGAGACAATATTTGAGGAAAAAACTGAATGAAGCAAAGAAATAAACAATGTGTTTAGGTCTCTGTAACACTTCTACACTTAATTCTAAAATTTTCCAGGATTGAAGTTGATAATAAACTAGGAAAGCAACTTTGTCACCCTAAGCAGTTGAAGGGGAGACCACCTCAGATGCTTAAAGTGGCATAACGAGCAGACATTTCAACTCAAGCACTAATTGAATTTCAGCCATGACCTTGCAGGAACACACTGAACTCTATTTAAAATTGCTATGGCAGTGACTCTGTGACTTAAAAGAAGTGTTTATGTGACCTGCAACCCTTTTATGCCATCAACTTCTTTTATCTGTTCAAAAAAGCCTGAACACTGACCCATATCTGCCAGGTTACTTGACTTAGTATTTCATTTATTTGGCCACTAAAATTAGTAAAAGTTCACTCCATCTAACTTTAAATAACTTAAATAACTTGACCAATTCCAGCATCTTTTTCAATATTGCCTATATCGTAAGCCTGCTTGGCTCCAATGTTAGTAAAATGGTATCCTAGACTAACGTTTCTCACTCCTTTGATGAATTGGTTACAACATCCAAGGTTTTTCTATTGACCTAAATTTGTTTTTGAAAACAAATCTCAAGTTCATATTAACATAGTCATTTCAAAGTATCTAAATTAACTTTCTTGCTTTTTAAAATGTCTATACTGAAGCACCATAAGCTGCAAAACCAGTATAATTTATCTAAGGGATATTTCTAGCCATGTTCAAGTTATATAGACATACTTGCAGGACTATAGGAAATCGAAATTGAATAAGAGAAAGGGACTCTCTAACTTCTTTCTGACAATAGTTGAAATAAACCTGTGTTACCCAGATAGTTAAGTAGCATTGCAAACAAATTAGTAAATAAGGAGAGGGATAAAACTACATTGGTTGACTTTATGGCTTATTTTGCATATTAGTGAAAATCTCTGACGTATAGGTAAAACAATAAGATCCCACCTGCAATGGATACTGCAACTTACATTTTTAAATTTTGGGAGAAGCATGTCTGTCAGTACTATAACAGACTTTATAATACACTCACAACTTAAAATAGATGTAATTGATTAGTTATTACTGTAGCTAAAAGTTGGATATATATTAGTTATTTCATACAACCTTAGAAAAACATGTAAACTCATTTAATTTAACATGCAACCATATTGATTGCAAATATCTCAAATGTATATATGTTCAACCAGAGAGACCCAAAACTCCATGCACACATAGATGATATAAAATTATTCAAATTATTTAAAGAAGTTCTTCTCTTCATTATTCACCAGTCATCTTTCTACTATCTTTTCATCTCCCAAAACCAACAAATCATTTAAGGATATATTTATGTGTTAATGGATTGCGGGGGTGGACAGAGAGTGATGGTGGCCTAAATTATAAAAATAATTGCCGAGAGACGGCTTAAAGATGGCGGAAGAGTAAGACGCGGAGATCTCCTTCTCCTCACAGAGACATCAGAAATACATCTACACGTGGAACTTCTCCTATAGAACACCCACCGAACGCTGGCAGAAGACCTCAGACCTCCAAAAAGGCAAGAAACTCCCCACATATCTGGGTAGGGCAAAAGAAAAAAGAATAAACAGGGACAAAAGAATAGGGATGGGACCAACGCCAGTGGGAGGGAGCCATGAAGGAGGAAAGACTCCCACACACTAGAAGCCCCTTCGCGGGCAGAGACTGCGGGCGCCGGAGGGGGAAGCTCCGGAGCCGCGGAGGACAGCTCAGCCACAGGGGTGCGGAGGGCAAAGCGGAGAGATTCCCGCAGAGGATCGGTGCCGACCGGCACTCACCAGCCCGAGAGGCTTGTCTGCTCACCCGCCACGGCGGGCGGGGCCGGGAGCTGAGGCTCAGGCTTCAGTCAGATCCCAGGGAAAGGTCTGGAGTTGGCAGAGTGAAAACAGCCTGAAGGGGGCTAGTGCGCCATGGCTGGCCGGGAGGGAGATCGGGAGAAGTCTGGAGCTGCCGAAGAGGCAAGAGACCTTTTCCTCCCTCTTTGCTGCCTGGGCGCAAGGAGACGGGATTAAGTGCGCCGCTTAAAGGAGCCCCAGAAGCGGGCGCGGAGCTGCCGAAGAGACAAGACATTTTTTCTTGCCTCTTTGCTTCCTCGGGCGTGAGGTGAGGGGGATTAAGAGCACCACGTAGAGGAACTCCAGAAACGGGCACGAGCAGCGGCTGTCGGCACGGACAGTAGAGACGGGTGTCGGACGCTAAGGTTGCTATTGCCACCACCAAGAGGCCTGTGTGTGAGCACAGGTCACTCTCCACACTGGCCCTCCCGGGAGCCCGTGCAGCCTGCCACTGCCGGGGTCCCAGGATCCAGGGACAGCTTCCCCAGGAGAACGCACGGTGCGCCTTGGGCCGGCACAGCGTCACATCGGCCTCTGCCGCCGCGGACTCGCCCTGCCCCCGTGCCACTCCCTCCCCCCAGCCTGAGTGAGCTGGAGCCCCCGAATCAACTGCTCCTTTAACATCGTCCTGTCTGAGCGAAGGGCAGTCGCCCTCGGATGACCTACACGCACAGGCGGCACCAAGTCCAAAGCTGAACCCCAGGAGCTGTGCGAACAGAGAGGAGAGGGGGAGGTCTCTCCCAGCAGCCTCAGAAGCAGTGGATTAAAGCTCCACAATCAACTTTAAGTGCCCTGCATCTGTGGAAAACCTGAATAGACAACGAATCATCCCAAGTTGAGGAGGTGGACTTTGGGAGCAAGATATACTATTATTTCCCCCTTTTTTTTTCTTTTTGTGAGTGTGTATGTGTGTGCTGCTGTGTGAGATTTTGTCTGTATAGCTTTGCTTTCACCATTTGTCCTAGGGTTAGACCGACCCATTTTTCTGTTTTTTTTTTTTTTAAGGAAATTTTTCTTCTTAATAATTATTTTTTATTTTAATAACTATACTTTATACTACTCTGTCTTCTCCCTTTCTTTCTTCCTTTCTTCCTTCCTTTCTTCCCTCCTTCCCTCCTTTCTTCCTTCCTTCCCCCTTCTTTCCTCCCTTCCTCTCTTCCTTCCTCCCTTTCTTCCTCTGCACCTTCCTTCCTTCCTTTCTTGCTTCCTTCCTTCATTTCTTCCTTCCTTTCTTCCTTCCTTCCCTCCCTCCCTCCTTCCTTCCTTTTCTTTCCTTTCTATTTTTTTCTACCTTTTATTTTGAGCCGTGTGGATTAAAGGTTCTTGGCGCCCCAGCCAGGCACCAGGGCGGTGTCTCTGAGGTGGGAGAACCAACCTCAAGACACTGGTCCACAAGAGACCTCCCATCTACACGCAATATGAAATGGCGAAAATCTCCCAGAGATCTCCATCTCAACACCAAGACCCAGCTTCACTCAAGGACCAGCAAAGAACAGTGCTGGACACCCTATCCCCAACAAAGAGTAAGACAGGTCTACAGCCCCATCCATCAGCAGAGAGGCTGCCTAAAATCATAATAAGGTTACCAACATCTCCAAACACACCACCAGACGAGGACCTGCCCACCAGAAAGACAAGATCCAGCCTCATCCACCAGAACAGAGGCACGAGTCCCCCCAACCAGGGAATCTACTCAACCCACTGAACCAACCTTAGCCACTGGGGACAGCCACCAAAAACAACGGGAACTACGAACCTGCAGCGTGCAAACAGGAGACCCCAAACACAGTAAGATAAGTGAAATGAGAAGACAGAAAAACACACAACAGATGAAGGAGCAAGATAAAAACACACCAGACCTAACAAATGAAGAGGAAATAGGCAGTCTACCTGAAAAAGAATTCAGAATAATGATAGTAAAGATGATTCAAAACCTTGGAAAGAGAATAGGCAATTTGCAAGAAACAGTTAACAGGGACCTAGAAGAAATAAAGAGGAAGCAAGAAACGATGAGCAACACAATAAATGAAATGAAAAATACTCTAGATGGGATCAATAGCAGAATAACTGAGGCAGAAGGACGGATAAGTGACCTGGAAGATAAAATAGTGGAAATAACTACTGCAGAGCAGAAGAAAGAAAAAAGAATGAAAAGAACTGAGGACAGTCTCAGAGACTTCTGGGACAACATTAAACGCACCAACATTCGAATTATAGGGGTCCCAGAAGAAGAAGAGAAAACGAAAGGGACTGAGAAAATATTTGAAGAGATTACAGTTGAAAACTTCCCTAATATAGGAAAGAAAATAGTCAATCAAGTCCAGGAAGCACAGAGAGTCCCATACAGGATAAACCCAAAGAGAAACACGCCAAGACACATAATAATCAAACTGTCAAAAATTAAAGACAAAGAAAACATATTAAAAGCAGCAAGGGAAAAACAACAAATAACACACAAGGGAATCCCCATAAGGCTAACATCTGATCTTTCAACAGAAACTCTACAAGCCAGAAGGGAGTGGCAGGACATATTTAAAGTGATGAAGGAAAAAAACCTACAACCAAGATTACTCCACCCAGCAAGGATCTCATTCAGATTTGATGGAGAAATTAAAAACTTTACAGACAAGCAAAAGTTGAGAGAGTTCAGCACCACCAAACCAGCTCTACAACAAATCCTAAAGGAACTCCTCTAGGCAAGAAACACAAGAGAAGGAAAAGACCTACAAGAACAACCCGAAACAATTAAGTAAATGGTAATAGGAACATACATATCGATAATTACCTTAAATGTAAATGGATTAAATGCTCCCACCAAAAGACACAGACTGGCTGAATGGATACAAAAACAGGACCCATATATATGCTGTCTACAAGAGACCCACTTCAGACCTAGGGACACTTACAGGCTGAAAGTGAGGGGATGGAAAAAGATATTCCATGCAAATGGAACTCAGAAGAAAGCTGGAGTAGCAAGTCTCATATCAGACAAAATAGACTTTAAAATAAAGACTATTACAAGAGACAAAGAAGGACACTACATAATGATCAAGGGATCGATCCATGAAGAAGATATAACAATTGAAATATTTATGCACCCAACATAGGAGCACCTCAATACATAAGGCAAATACTAACAGCCTTAAAAGGGGAAATCGACAGTAACACAATTATAACGGGGGACTTTAACACCCCACTTTCACCAATAGACAGATCATCCAAGATGAAAATAAATAAGGAAACACAAGCTTTAAATGATACATTACACAAGATGGACTTAATTGATATGTATAGGACATTTCATCCAAAAACAACAGAATACACATTTTTCTCAAGTGTTCATGGAACATTCTCCAGGATTGATCATATATTGGGTCACAAATCTAGTCTTGGCAAATTTATGAAAATTGAAATCGTATCAAGTATCTTTTCTGACCACAACGCTATGACACTAGATATCAATTACAGGAAAAGATCTGTAAAAAATACCAACACATGGAGGCTAAACAATACACTACTTAATAACGAAGTGATCACTGAAGAAATCAAAGAGGAAATCAAAAAATACTTAGAAACAAATGACAATGGAGACACAACGACCCAAAACCTATGGGATACAGCAAAAGCAGTTCTAAGAGGCAAGTTTATAGCAATACAATCATACCTTAAGAAACAGGAAACATCTCGAATAAACAACCTAACTTTGCACTTAAAGCAATTAGAGAAAGAAGAACAAAAAAACCCCAAATTTAGCAGAAGGAAAGAAATCATAAAGATCAGATCAGAAATAAATGAAAAAGAAGTGAAGGAAACAATAGCAAAGATCAATAAAAGTAAAAGCTGGTTCTTTGAGAAGATAAATAAAATTGATAAACCATTAGCCAGACTCATCAAGAATAAAAGGGAGAAGACTCAAATCAATAGAATTAGAAATGAAAAAGGAGATATAACAACTGACACTGCAGAAATACAAAAGAGTATTAGAGATTACTACAAGCAACTGTATGCCAATAAAATGGACAACCTGGAAGAAATGGACAAATTCTTAGAAATGCACAACTGCCGAGACTGAACCAGGAAGAAATAGAAAATATGAACAGACCAATCACAAGCACTGAAATTGAAACTGTGATTAAAAATCTTCCAACAAACAAAAGCCCAGGACCAGATGGCTTCACAGGCGAATTCTATCAAACATTTAGAGAAGAGCTAACACCTGTCCTTCTCAAACTCTTCCAACAGATAGCAGAGGGAGGAACACTCCCAAACTCATTCTATGAGGCCAACATCACCCTGATACCAAAACCAGAAAAAGACGTCACAAAGAAAGAAAACTAGAGGCCAATATCACTGATGAACATAGATGCAAAAATCCTCAACAAAATATTAGCAAACAGAATCCAACAGCACATTAAAAGGATCATACACCATGATCAAGTGGGGTTTATCCCAGGAATGCAAGGATTCTTCAATATACGCAAATCAATCAATGTGATACACCATATCAACAAACTGAAGGAGAAAAACCATATGATCATCTCAATAGATGCAGAGAAAGCTTTTGACAAAATTCAGCTCTCATTTATGATAAAAACCTTGCAGAAAGTAGGCATACAGGGAACTTTCCTCAACATAATAAAGGCCATATATGACAAACCCACAGCTAGGATCGTTCTCAATGGTGAAAAACTGAAACCATTTCCACTAAGATCAGGAACAAGACAAGGTTGCCCACTCTCACCACTCTTACTCAACATAGTTTTGGAAGTTCTAGCCACAGCAATCAGAGGAGAAAAAGAAATAAAAGGAATCCAAATAGGAAAAGAAGAAGTAACGCTGTCACTGTTTGCAGATGACATGATACTATACATAGAGAATCGTAAGGATGCTACCAGAAAACTACTAGAGCTAATCAATGAATTTGGTAAAGTTGCAGGATACAAAATTAATGCACAGAAATCTCTGGCATTCTTATACACTAATGATGAAAAATCTGAGAGTGAAATTAAGAAAACACTCCCATTTACCATTGCAACAAAAAGAATAAAATATCTAGGAATAAACCTACCTAAGGAGACAAAAGACTTGTATGCAGAAAACTATAAGACACTGATGAAATAAATTAAAGGTGATACAAATAGGTGGAGAAATATACCATGTTCTTGGATTGGAAGAATCAACAGAGTGAAAATGACTATACTACCCAAAGCAATCTACCGATTCAATGCAATCCCTATCAAATTACCAGTGGCATTTTTTACAGAACTAGAACAAAAAATTTCACAATTTGTATGGAAACACAAAAGACCCAGAATAGCCAAAGCAATCTTGAGAACGAGAAATGGAGCTGGAGGAATTAGGCTCCCTGACTTCAGACTCTACTACAAGGCTACAGTAATCAAGACAATATGGTACTGGCACAAAAACAGAAATATAGATCAATGGAACAGGATAGAGAGCCCAGAGATAAACCCACACACATATGGTCACCTTATCTTTGATAAAGGAGGGAAGGATATACAGTGGAGAAAAGACAGCCTCTTCAATAAGTGGTGCTGGCAAAAATGGACAGCTACATGTAAAAGTATGAAATTAGAACAATCCCTAACACCACACACAAAAATAAACTCAAAATGGGTTAAAGACCTAAATGTAAGGCCAGACACTATCAAACTCTTAGAGGAAAACATAGGCAGAACACTATACGACATAAATCACAGCAAGATCCTTTTTGACCCATCTCCTAGAGAAATGGAAATAAAAACAAAAATAAACAAATGGGACCTAATGAAACTTAAAAGCTTTTGCACAGCAAAGGATACCATAAACAAGACCAAAACACAACCCTCAGAATGGGAGAAAATATTTGCAAATGAAGCAACTGACAAAGGATTAATTTCCAAAATTTATAAGCAACTCATGCAGCTCAATAACAAAAAAACAAACAACCCAATCCAAAAATGGGCAGAAGAACTAAATAGACATTTCTCCAAAGAAGATATACAGATTGCTAACAAACACATGAAAGAATGCTCAACCTCATTAATCATTAGAGAAATGCAAATCAAAACTACAATGAGATATCATCTCACACCGGTCAGATTGGCCATCATCAAAAACTCTAGAAACAATAAATGCTGGAGAGGGTGTGGAGAAAAGGGAACCCTCTTGCACTGCTGGTGGGAATGTAAATTGATACAGCCGCTATGGAGAACAGTATGGAGGTTCCTTAAAAAACTACAAATAGAACTACCATACGACCCAGCAATCCCACTACTGGGCATATACCCTGAGAAAACCATAATTCAGAAAGACTCATGTACCAAAATGTTCATTGCAGCTCTATTTACAATAGCCAGGACATGGAAGCAACCTAAGTGTCCATCAACAGATGAATGGATAAAGAAGATGTGGCACATATATACAATGGAATATTACTCAGCCATAAAAAGAAATGAAACTGAGTTATTTATAATGAGGTGGATGGACCTGGAGTCTGTCATACAGAGTGAAGTAAGTCAGAAGGAGAAAAACAAATACCGTATGCTAACACACATATATGGACTCTAAGGGGAAAAAATGTCATGAAGAGATTAGTGGTAGGACGGGAATAAAACACAGACTTACTAGAGCATGGACTTGAGGATATGGGGAGGGGGAAGGGTGGGCTGTGACGAAGTGAGAGAGTGGCAGGGACATATATACACTATCAAATGTAAATTAGATAGCTAGTGGGAAGCTGCCGCATAGCACAGGGAGATCACCTCTGTGCTTTGTGACCACCTAGAGGGGTGGGATAGGGAGGGTGGGAGAGAGGGTGATGCAAGAGGGAAGAGATATGGGAACATATGTGTATGTATAACCGATTCACTTTGTTGTAAAGGAAAAACTAACACACTATTGTAAAACAATTATACTCCAATAAAGATGTTTAAAAATAAATAAATAAATAAATAAAAATAATTGCCTTCATTCTTCAATTGGATGTGTATGTGCAACACAGCTTCATTTGAGATGAAAAATTTGTCTAATATTAAAATAATATGCAAGGTCAGTATCATTTTTCTACTATATTTAGTGATTTGTAAGGCTGTTTTAATTGTTACTTGGCTCTCCTGTGATGTAATAATAACCAGATCACTATTTCCCAAACTTGTCTTGTCAGAAGAATCAGTAAACCACAGTCCAGACCTACTAATTCAGTATTTCCAGAGGTGAGGTCTGAATTTCTAACAAGAAAATGAAAGGCTGCTTCTTACCTTTAGGCAAATCTGAGAAAAATTGGACCAAGTAATTGATGAATTGTAAATAAAGGCTGAGAATCATCATCTTTTACATGTGCAAATAACTTCTTATAGGTCTTTCCTCTGACTCAAAGCCAGAATCAAGAGTAAATATTATAGTTACCAGAGGGTAGAGGGAGGGAGGGATAATATGGGGGATTGGGGTTGACATACACACAGTATTATATATAAAATAGGTAACTAATAAGGACCAACTGTATAGCACAGAGAAATCTACTCAGTACTCTGTAATGATCCATATGGGAAAATAATCTAGAAAAGAGCAGATATAGGTATACTTATAACTGATTATCTTTGCTGTCCAGCAGAAAGGAACACAACACTGTAAATCAACTATATTCCAATAAAATTTTTTATAAAAAGAGTAAATGTGATAACAAAATGGATTCCAGACTTGAATGTAAGAACTGAAACAATAAAACTAGAAGAAAACATAGGCAGTAAACCCTTCGACATCAGTCTTAGAAGTATCTTCTAAATTTCAGGACACTGCTCCACAAGAACTCCCAGCTCCACGGGATATCAAATGGTGAAAATCTCCCAGAGATCTCCATCTCAACAGCGAGACCCAGCGCTACTCAACGACCAGCAAGCTACAGTGCTGGACACCCTATGCCAAACAACTAGCAAGACAGGAACACAGCCCCATCCATTAGCAGAGAGGCTGCCTAAAATCATAAGGCTACAGACACCCTAAAACACACCACCAGATGTGGACCGGCCCATCAGAAAGACAAGATCCAGCCTCATCCACCAGAACACAGGCACTAGTCCCCTCAACCAGGAAACCTATTCAAACCATTGAACCAACCTTAGCGACTGGGGACAGACACGAAAAACAATGGGAACAACGAACCTGCAGCCTATGAAAAGGAGACCCCAAACACAGTAAGATAAGCAAAATGAAAAGACAGAAAAATACACAGCAGATTAAGGAGCAAGGTAAAAACCAACCAGACCTAACAAATGAAGAGGAAATAGGGAGTCTACCTGAAAAAGAATTCAGATTAATGATAGTAAAGATGATCCAAAATCTTGGAAATAGAATAGAAAAAAATGCAAGAAACATTTAACAAGGACCTAGAAGAACTAAAGAGGAATCAAGCAATGATGAAAAATACAATAAATGACATTAAAAATACTGTAGATGGGATTAATAGCAGAATAACTGAGGCAGAAGAACAGATAAGAGACCTGGAAGATAAAATACTGAAAATAACTACTGCTGAGCAGAATAAAGAAAAAAGAATGAAAAGAACTGAGGACAGTCTCAGAGACTTCTGGGACAACATTAAATGCACCAACATTCGAATTATAGGGGTCCCAGAAGAAGAAGAGAAAAAGAAAGGGACTGAGAAAATATTTGAAGAGATTATAGTTGAAAACTTCCCTAATATGGGAAAAGAAATAGTTAATCAAGTCCAGGAAGCACAGAGAGTCCCATACAGGATAAATCCAAGGAGAAACATGCCAAGACACGTATTAATCAAACTGTCAAAAATTAAATACAAAGAAAACATATTAAAAGCAACAAGGGAAAAACAACAAATAACACATGAGGGAATCCCCATAAGGTTAACAGCTGATCTTTCAGAAGAAGCTCTGCAAGCCAGAAGGGAGTGGCAGGACATATTTAAAGTGATGAAGGAGAAAAACCTACAACCAAGATTACTCTACCCAGCAAGGATCTCATTCAGATATGTTGGAGAAATTAAAACCTTTACAGACAAGCAAAAGCTGAGAGAGTTCAGCACCACCAAACCAGCTTTACAACAAATGCTAAAGGAACTTCTCTAGGCAAGAAACACAAGAGAAGGAAAAGACCTACAAGAACAAGCCCAAAACAATTAAGGAGGGGGGAGGCGAGACGATGGTGGAAGAGTAAGACGCGGGATCACCTTCCTCCTCAAAGTTACATCAGAAATACATCTACACGTGGAACTTCTCCTATAGAACACCCACCGAACACTGGCAGAAGACCTCAGACCTCCCAAAAGGCAAGAAACTCCCCACATACCTGGGTAGGGCAAAAAAAAAAAAAAAAAAAAAAAAGAATTAGCAGAGACAAAGAATAGGGATGGGACCTGCACCAGTGGGAGGGAGCCGTGAAGGAGGAAAGGTTCCCACACACTAGAAGCCCCTTTGTGGGTGGAGACTGCGGGTGGTGGAGGGGGGAAGCTTCAGAGCCGTGGAGGAGAGCGCTGCAACAGGGTATGGAGGGCAAAGCAGAGAGATTCCCGCAGAGGACCGGTGCCGACCAGCACTCACCAGCCCGAGAGGCTTGTCTGCTCACCCGCCAGGGCGGGCGTGGCTGGGAGCTGAGCCTTGGGCTTCAGTAGGATCCCAGGGAAAGGTCTGGAGTTGGCAGAGTGAAAACAGCCTGAAGGGGTTAGTGCACCACGGCTAGCCAGGAGGGAGTCTGGTTGAAGTCTGGAGCTGCCGAAGAGGCCAGAGACCTTTTCTTCCCTCTTTGCTTCCTGGTGCGCGAGGAGAGGGGTTTAAGTGCGCCACTTAAAGGAGCTCCAGAAACGGGGCGGAACTACTGAAGAGACAATAGACTTTTTCTTGCCTCTTTGTCTCCTGGGGTGAGAGGAGAGGGGATTAAGGACACCGTACAGGAGCTCCAGAAATGGGCGCCAGCCGCAGCTGTCGGAGTGTACAGCAGAGACGGGTGTGGGACGCTAGGGTTGTTGCTGCCTCCAACAAGAGGCCTGTGTGCGAGCACAGGTCACTCGCCACACTGCCCCTCCCGGGAGCCCGTGCAGCCCGCCACTGCCATGGCCCCATGATCTAGGGACAGCTTCCCCAGGAGAATGCGCGGTGCACTTCAGGCCAGTGCAGCGTCACGCCAGACACTGCCGTCTCAGGCTTGCCCCGCATCTGTGCCCCTCCCTCGCCCCGGCCTGTGCCAGAGCCCCCAAATCAGCTGCTCCTTTAACCCCGTCCTGTCTGAGCAAAGGGCAGACGCCCTCGGACGACCTACACGCAGAGGTGAGGTCAAGTCCAAAGCTGAACCCCAGGAGCTGTGCGAACAAAGAGGAGAGGGGGAGGTCTCTCCCAGCAGCATCAAAAGCAGCAGATTAAAGCTCCACAGTCAACTTGAAGTGCCCTGCATCTGTGGAAAACCTGAATAGACAGCGAACTATCCCAAGTTGAGGAGGTGGACTTTGGGAGCAAGATATACTATTATTTTCCCCTTTTTTCTTTTTGTGAGTGTGTATGTGTGTGCTGCTGTGTGAGATTTTGTCAGTATACCTTTGTTTTCACCATTTGTCCTAGGGTTAGACCGACCCGTTGTTTTTTTTTTAATAGAAATTTTTCTTCTTAATAATTATTTTTTATTTTAATAACTATATTTTATCCCACTTTATTTTGTCTTCTCCCTTTCTATCTTCCTTTCTTCCCTCCTTTCTTCCCTACTTCCCTCCTTTCTTCCTCCCTTCCTTCCTCCCTTCTTTCCTCCCTTCCTTCCTCCCTTCCTTCCTTCCTTTTTTCCTCCCTTCCTTCCTCTCTTCCTTCCTCTCCTCCTTCCTTCCTTCCTTCCTCCCTTCCTTTCTTCCTTCCTTCCTTCCTTCTTTTCTTTCCTTTATACTTTTTCTTCCTTTTATTTTGAGCTGTGTGGATTAAAGGCTCTTGGCACTCCAGCCAGGTGTCAAGGCTCTGTCTCTGAGGTGGGAGAACCAACCTCAGGACACTGGTCCACAAGAGACCTCCCAGCTACACGCAATATCAAATGGTGAAAATCTCCCAGAGATCTCCATCTCGACACCAAGAACCAGCTTCACTCAAGGACCAGCAACAAACAGTGCTGGACACCCTATGCCCAACAAAGAACAAGACAGGTCTACACCCATTCCATTAGCAGAGAGGCTGCCTAAAATCATAATAAGGCTACCAACATCCCCAAACACACCACCAGACGTGGACCTACCCACCAGAAAGACAAGATCCAGCCTCATCCACCAGAACACAGGCACTACTCCCCCCAACCAGGGAACCTACTCAACCCACTGAACCAACCTCAGCCATTGGGGACAGCCCCCCAAAACAGCGGGAACTACGAACCTGCAGCCTGCAAAAAGAAGACCCCAAACACAGTAAGATAAGCAAAATGAGAAGACAGGAAAACACACAGCAGATGAAGGAGAAAGATAAAAACACACCAGACCTAACAAATGAACAGGTAATAGGCAGTTTACCTGAAAAAGAATTCAGAATAATGATAGTAAAGATGATCCAAAATCTTGGAAATAGACTAGACAAATTGCAAGAAACAGTTAACAAGGACCTAGAAGAAATAAAAAGGAGGCAGGCAACTATGAGCAACACAATAAATACAATGAAAAATACTCTAGATGAGATCAATAGCAGAATAATTGAGGCAGAAGGACGGATAAGTGACTTGGAAGATAAATTAGTGGAAATAACTACTGCAGACCAGAATAAAGAAAAAAAGAATGAAAAGAACTGAGGACAGTCTTAGAGACCTCTGGGACAACATTAAATGCACCAACATTCGAATTATAGGGGTCCCAGAAGAAGAAGAGAAAAAGAAAGGGACTGAGAAAATATTTGAAGAGATTACACTTGAAAACTTCCTTAATATAAGAAAAGAAATAGTCAATCAAGTCCAGGAAGCACAGAGAGTCCCATACAGGATAAACCCAAGGATAAACACGCCAAGACACATAATAATCAAACTGTCAAAACTTAAATACAAAGAATACGTATTAAAAGCAGCAAGGGAAAAACAACAAATAACACACAAGGGAATCCCCATAAGGTTAACATCTGATCTTTCAGCAGAAACTCTACAAGCCAGAAGGGAGTGGCAGGACATACTTAAAGTGATGAAGGAAAAAACCCTACAACCAAGATTACTCTACCCAGCAAGGATCTCATTCAGATTTGATGGAGAAATTAAAACCTTTACAGACAAGCAAAAGCTGAGAGAGTTCAGCACCACCAAACCAGCTCTACAACAAATCCTAAAGGAACTCCTCTAGGCAAGAAACACAAGAGAAGGAAAAGACCTACAAGAACAACCCGAAACAATTAAGTACATGGTAATAGGAACATACCTATCGATACTTACCTTAAATGTAAATGGATTAAATGCTCCCACCAAAAGACACAGACTGGCTGAATGGATACAAAAACAAGACCCATATATATGCTGTCTACAAGAGACCCTCTTCAGACTTAGGGACACATACAGACTGAAAGTGAGGGGATGGAAAAAGATATTCCATGCAAATGGAAATCAGAAGAAAGCTGGAGTAGCAAGTCTCATATTAAACAAAATAGACTTTAAAATAAAAACCATTACAAGAGACAAAGGACACTACATAATGATCAAGGGATTGATCCATGAAGAAGATATAACAATTCTAAATATTTATGCACCCACATAGGAGCACCTCAATACATAAGGCAAATCCTAACAGCCATAAAAGGGCAAATCGACAGTAACACAATCATAGTAGGGGACTTTAACACCCCACTTTCACCAATGGACAGATCATCCAAAATGAAAATAAATAAGGAAACACAAGCTTTAAATGATACATTACACAAGATGGACTTAATTGATATGTATAGGACATTCCATCCAAAAACAACAGAATACACATTTTTCTCAAGTGCTCATGGAACATTCTCCAGGATAGATCATATATTGGGTCAAAAATTTAGACTTGGCAAATTTAAGAAAAGTGAAATCATATCAAGTATCTTTTCCAACCACAATGCTATGAGATTAGATATTAATTATAGGAAAAGATCTGTAAAAAATACAAACACATGGAGGCTAAGCAATACACTACTTAATAACGAAGTGATCACTGAAGAAATCAAAGAGGAAATCAAAAAATACTTAGAAACAAATGATAATGGAGACACGATGACCCAAAACCTATGGGATGCAGCAAAAGCAGCTCTCTGAGGGAAGTTTATAGCAATACAGTCATACCTTAAGAAACAGGAAACATCTCGAATAAACAACCTAACTTTGCAGCTAAAGCAATTAGAGAAAGAAAAACAAAAAAACCCCAAGTTTAGCAGAAGGAAAGAAATCATAAAGATCAGATCAGAAATTAATGAAAAAGAAATGAAGGAAACAATAGCAAAGATCAATAAAAGTAAAAGCTGCTTCTTTGAGAAGATAAATAAAATTGATAAACCATTAGCCAGACTCATCAAGAAAAAAAGGGAGAAGACTCAAATCAATAGAATTAGAAATGAAAAAGATGTAACAACTGACACTGCAGAAATAGAAAAGATTATTAGAGATTACTACAAGCAACTGTATGCCAATAAAATGGACAACCTGGAAGAAATGGACAAATTCTTAGAAATGCACAGGTTGCCGAGACTGAACCAGGAAGAAATAGAAAATATGAACAGACCAATCACAAGCACTGAAATTGAAACTGTGATTAAAAATCTTCCAACAAACAAAAGCCCAGGACCAGATGGCTTCACAGGCGAATTCTATCAAACATTTAGAGAAGAGCTAACACCTATCCTTCTCAAACTCTTTGAAAAGACAGCAGAGGGAGGAACACTCCCAAACTCATTCTAGGAGGCCACCATCACTGTGATACCAAAACCAGACAAAGATGTCACAAAGAAAGAAAACTACAGGCCAATATTACTGATGAACATAGATGCAAAAATCCTCAACAAAATACTAGCAAACAGAATCCAACAGCACATTAAAAGGATCATACACCATGATCAAGTGGGGTTTATTCCAGGAATGCAATATACGCAAATCAATCAATGTGATACACCATATCAACAAACTGAAGGAGAAAAACCATATGATCATCTCAATAGATGCAGAGAAAGCTTTAGACAAAATTCAACATCCATTTATGATAAAAACCCTGCAGAAAGTAGGCATAGAGGGAACCTTCCTCAACATAATAAAAGCCATATATGACAAACCCATAGCCAACATCATCCTCAATGCTGAAAAACTGAAAACATTTCCACTAAAATCAGGAACAAGACAAGGTTACCCACTCTCACCACTCTTATTCAACATAGTTTTGGAAGTTCTAGTGACAGCAATCAGAGAAGAAAAAGAAATAAAAGGAATCCAAATCAGAAAAGAAGCAAAGTTGTCACTGTTTGCAGATGACATGATACTATACATAGAGAATCCAAAGGATGCTACCAGAAAGCTACTAGAGCTAATCAATGAATTTGGTAAAGTAGAAGGATACAAAATTAATGCACAGAAATGTCTAGCATTCTTATACACTAATGATGAAAACTCTGAGAGTGAAATCAAGAAAACACTCCCATTTACCATTGCAACAAAAAGAATAAAATATCTAGGAATAAACCTACCTAAGGATACAATAGACCTCTATGCAGAAAATTATAAGACACTGATGAAAGAAATCAAAGATGATACAAATAGATAGAGAGATATACCACGTTCTTGGATTGGAAGAATCAACATTGTGAAAATGACTCTACTACCCAAAGCAATCAACAGATTCAATGCCCTATCAAACTACCCCTGGCATTTTTTACAGAGCTGCAACAAAAGATTTCACAATTTGTATGGAAACACAAAAGATCCCGAGTAGCCAAAGCAATCTTGAGAATGAAAAATGGAGCTGGAGCAATCAGGCTCCCTGACTTCAGACTATACTACAAAGCTACAGTAATCAAGAAAGTGTGGTACTGGAACAAAAATGGATATATAGATCAATGGAACAGAAGAGAAAGCCCAGACATAAACCCACATACATATGGTCACCTTACCTTTGATAAAGGAGGCAAGAATATAGAGTAGAGAAAAGACAGCCTCTTCAATAAGTGGTGCTGGGAAAACTGGACAGGTCCATGCAAATGTATGAAATTAGAACACTCCCTAATACCATACACAAAAATAAACTCAAAAGGGGTTAAAGACCTAAATGTAAGGCCAGACACTATCAAACTCTTAGAGGAAAACATAGGCAGAACACTATACGACATGAATCACAGCAAGATCCTTTTTGACCCAACTCCTAGAGAAATGGAAATAAAAACAAAAATAAACAAATGGAACCTAATGAAACTTAAAAGCTTTTGCACAGCAAAGGATACCATAAACAAGACCAAAAGACAACCCTCAGAATGGGAGAAAATATTTGCAAATGAAGCAACTGACAAAGGATTAATCTCCAAAATTTATAAGCAACTCATGCAGTTCAATAACAAAAAGACAAAAAATGGGCAGAAGACCTAAATAGATATTTCTCCAAAGAATATATACAGATTGCCAACAAACACATGAAAGAATGCTCAACATCATTAATCATTAAAGAAATGCATATCAAAACTACAATGAGATATCCTCTGACACCGGTCAGAGTGACCATCATCAAAAACTCTAGAAACAGTAAATGCTGGAGAGGGTGTGGAGAAAAAGGAACACTCTTGCACTATTGGTGGGAATATAAATTGATACAGCCACTATGGAGAACAGTATGGAGGTTCCTTAAAAAACTACTAATAGAACTACCATATGACCCAGCAATCCCACTACTGGGCATATACCCTGAGAAAACCATAATTCAATAGGAGTCATGTACCAAAATGCTCATTGCAGCTCTATTTACAATAGCCAGGACATGGAAGCAACCTAAGTGTCCATCGACAGATGAATGGATAAAGAATTTGTGGCACATATATACAATGGAATATTAGTCATAAAAATAAAGAAATTGAGTTATTTGTAGCGAGGTGGATGGAACTGGAGTCTGCCATACAGAGTGAAGTAAGTCAGAAGGAGAAAAACAAGTATCATATGCTAACACATATATATGGAATCTAAGAAAAAATAAATGTCATGAAGAGCCTAGGGGTAGGATGGGAATAAAACACAGACCTACTAGAGCATGGACCTGAGGATATGGGGAGGGGGAAGGGTAAGCTGTGATGAAGTGAGAGACTGGCATGGACATATATACACTACCAAACGTAGGGTGGATAGCTAGTGGGAAGCAGCCGCATGGCCCAAGGAGATTAGCTAGATGTTTTGTGACCACCTAAAGGGGTGGGATAGGGAGGGTGGGAGGGTTGGAGCTGCAAGAGAGAAAAGATATGGGAACATATGTATATGTATACCTGATTCACTTTGTTGTAAAGCAGAAACCAACATACTATTAAAGCAACACACTATAAAGCAATTATACTCCAATAAAGAAGTTTTAAAAAAAAGTATCTTTCTATGTATGTCTCCTCAGGTGAGGGAAACAAAAATAAACAAATGGGATTACATCAAACTAAAAAACTGTGCAGCAAAGGAAACAATCAATAAAGCAAAAAGACAACCTACCAAATGGGAGAAGATATTTGCAAATTATATATCTGATAAGGGGTTAACATCCAAAATATATAAAGAACTTATACTATTCAACAACAAGAGACTTAATTTAAAAATGGACAAAGGAGCTGACATTTTTCCAAAGAAGATATACATATGGCACATGAAAAGATGTTCAACATCAGCAGTTATTGTGGAAATGCAAATCAAAACCATGATGAGATATCACCTCACACCTGTCAGAGTGGCTGTTATCCAAAAGACAAGGAATAACAAGTGTTGGCAAGGATGTGGAAAAAAGGGAAGCCTCACAGTCTGTTGGTGGGAATGTAAATTGTTGCAGCCCCTGTGGAAGACAGTATGGAGATTCTTCATAAAATTAAGAATAGAACTACTATATGATCCAACTATCCCACTTCTTGGTATTTATCCAAAGAATACAAAACCTAGTCTGCACTCCATGTTCATTGCACCCGCCTGTTCATTGCAGCATTATTTACAATAGCCAAGAAATGGAAACAACCCTAAATGCTCATTAACAGATAAGTGGATAAAGAAGACATGGTGGAGTACTACTCAGCCATAAAGAAGAATGAAATTTTGCCATTTGCAAATGGATGAACTTGGAGGGTATTATGCAAAGTGAAATAAGTCAGAAGGAGAAAAACAAATACCATATTATTTCACTCATATGTGAAATATTTTAAAAAACTAATAAACAAACAAAAACAAAATAAATGAACAAACCAAACCAAATAAAAACAAACACATAGATACAGAGAATAGACCAGTGGTTACCAGAGGGGAAAGGGCAAGGGGGAAGGCAAAATGGGTAAAGGATGTCAACTGTACGGTGATGAATGGAAACTAAATTTTTGGTGGTGAACACATCATGGGGTATACAGAAGTAGATATAGAATGTCGTCCTCATGAGACATATAATGTTATTTTAAAACCTCAAGAAATTAAAATTTTAAAACAGTAAATGTAATTATCATTGACTTTACAGTGGGGGCAAGAAATAAAAATATTATTCCAACAAATGACATCACAGTTCCTAAAAAGTTTATCTTTGTTTGGAAGTAATAATATGTTGAGGATTCACTTTGAGTGGTAAAGTTGAGATTAGGAGAGCATGGTAAGAAGACAAAAGAAGCCTTTCCTTTCTGTGAGTCATGAGTCTATCAGAATAAGGTAAGAAAGAGAAATGACATTTTCTTTTAGTAAGCAATATTGCAATGTTTTATTTACTCTTTGTTCAAAGAGAGAATATCTTTGACCTCGTTAGTATAATGGGGATCTTTTGAACAGATTTAAAAAACCCACAATTACTAAATAGAGTAAGAATGTTCCTAGAGCTAGATAAAATGTATATATTTTTCAAAAATATGCATAAAGGCATAGGAGAGCTAACAAGGCAGTGACAACTTGACATCTCAGAGGGGAGAAAAGAACAGAGAAGGGAGTCCAATAATCAGCACCCCTCAAGGGATTTGCTGATTCTCAAGTAGAAAATGAGAAGCTGAAAATAATTTCTGGATGTCTTATAAGACTAAGGCATAAAAATGGAGTTCAGGATGCATTAAGGAAGAGGGTCACCAATGTAAACACCCTAGCTTTTAGCTGAGACCCCTGAAGGTCATACCCTAGAAATAAAGACAAACTAAAAGAAGCTGGGCCGAAGAAATATTGGAAACTGTCTTCAAGTCAGCTCAGTTCCTTGTTTGATTCAGATGATCTTCTTGACTCTTAATTGCCTGACACAAGTAGCATAAATCTTCTGGAGGATGCTAATACATCCAAAGACTCAAACTGCCTCTACAAATATTCATATACAAGGTTCATCATTAAGTTACAAGGGATACCAGGAGACAAGACCTAATGATCGAACACAAACAAGCAGTAAAAATCATACAAACAAAATAGATAGTAGAAATAGACTAACAGGTGATTTAGATATTGAGATATTAGAAGTACCAGACACCAACTCTTAAGATGTATGATTTTATACACAATATATTAGACAACAAAATGAAAATATTCATCAGAAAAGTAAAAATTCTTTAAAAAAAACAAATGCTAATTTCAGAATTGAGAAATACAACTGAAAATAAGAACACAATAAGTGGAAGTAACAGGACCCAGGAGAGAAAACCACTACCAGTAATTTGAACAGAGGAGTTTAATACAGAGTATGGTTAGCTAGGCATAAATTTATTAACTAAGTAACTAAAAGAGTAGGATAAGAACTCTAATATATCATGAAAGTAGCAACTTCCAGGAGTTAATACCACACCTACAACAGAAATAGGGAAACCAAGGGAAGACATTGACATTATTAAAACTTAGAAACTTAGAGGAAGAGTCCTGTGAAGCTGAAACTTGGGCCTCTGAGGAGGAGGTCCTGGCCAGCTGGTGTTGGTGTTTCTGAGTCTGGGACTTAAATCTCTGAGATTCTGTGGCCTCAGAGGGAAGAACAATGAAGCTATCTCTGCTAGCTTCAGATGGAAAAATTGCAAACAGTATTCAGCTGATGCCACAGGAAGGCATTTCAAGAAGCATGCTAGAGGTAATGCTCAAAGGATCTGGTAGGAGAAAGAAATCTCATAGGAAACTCACAGGACACAGAGTAAGAAACAAGTTCCTTTTTCCTCCTCCAATCTTGCACTCTCCCTCTAGTGTTTCCTCTTGTCAGATCCTAATGTAGAACCAGAGGATCTAATGTAGATCCTAGTGATAAAGCAGAAATGTGGTTTGCAGAGTCCCAGCTCAGCATCCCAAAGCAGAGTACAGAAGAGTGGGTTGGGAGCTGAGAGGCAATAATGTAATTACTGACACAGTAGATTCAACAGCAGATTAAACTCAGTAAAGAGAGCATTTGCTATTCGGAAGGGAACCGAAAAATATATCTAGACTCAAGCTATAGAGAAAAAAGAGAGAATACAGAAAAGAGAATAAATTAAGAGTTCTACCATATGTATAATTGGAGTCCCAGAAAGGGAAGAGAGAGAAGGGAAACTGAAGTAATATTTGAAGGATAATGACAAATGACTTTCCAAAAATTTGACATCAGATATCAAGGCACAGATTTAAGAAGCCTGATAAACACTGAGAAAAACTCACCTAAGGTTAGTATAGTGAAACTGAAAATCAAAGGCAAGAAAAAATGTTTTTTAACATTCTTAAAGAGGGGAAAAAATCAGATTATTTTCTGTGTTCTTTTTCTTTCCAGAACTAATAAGTGATTCTCATTTTAGTGATTGTCACCACTAGTCACTCTGTTACATGTGCCTAAAATGTGCTTTATATTTCTTTTTCACTTATTTCTATACCCAACTTTTCAAAAGTCCATTTCTTTATGGCTCCACTGTATATTTCAAATATATTCTTCTTTCTATGTTCATCACTATTACCCTACTCTCATCTACCATTATCTCTAACTCGTAGTACAGGCAGACCTTGGAGATATTGCAGGTTCAGTTCCAGAACACCACAATAAAGTGAATATCACAATAAAGTAAGTCACATGAATTTTTCTTGTTTCCCAGTGCATATTAAAGTTATGTTTATACTATACTATAGTCTGTTAAGTGTGAAATAGCATTATGTCTAGAAAAACAATGTACATAACTTAATTAAAAATACTTTATTGCTAAAAAATGCTAACCATCATCTGACAACACAGGATTGCCACAAAACCTCAATTTGTAAAAAAAAAAAAAAAAAAAAAAAAAAAATGCAATATCTGAGAAGCACAATAAAGTGAATACAATGTGCCTGTACTTAAATAGTTTCCAAACTGTTTTCTCTGCCCTCATTTCACCTCTTTCAATCTATCCTTCACACCATAGCCTGAGAAATCTTTTTTAAGTGCTAATATGATCTTGTCATTTTCCTGATGAATACCTATCAGTGGGCTCTGAGTTCTTTTAGGACAAAAGCCAATGTCTCACCATGGTCTACAAATTCAATCTGACACCTACCTGACCCAACAGTCTCAGGTAGCTCCACTTTTCCCAACTCTCCATACTCTGGACCTTCTTTTAGATATGCAAACATGAAATGCTTCTTCTCCCTTCATAGCCTGCATAGAAGGACCAGATAACATAGGAGTTAAGACTATGAGCTGTGGAGTCACACTAGATTTGTACACATTACCTGCAAGTTGCTTAAGGTCTCTATGCCTCAGTTTCTCCATGAGTTAACTGGAGATTGTTAGGGTTAAAATATATATATAGTGTATATGGAGCTTAGCACAGTTCACAGTTTTTTGTTTTGTTTTGTTTTGTTTTGTTTTGTTTTGTTTTGTTTTGTTTTGCGGTATGCGGGCCTCTCACTGTTGTGGCCTCTCCCGTTGCGGAGCACAGGCTCCGGACGCACAGGCCCAGCGGCCATGGCTCACGGGCTTAGTTGCTCCGCGGCATGTGGGATCTTCCCGGACCAGGGCACGAACCCGTGTCTCCTGCATCGGCAGGCGGATTCTCAACCACTGCGCCACCAGGGAAGCCCAGTTCACAGTTTTTGGTACATAATAAGTAATCAGTGTAAGGTCTTAGTTATTCTTTTCCTTATATCTGGAATTATTGTTGTCCCATCCTTAAACCTTCATCACCAAATTAACACATAGTCATCCTCCAAAACTCAGGTTTTGGTCCTTCTAAAAGGAAGTCTACTTAGACACCCCAGACTTAAATCAAGTGTCTCTGTTATGTTTTCTCATGACACCCTGCAGATCTCTATTCTATTAGTTATCACTTTTGAAATTTAGTTTTCCAATTAGTCCCTTAAAATCTATCTCTCACACTAGAATATAAACTCCTTAAAGGCTAAGTTCTGTGTTGGACTTGTTTACTGATCCATATTCATGCTTAGTGCAGAGCCTCTCAAACAGTTGAAACCCAGTGAGTAGCTGATTATGTAATGAGTGAAAAAACGATTACTGCATGTACTTCATAAAAAACTATAAAGCGTCATCTATATTCTTTAAAAGTGATTAATTTAGTTAAGGAATAACAGATTAAGCCATATGAAATAATCAGAAAACAATAAATGAGGATGTAAACATGAGTTAAATAAGTGGAAGATGGAGAATACCAGTGGCCAAAATTATAGAAAATTTGAAGGTGTTTGAAGAGTAATAAGTGCTTTTACTAGATATTAAAGAATGAACTGTTTATCGTTTTTAGAACTAGGACTTTATAGAGACCCATATGAAGAAAACTGCTAAACTCCACCAAGGGACATATAAAAAGTTATAAATAAAAGGAAACACATAATTATCCTGAGTGAGATGACCAAATACTTTGATAGGTTTAACATTATTTCAATCAAAATCTAAAATGATTTTAAGTTTGATAATATTATTCTAAAATTCATCAAAAACATATAATAAAAAGGAGATTAATCAAAGGGATTTGTCTTAACAGATACTAAAACATATTTATAAAGCTCTGAAGATTCTTCCAAAAAATTGAAGAGGAAGGAAGACGCCCAAACTCATTTCTGAGGCCATCATCACTTGATACCAAAACCAGACAAAGATACTACACAAAAAGAAAATCACAGACCAATATCACTGATGAATAGAGATGCAAAAATGCTCAAAAGAATACTAGCAAACAGAATCCAACAACACATTAAAAGGATCATACACCATGATCAAGTGGGATTTATCCCAGGGATGCAAGGATTCTTCAACATACACAAATCAATCAATGTGATACACCATATTAACAAACTGAAGAAGAAAAACCATACGATCATCTCAATAGATGCAGAAAAAGCTTTTGACAAAATTCATCACTGATTTATGATAAAAACTCTCCAGAAACTGGGCATAGAGGAAACGTACCTCAACATAATAGAGGACATATATCACAAATCCACAGCAAACATCATTCTCAATGGTGAAAAACTGAAAGCATTTCCTCTAAGATGAGAAACAACACAAGGATGTCCACTCTCGCCATTATTATTCAACATAGTTTTTGAAGTTCTAGCCACAGCAATCAGAGAAGAAAAAGAAATAAAAGGAATACAAATTGGAAAAGAAGAAGTAAAACTGTCACTGTTCGCAGATGACATGATACTCTACATACAGAATCCTAAAGATGCCACCAGAAAACTACTTGAGATAATCAATGAATTTGGTAAGTTTGCAGGATACAAAATTAATGCACAGAAATCTCTTGCATTCCTATACACTAATGTTGAAAAATCTGAAAGAGAAATTAAGGATACATTCCCATTTACCATTGCAAAAAAAAAAGAAAAAAATGCCTAGGAATAAACCTATCTAAGGAGACAAAAGACTGGTACACAGAAAACTATAAGACACTGATGAAAGAAATTAAAGATGATACCAACAGATGGAGAGGTATACCATGTTCTTGGACTGGAAGAATCGATACTGTGAAAATGACTATATTACCCAAAGCAATCTACAGATTCAATGCAATCCCCATCAAATTACCAATGGAATTTTTTACAGAACTAGAACAAAATATCTTAAAATTTGTACCGAGATACAAAAGACCCCGAATAGCCAAAGCAATCTTGAGGGAAAAAAGTGGAGCTGGAGGAATCAGACTCCTTGACTTCAGACTATACTACAAAGCTACAGTAATCAAGACAATAAGGTGCTGGCACAAAAACAGAGATATAGATCAATGGAACAGGATAGAAAGCCCAGAGATAAACCCATGCACCTATGGTTAACTAATCTATGATAAAGGAGGCAAGGATATACAATGGAGAAAAGACAGTCTCTTCAATAAGTGATGATGGGAAAACTGGACAGCTACATGTAAAAGAATGAAATTAGAGCACTCCCTAACACCATATACAAAAATAAACTCAAAATGGATTAGAGAACTAAATGTAAGACCAGACACTATAAAACTCTTAGAGGAAAACATAGGAAGAACACTCTTTGACATATATCACAGCAAGATCTTTTTTGATCCACTTCCTAGAGTAATGGACATAAAAACAAAAAGAAACAAAGGGGACCTAATGCAACTTAAACGCTTTTGCAAAGCAAAGGAAACTACAAACAAGATGAACATAAAACCCTCAGAATTGGAGAAAATATTTGCAAATGAATCAATGGACAAAGGATTAACCTCCAAAATATATAAATAGCTCATGCAGCTCAATATTAAAAAAACAAACAGACCAATCCAAAAATGGGCAGAACACCTAAATAGACATTTCTCCAAAGAAGACATACAGATGGTCAAGAAGCACATGAAAAGCTGCTCAACATCACTAATTATTAGAGAAATGCAAATCAAAACTACAATGAGGTATCACCTCACACCAATTAGAATGGGCATCATCAGAAAATCTACAAACAAATGCTGGAGAAGGTGTGGAGAAAAGGGAACCCTCTTGCACTGTTGGTGGCAATGTAAATTGATACAGCCACTATGGAGAACAGTATGGAGGTTCCTTAAAAATCTAAAAATAGAATTATCATATGACCCAGCAATCCCACTACTGAGCAAATACCCAGAGAAAACCATAATTCAAAAAAACACATGCAAAGCAATTATACTCCAATGAAGATTTAAAAAATAAAATAAAATAAAATAATATTCAAAAAAAGAAAAGAAAAGAAAAACAACAGACACATGCATCCCGATGTTCATTGCAGCACTATTTACAATAGCCAGGTCATGGAAGCAACCTAAATGCCCATCAACAGACGAATGGATAAAGAAGATATGGTACATATATACAGTGGAATATTACTCAGCCATAAAAAGGAATGAAGCTGGGTAATTTGTAGAGATGTGGATGAATCTAGAGACTGTCATACAGAGTGAAGGAAGTCAGAAAGAGAAAAACAAGTATCGTATATTAACACGTATATGTGGAACCTAGAAAAATGGTACAGATGAACTGGTTTGCAGGGCAGAAATAGAGTCACAGATGTAGAGAACAAATGTATGGACACCAAGGGGCAAAAGCGTTGGAGCGGGGTGGTGGTGATGTGATGAATTGGGAGATTGGGATTGACATATATACACTAGTATGTATAAAATAGATAACTACGGCTTCCCTGGCAGTGCAGTAGTTGAGAGTCCACCTGCTGATGCAGGGGACACAGGTTCATGCCCTGGTCTGGGAGGATCCCACATGCTGCAGAGCAGCTAGGCCCGTGAGCCATGGCTGCTGAGCCTGCACGTCTGGAGCCTGTGCTCCACAATGGGAGATGCCACAACAGTGAGAGGCCTGCGTACTGAAAAAATAAATAAATAAGTAAATAAATAAGAACTTGCTGTATAAAAAAATAAATTAAATTTTTAAAAAAACTCTGAAGATTAAAACAACATTGTGTTATCACTAGAATCTACAAATGACTAGAATGGGATAGCCCTAAATCAGATATGTCATGTATGTATGTAAGTATTTAATATATGATTAAAGAGAGATCAGAAGCCCATAGGAAGAAATGGATTGTTTAACAAATTATGTTGGAAAATTCAGCTATTTGTGGAAAAAACTCAATTTAGAGTCTCAACAAAATAAATTCCAGATGGATAGCAGGGTTAAATATAAAACTGTTAAACAATAAGGAAACAAGATTATGTGCTCATTTTAGCAGCAAATATACTAAAATTGAAACAGCACAGAGAAGATTTGACATACAATTGTTTTAATCGTGCCCCTTAAAATCAAAACAAAATAATTTAAAAGAAGTAAATATAAATCAATAGGCAACTCAGCACAGTGAATAAAAGCAAAGAAAAAATGAAAATGGCAAGTACCAATGAATTTCTTGCATAAAAATTTTAAATTTCTCTGTGTTAAAATATGTAAATAAAGTTAAAATTGGAAAATGTTGCAAAAATAAATTTAATTAGGATTTAACACCTTTAATATATAAAGACATTGTAGAAATTGATTAGAAATACCCAATAGGAAAGTAGACAAAGAAAATGAAAAGACAACTCTAAGGAGGTATTAAAAGTATCTAGCAGTATAGTAATCAAAGAAATTAAAACAATATTGAAATACCATTCTCCACATATCAAATTGGTAAGATTTATAAACCAATAATACCCACTGCTGGTAAGAATATGTAGTAAGGCAAGTACTCTCACAGGTTAGTGGTAAGATTTGTAATTAATACAATCTTTCCAGGAGGTAGTCAGACAATATGAATTAAAAACGGAAATAGGGACTTCCCTGGTGACACAGTGGTTAAGAATCTGCCTGCCAGTGCAGGGGACACGGGTTTGATAGCTGGTACAGGAAGATCTCACATGCCACAGAGCAACTGAGGCTGTGCACCACAACAACTGAGCCTGCACTCTGGAGCCGGCAAACCACAAACACTGAGCCTGCATGCCACAACTACTGAAGCCCACACACTTAGAGCCTCTGCTACACAACAAGAGAAGCCACTGCAATGAGAAGCCCAGGAACTGCAATGAAGAATAGGGCCACTCATTGCAACTAGAGAAAGCCTGTGTGTAGCAAAGAATACACAGTGCAGCCAAAAATAAATAATAAATAAATAAATAAAATTAATTTTTAAAAAAGAATGAAAATAGCCTTTTGACTTATGGGTCATTTAAAAAATGTGTGAATACTAATTCAGGACATAACAAATTACACACATAATTAAAATACAAAAGTTAAACATTAATAACTGAGAATAAACTTGTATATATATTATAGCTGCAAATTTATAAATATGCAGGAAAAATACTACAAAGAAATACACCAAAATGTTAACAGTAGTAGTTATTCTTAGGTGATGTGATTAAGGGTAATTTGCTTTTCCACTGTTTTGTTTTTTAATTTTTATTGAAGTATGGTTGATTTACAATGTTATGTTAGTTTCAGGTATACAGCAAAGTGAATCAGTTTTATATATATATATATATATATATATATATATATATATATATATATATCCACTCTTTTTTAGATTCTTTTCCCATATAAGGCATTACAGAGTACTGAGTAGAGTTCCCTGTGCTATAAAGTAGGTCTTTATTACTTATCTACTAAAAATTATCGATTTTATATATAGTAGTGTGTATATGTCAATCCCAATCTCCAAATTTATCCCTCTCCCCCACTTTCCTCCCTGGTAACAATGTTTGTTTTATGTATTTGTGACTCTTTTGTGTTTTGTAAATAAGTTCACTTTTATCACTTTTTTTAGATTCCACATAAAAGTGATATCATATGATATTTGTCTTTGTCTGACTTGTTTCACTTAGTGTAATAATATCTATGTCCATCCATGTTGCTGCAACTGGCATTATTTCATTCTTTTTATGACTAATATTCCACTGTATATAAGTATCACATGTTCTATATCCATTGATCTGTTGATGAATATTTAGGTTGCTTTCATGTCTTGGCTATTGTAAAGAGTGCTGCTATGAATATTGGGGTGCAAGTATCTTTTAAAATTAGATTTTTCCCTGGGTATATGCCCAGGAGTGGAATTGCTGGATCATATGGTAGTTCTATTTTTAGTTTTTTAAGGAACCTCCATGTTGTTCTCCATAATGGTTGTACCAATTTACATTCCCACCAACAGTATACTAGAGTTCCCTTTTCTGCCCACCCTCAAAGCCATTGGTAACCCTCTATTTAGAACTTTTGCCTATTTTTGATTTGGTTGTTTGTTTTCTTTTTAACATAGAGCTACTGGAGCTGTTTGTATATTTAGGAGATTAATTCATTTTCGGTCACATCATTTGCAAATATTTTCTCCCATTCTGTTGTCTTTTCATTTTATTTATGGTTTGATTTGTTGTGCAGAGGCTTTTAAGTTTAACTAGGTCCCATTTGTTTATTTTTTTTTTATTTTCATTAACCTAGAAGGTACATCATAAAAGATATTGCTGTGATTTATGTCAAAGAGTGTTCTATGTTTTCCTCTAAGAGTTTTATTCTGCCTGGCATTACATTTAGGTCTTTGATTCATTTTGACTTTATTTTTGTGTATGGTGTTAGAGGGTGTTCTAATTTCATTTCTTTTTACATGTAGCTGTCCAGTTTTCCTTGCACCATTTATTGAAGAGACTGTCTTTTCTCCATTGTATAGTCTTGCTTCCTTTGTCATAGATTAGGTGACCATAGGTACATGGGTTTATCTCTGGGTTTTCTATCCTATTCCATTGATCTATATTTCTATTTTTGTAACGTACTGTCTTGATAACTGTAGCTTTATAGTATGGTCTGAAGTCAGGGAGGATTGCTTTGGCTATTCAGGGTCTTTTGTGTTTCTATATAAATTTTAGAATTTTTTGTTCTAGTTTTGTGAAAAATACCATTGGTAACTTTATAGGGATTGCACTGAATCTGTAGATTGCCTTGGGTAGTATATTAATTTTGACAATATTGATTCTTCCAATCCAAGAACATGATATATCTTTCCACCTGTCTGTGTTGTCTTTCATTTCTTTCATCAGTGTCTTACAGTTTTCAGAGTAGAGCTCTTTTGTCTCCTGAGTTAGGTTTATTCCTAAGTATTTTATTCTCCTTGATGTGATGGTAAATGGGATTGTTTCCCTGATTTTTCTTTCTGATCTTTTGTTGTTAGTGCATAGGAATGCAAGAGATTTCTCTTTTTTTTTTACATTTTGAATTTTATTGTATTTATTTTTTTTATACAGCAGGTCCTTATTAGCCATCAGTTTTATACACGTCACTGTATACACGTCAATCCCAATTGCCCAATTCATCACACCCCCACCACCCCCACTGCTTTCCCCCCGTGTTGTCCATACGTTTGTTCTCTACATCCGTGTCTCAATTTCTGCCCTGCAAACTGGTTCATCTGTACCATTTTCCTAGTTTGCACATCTATGCATTAATATATTTGTTTTTCTCTTTCTGACTTACTTCACTCTGTATGACAGTCTCTAGTTCCATCCACATCTCTACAAACGACCCAATTTCATTCCTTTTTATGGCTGAGTAATATTCCATTGTATATATGTATCATAATTCTTTATCCATTTGTCTGTTGATGGGCATGTAGGTTGCTTCCATGACCTGGCTATTGTAAATAGTGCTGCAATGAACATTGGGGTGCAGGTGTCTTTTTGAAATATGGTTTTATCTGGGTATATGCACAATAGTGGGATTCCTGGGTCATATGGTAGTTCTATTTTTAGTTTTTTAAGGAATCCCACACTGTTCTCCATAGTGGCTCTATCAATTTACATTCCAACCAACAGTGCAAGAAGGTTCCCTTTTCTCCACACCCTCTCCAGCATTTGTTGTTTGTAGATTTTCTGATGATGCCCATTCTAACTGGTATGAGGTGATACCTCATTGTAGTTTTGATTTGCATGTCTCTAATAATTAGTGATGTTGAGCAGCTTTTCATGTGATTCTTGACCATCTGTATGTCTTCTTTGGAGAAATGTCTATTTAGGTGTTCTGCCCATTTTCAGATTGGGTTGTTTGTTTTTTTAATATTGAGCTGTTCATATATTATGGATATTAATCCTTAGTCCGTTGATTAGTTTGCAAATATTTTTGCTCATTCTGAGGATTGTCTTTTCATCTTGTTTGTAGTTTCCTTTGCTTTGCAAAAGCTTTTAAGTTTCATTAGGTCCCATGTGTTTATTTTTGTTTGTTTTTATTTCCATTACTCTAGGAGGTGAATCAGAAAAGATCTTGCTGTGATTTATGTCTAAGAGTATTCTTCCTATGTTTTCCTCTAAGAGTTTTATAGTGTCTGGTCTTACATTTAGGTCTCTAACGCATTTTGAGTTTATTTTTGTGTGTGGTGTTACAGAGTGTTCTAATTTCATTCTTTTACATGTAGCTGTCCAGTTTTCCCAGCACCACTTATTGAAGAGACTGTCTTTTCTCCATTGTATATCCTTGTCTCCTTTGTCATAGATTAGTTGACCATAGGTGCATGGGTATATCTCTGGGCTTTCTATCCTCCTCCATTCATCTATGTTTCTGTTTTTGTGCCAGTACCATATTGTCTTGATTACTGTAGCTTTGTAGTATAGTCTGAAGTCAGGGAGTCTGATTCCTCCAGCTCCATTTTTTTCCCTCAAGACTGCTTTGGTTTTTTGGGGTCTTTTGTATCTCAGTACAAATTTTGAGATTTTTTTGTTCTAGTTCCGTAAAAAATTCCATTGGTAATTTGATAGGGATTGCATTGAATCTGTAGGTTGCTTTGGGTAGTGTACTCATTTTCACAATATTGATTCTTCCAGTCCAAGAACATGGTATATCTCTCCATCTGTTGGTATCATCTTTAATTTCTTTCATCAGTGTCTTATAGTTTTCTGTACACAGGTCTTTTGTCTTCTTAGGTAGCTTTATTCCTAGGTATTTTATTCTTTTTGTTACAGTGGTAAATGGGACTGTTTCCTTAATTTCTCTTTCAGATTTTTCATCATTAGTGTATAGGAATGCAAGAGACTTCTGTGCATTTTGTATCCTGCAACTTTACCGAATTCATTGATTAGCTCTAGTAGTTTCTTGGTGGCATCTTTAGGACACTCTATGTATAGTATCATGTCATCTGCAAACAGTGACAGTTTTACTTCTTCTTTTCTAATTTGTATTCCTTTTATTTCTTTTTCTTCTCTGATTGCTGTGGCTAGAACTTCCAAAGCTATGTTGAATAAGAGTGGTGAGTGTGGACATCCTTGTCTTGTTCCTGATCTTAGAGGAAATGCTTTCAGTTTTTCACCATTGAAAATGATGTTTGCTGTGGGTTTCTCGTATATGGCCTTCATTGTGTTGAGGTCGGATCCCACTATGCCCACTTTCTGCAGAGTGTTTTTCATAAATGCATGTTGAATTTTGTCAAAAGCTTTTTTTGCATCTATTGAGATCTCATATGGTTTTTATTCTTCAATTTGTTAATATGGTTTATCACATTGATTGTTTTAAGTATCTTGAAGAATCTTTGCATCCCTGGGATAAATCCCACTTGATCATGGTGTATGATCCTTTTAATGTGTTGTTGGATTCTGTTTGACAGTATTTTGTTGAGGATTTTTGCATCTATATTCATCAGTGATATTGGTCTGTAATTTTCTTTTTTTGTGATATATTTGTCTGGTTTTTGTGTCAGGGTGATTGTAGCCTCATAGAATGAACTTGGGAGTGATCTTTCTTCTGCAATTTTTTGAAAGAGTTTTAGAAGGATAGTATTAACTCTTCTCTAAATGATAGAATTTGCCTGTGAAGCTATCTGGTCCTGGACTTTTGTTAGTTGTAAGTTTTTTAATCACTGTTTCAATTTCAGTACTTTTGAATTGTCTGTTCATATTTTTGAGTCTGGCTAAAGGTTTATCTATTTTGTTTATCTTCTCAAAGAACCAACTTTTAGTTTCATTGACCTTTGCTATTGTTTTCTTTGTTTCTATTTCATTTATTTCTTCTCTGATCTTTCTGATTTCTTTCCTTCTAGTAACTTCGGGTTTTGTTTGTTCCTCTTTCTCTAGTTGCTTTAAGAGTAAGGTTAGGTTATTTATTTGAGATTTTTCTTGTTTCCTGAGGTAAGATTCTATTGTTATAAACTTCCCTCTGAGAACTGCTTTTGCTGTGTCCCAAAAGTTTTGGACCATCTTTTTTTCATTGTCATTTGTCTCTAGATATTTTTTAATTTCCTCTTTGATTTCTTCAGTGATCTACAGTTGTTTAGTAACATATTGTTTAGCCTCCATGTGTTTGTGTTTTTTACAGTTTTTTTTTCCTGTCATGTATTTCTAATCCCATAGCTTTGTGGTTGGAAACAATGCTTCATATGATTTCAATTTTCTTAAATTTACCAAGGCTTGATTTTTGGCCAAAGATGTGATCTATCCTGGAGAATGATCTGTGTATGAGTGAGAAGAAAGTGTATTTGACTGCTTTTAGATTTAATGTTCTATAAATATTAATTGTGTCTGGTTTAGTGTGTCATTTAAGCTTATGTTTCCTTATTGATTTTCTGTCTGGATGATCTGTCCATTGATGAGAGTAAGGTACTAAAGTTCCCCACTGTTACTGTCAATTTCTCCTTTTATGGCTGTTAGCATTTGGCTTGTAAACTGATGTGCTCCTATGTTGGGTGCATATATATTTACAATCGTTTTATTTTCTTCTTGGATTGATCCTTTGATCATTATGTAGTGTCCTTCTTTGTCTCTTGTAAGATTCCTTATTTTAAAGTCTATTTTCTCTGATATGAGTATTGCTACTCCAGCTTTCTTTTGATATCCATTTGCACAGAATATCTTTTTCCATCCCCTCACCTTCAGGCTGTATGTGTCCCTAGGTCTGAAGTGTGTCTCTTGTATATAGCATATATATGGGTCTTGTTTTTGTATCCATTCAGCTAGTCTATGTCTTTTGGTTGGAGCATTTAATCCATTTACATTTAAGGTAATTATTGATATGAATATTCTTATTGCCATTTTGTTAATTGTTTTGGATTTGTTTTTGAAGGTCTTTTTTCTTCCTTTCCTCTTTTGTTCTCTTCTCTTGTGATTTGATGTCTATCTTTAGTGATATGCTTGGATTGCTTTTCTTTTCTTTGTGTGTATCTATTATACATTTTGGTTTGTTGTTTCCATGAGGTTTTGATATAGTAGTCTATAGGTAAACAAGATTGTTTTAAGTTGCTGATCTCTTAATTTCAAATGCATTTCCAATATCCTGCCTGTATACTCTCCTCTTCTCATGATTGATGGTTTTGATATCATATTCGTGTGTGTGGATGAGTTTGTATTTTTAATTTATGTTTGCCTTTACAGGTGATCTTTCCAATTTGTAATTTTCTTGATTTTAGTTGTGGCCTCTTCTTTTCTGCCTAGAGAAGTTCCTTTAGGATTTATTGTACCACTGATTGGGTGGTGCTGAATTCTTTTAGCTTTTACTTGTCTGTAAAACTTTTGAATTCTCCATCCAATCTGAATGATAGCCTTGCTTGATATAGTATTCTTGGCTGTAGGTTTTTCCCTTTCATCACTTTAAATATATCATGCTACTCCTTTCTGGCCTACAGAGTTTCTGCTGAAAAATCAACTGATAAACCTTATGGGGGGTTCCCTTGTATGTTCTTTGTTGTTTTTCCCTTGTTGCTTTTGACATTTTTTCTTTGTCTTTAATTTTTGTCAGTTTGATTAATATGTGTCTCAGTGTGTTCCTCCTTGAGTTTATGTTGTATCGGACTCTCTGTGCTTCTTGGACTGGAATGAGTGTTTCCTTTCTCATGTTAGGGAAGTTTTCAGATATAATCTCTTCAAATATTTTCTCTGGCCCTTTCTTTCTCTCTTCTCCTTCTGGTACCCCTATAATGTGAATGTTGGTGCATTTAATGTTGTCCCAGAGACTGTTCTCATTTCTTTTCGTATTCTTTTTCTTTGTTCTGTTCCATAGCAGTGATTTCCACCAGTCTGTCTGCCAGCTCACTTATTCGTTCTGCCTCACTATTCTGTATTGATTCTTTCTGTGTATTTTTCACCCCAGTTATTGTATTGTTCATCTGTGCTTGTTTGTTCTTTAAATCTCCTAGCTCTTAGTTAAACATTTATTGTAAGATCTTGGTCTGTGCCTCCATTCTTTTTCCAAGATCTTGGATCATCTTTATTATCATTACTCTAAATTCTTTTTCATGTAGGTTGCCTATCTCCTCTTCATTTACTTGTTCTTGTGATTTTTATCTTATTCCTTCACCTGATGCATATTTCTCTGCCATCTCATGTTATCTAACTTTCTATGTTTGTGGACTCCTTTCCACTGGCTGGAGGATCATAGCTCTTCCTGCTTCTGGTGTCTGCCCTCTGGTGGGTGAGGTTGGTCCTGATGCTTCCTGTGGAGGCTTTCTGTTGGGAGGGGCTGGTGTCTGCCCACTGGTGGGTGGAGCTGGGTCTTGTCCCTCTGGTGGGCAGTGCTGTGTCTAGAGGTGTGTTTATAGGTGGCTGTGAGCTTAATATGGCTTTAGGCACCCTGTCTGCTGATGGGTGGGTCTGTGTTCCCATCCTGCTGGTTGTTTGGCCTGAGGCGTTCCAGCACTGGAGCCTGTAGGCTATTGGGTGGGGCCAGGTCTTGATGCCAAAATGGGGACCTCTGGGAGAGCTCACGCTGATCAATATTCTCCGGGGCCTCTGCCACCAGTGTCCTTGCCCACCCCCAGTGAGCCGCAGCTGATGCCCACCTCCCCAGGAAACCCTCCAGCTCATAGGTAGGTTCAGCCCCAGCTCCTATTGAGTTACTGCTTGGTGCTGGGTCCCAGTGTATGTGAAATCTTGTGTGTACCCTCCAGGAATGGAGTCTCTGTTTCCCCCAGTCCTGTGGAGCTCCTGCATTCAAGTTCTGCTGGCCTTCAAAGCCAAATGCTTTGGGGATCTTCCTCCTGATGCCAGGCCCTCAGGCTGAGGAGGCTGACATGAGCTCAAGACTCACTCTTGTGGGAGAACCTCTGCAATATAGTTATTTTCCAGTTTTGGCTTGTCCACCTGGCAGGTATGTGATATGATTATGTCACAAAAGCACCCCTCCTGCCATTTTGTTGTGGCTTCTTCTTTGTCTTTGAATGTAAAATGTCTTTCTTGGTGGGTTCCAGTCTTTTTTATTGATGGATTTTCAGCAGTTAGTTGTGATTTTGGTGTTTTTGTGAGAAGAGGTAAGCTCAAGTCCTTCTACTCCACCCTCTTTTCTGGAATCAAAGGGCTACTTTTAGATTGGATGCTTGCTGTCTCTTTCCTCCATGTGTGCTGGCCTGTTATACCCCTGATATGGGGTGTGCAGTCACAGCGGCCCTTGCACGCTCCCAGGGGGCAAGTGGGGCAGGGCCTGGCACCTACTTGAGGGTCTTCTGTTGGCAGCTCCTCTCTACTTCCTCCTGGAACAGTAGGGGCAGGGCCCAGCACCTGGTCATGGAAGAGGAAGGAGCTATCCATGCTGTCCTGGGACAGCAGACATAGGGCCTGATGCCTGCTCACAGATTTCCTAGAGGTGGGCATTATCCACACTCTCATGGGACAGCAGGTGCAGGTTCTGGTGCCTGCTTGCAGAATTCCTAGGGGCTGGTGCTCTCTACACCCTCCCAGGACAGCAGATGCAGGGTCCAGCACCTGCTCATGGATTTCCTACAGGCTGATGCTCTCCGGGCCCTCCCGGGACAGTCGGGGCAGGGCGCAGTGCCTGCTCATGGATTTTCTAGGGGTGGGTGTTATCCATGCCCTCTCAGGACAGTGGGGGCAAGGCCTGCCACCTGCTTATGGGTCTCATAGCAGCAGCCAGTGCCCACCTCTGGACCCCATGATGGCAGCAGTGACTTGCGCCTGCCCCTGGAGCTCCACTAGGATATGTCCTGCTGCCTGGGAGCACTCACAGGGAAAGATACACTTATGGCGGTCCTACCCCTCTCCTCATGTGCTCCCATATAATGGCACCTTGCCTCTTTGGTGGGCCCAGGCTTCTTCTGAGTACACCCTCAGCTGCCACAGCTCAGCCTCTTCAGGCTGTTTCCATGCAGCCAACTCTGGTCCTCTCCCTGGGTCTGACCTCTGAAGCCTGAGCTTCAGCACCCAGCCCCCACCCACACCAACAGACAAGTGCCTCAGGCTGGGGACCGCAGGGTGGCAGTTCTGACTTTCTGTGCAGGTTACTCTCTGTTTTGCCTTCCACAAACCGGTTGCTGTGCTCTCCTCCTAGGCTTTGAGGCTCCCCCTCTGTCCAGTCTGATCTCCCACCTGTGGGGGACTTCCCTGGGTTCAGGAACATTTCCTCCTTCACAGCTCCCTCCCTGGGCCACAGGCCCCACTCAAATTCCTTCTTTTTCTTTTTCCTTTTGTCCTACCTGGTTACATGGAGGTTTCTTGTATTTTCAGAAGTCTGAGGTCTTCTGTCAGCATTCAGTAGCAGTTCTGTATGGATCGTTCCACTTGTAGATGTATTTTTAATGTTTCTGTGGGAGAAGGTGTGCTTCATATCTTAATCCTCCACCATCTTGATCCCCCCTTCCATTCTTTATATTTCTTTCTATTCCCACTTTTTTTTTTGCCATTCTTTTATAATCAGGAAAAATTACATCATAAAATAGCAAAAGCAAAGTAGTGTTAACATAAACCTAATCACTGCTTACTTGTGAGTGTCTGGCATGTCTCATTTTTGTCTAATTCATCTGCTGAGTTTTAGTTATACAGTAAAGGACCGAATCTAAGCCTATACCCTGTATAGCATCAAACACACAATATGCTATTAATACATTTTAAAAAATTATTTGAGGTAAGGGATAATAACCAGCAGGTGAGAGCCTGAAATTATTGATTCAAAAGCAGAAATAATTATAGGAGGTTTTAAGTGCCTCTCAACTCTGTACACATATTCATTGCATCATGGTGAAACTCTCAACTACTTCATTTATAAGGCAGAAATGAACAATATCTAATAATGTGACTCACTAACTGAATAAAAATATTAATTCTTGGTTTAAAGATTTGCAAACATTTTCTGAAGTAATTTAAATAATTAACTCTATCATTCTCTAATTACACTTGTGAGACATTAAAAATAAAACATTTCCAAGTAATTTTAATTAAATTACAATAACTTAGCTATAGAGTTGTGTTTCCTAACTTCAGATATACTGTCTCAAGAATATGGGGCAACTGCATTGATAAAGAAGAAGAGCAGATTCCCTCAGCTTTACCAAAATCTAGATGAGTCCCCCTAATTCCATATGTTTTTCTTTCTGATATAATTATTTGTCTTACTTTAAAAATATCATGTTTCTATTAAAGAAATGACTGTGCAGTGAACCATCACACAAAACAAACCAATGGGATTTGTATTTTTCACTTCTCCAATTGTTCTTTCTTGGAATTTCAGGATAATTAGATTCAATACCGTAGAGGGTAATTAATACCTAGCAAAATACAGGTAGGTGTACATTTTCTGTTTTCTAGGTAATATTTGTTTTTCATAGGCCGTCAATCTTTACTTTCTACTATCCTTTGAATTTTTTCAGTTTTCTCTTCTACCTCCTAAAGACTCCAGAATTCACAGATGTAGAAAACAAACTTCTGATTACCAGGGGGGAAAGTGGGGAGTGGGATAAATTGGGAGATTGGAATTGACATATACACACTACTATACATAAAATAACTAGTAAGTATCTACTGTAGAGTACAGGGAACTCTACTCAATACTCTGTAATTGACTATATGGTAAAAGAATCTAAAAAAGAGTGGATATATGTATATGTATAACTGAATCACTTTGCTGTACACCTGAAACTAACACAACATTGTAAATCAAGTATACGCCAATAAAAATTTTTTTAATTGAAGAAAATAAAGACTCCAGAATTATTTTTGACCTCTGTTTTAATGCTAGAGCTAGGGGGAGAACAAAGAAAAAATAACCTAACTGAAGTTAGAAAAAAATCAATGATATTTGAGAGCCTACTTGGTAAGGACTCCTAGTTTTATATTCTGCTTATTTTGTGGCTTTCACTAGGCCTTTCTCATTGTCTAAAGATGCTGAGAAGAGAGAAAGAGAACTTATGTTAAACCACTGTCTTATAACTTAATGTTGATACAAAATGTAACAAAAGAGAAAAAAAGAGAGTGTAAATAGTAGTGCCATAAAGAACATGAGGAGGAAAGAAATGGCTGCCAATATCAGGCCACCCATATAGAATCTTGCTTGTCTGGACAACACAGTGATGTGACCACTAAAAGTGCTTATGAAATTGAAGTCCTGATTTCAGTACAGTCATTCCTCATATTGCCCAGTTACCCATATAAGTCTGACTTGTTTCACTTCTATAATGTCTGATAATGCTCACCCATCTGGACATAGCTGCCTTTGAAAATGTGAGCAGAAGGTAACAAGTGGGTTTGAATAATGAAATATGACTAGCCTGCCAAGAAGTCATCTCTACTATCAGAAACCCACAGAGGAGGCCCTCGTTTTTCCTTCCTCTTTCTAAATGCCTATTGATCACCCATGCCCATCTTAATGATGTGTGGGCAATAACATTGTGCCAATTAGAAGATGTTAAATAAAGTATTTCAATTAGAAATGCCATTCTTTTGATTACATGCAGTAGTAATTGTTGATGGGAAGTTAGGTGCAAATTATTTTTCTGAAGTATATTTTGTCCCAAGAGTGCAACTTAACTAATGCTAGCAAAACTAAGATTTCAACAAATTTAATTCAACAAAGATTAGCTTTGAGGAACTTAGGTAAATAGATGAATATATTTGCCGTGTAAGTTATCTTGAAAAATCAGGGATAGCAGATGGGAGGAACAGCATGGTTAATTTTAATGGTAAATTTGAACCCCAGTTAGAAACTAAATATTTTCTACTTTGCCACAATACTAACAGTATTAGAAAGTATAACCTGGTAACTATTGAGTTGCAGAAAAACGTAGGCTCATATACTATTGTATCTAGCCTTCCGATGTCAATTTTTTCCTACCTGGATTAATCAGATGACTATAAAAACCAGATAGTTTCATTAATTCAGAGCTTTATAGTTTCAAAACATTCTCATTTTCATTCTGTCAAATCACTTTAAGAAATATTGTGTGTGTGTGCGTGTGTGTTATGTGTGTGTGTGTGTGGTGAGGTGTTAAGAACAAATGAGACTGAGAGAATTTGACTCCTCCACACATTTTCCTTCATTGAAGTGACCACAGACGAATATAGAATCCAAAGACCATAATACATTTAACACTTACAAAACTAAAATATATCAGGATGTTTATCTGAGGCTCATGGAAGATAACAAATGTGAATATTCATTGAAAAGTGTTATAAATTCTTGCCATGTAATTCTCTGTGATTACACTATATAGATTGCAACTATTAAGTTTTTATACTATTTGTTGCCTAAGGAGGTCATGAAGAGATTTTTGTTATTTTGTCATTTTTTCTTTGTCTGAAAAATAAAATTTCATTTGTCTTAAAAAAGTACGAGAAGAAGAGACTGTTTTGCCCTTAAGTGATTTAACCTTTTGGCCAAGGCTGTGTTCATATGTAACAGTGTCTGATGTCTTCCAATTTCCCAATTTCTGTCTCAGTTTCTTCACAAATTCATACTTGAGGGACAAAGTCAACCCTATGAACATCTTTCAGCTCACATCTTCACAGTGGCTAAAAGGGGTATACAAATGAAGGAAAAATTAGCCCTCGTTGACTGCCAAAAGTCTCTTCTGTATTGTAAAAGAAAAAAAAATGTAATTGCATTCACTGATGACAAGTGTGGGTGCATTTGGCAGACAAGGGGAAAGGACTTTGCTGTGTGTCTGCTGTTCAAAAATTCTTCTCATTCTGCTAACACTTTTCCTCTTCATGTCATCAAAAATAATCTTTTACTGATTATGTTGACACCTTCACAGTGCCAGAATTTTTCTTACATCTCAGATGTAACTGTCTATCATGATCTGCATTCAAGTGTGTTGTCTTTTTTTTTAATATAGCATATATGTAAAAATAATACTTTTTGAAACTAACAAGTTCAAGTTTTACTTTGCTTAAAGAAGATGAGTTCATATCTACACAGGATTGAACAGGCAACACATTCATTCTCAACCTTCAGAAACTAATTTTGTCTTTCTGAGTAGTTGAGGCTTTAAAGCATATTAATTAATACATGTTTGTTAGCTTACAGCACAAAGTGGTATAAAATGAGACAGTTTTAGAAGGTGAATTAATTTTGTCATTTCACCAGTGAAAGGGTTTCTTTCAGGATATTTTTAATTTAAAAGAGATATAATCTTCCAACAATAAAAATGGGAAAGATAAAGATTCACCACAGATTGCTTTATGTAATAGTTTTGTTCCTGAAAGTGTAATTGCAAACTAAGTCATATTTTCCCATTGAATTGTTTTATACTTGAAATCTGTGTTCAGGACTCTTGTGTAAATGATGTATTCAATACCATCTTCTTGGAATAACTCTTACTTCTGCAATGTTTCTTATATCTGTATCTTTCATCAACTGGCCTTTTCATAAACCTTTTATTACAAGTGGTGAAATAGTATAATTTCTTCTTTAGATCGCAGCATACAGTTTTTGCAGCTTCTGCAAATGATCCCCCACATTCTCCTTCCTCAATTCCTAATGGAATTAAATGGATGATTTTCTTGCTGATAATCTCATGGATAAATTGGAAATAGAGGTTAGTAATTTCAGGGGCTTTGTGCCTTTTGAACCACATTCAACTAAAGATCGTTCTGCATAGAAAAATCACCTATCAGAAAAAACTAGTCAATAAGATGGAAAAAAAAAGTTTAAAAAATAAAAGAGAACAAAAGCAGAGCATCAAGGAATAGATTAAATTCATATAAAGCCTGAAGGGGAAATATATATATTTTCCATCCCTGTTAAAGGAAAATTACTAGAACTACATGGTGCATCATGGAACCCATTTAATATGTGCCTATTGAATCATGAAATCTGTAGGTTGAGTCATAGATATATCTAGTAACCATCACTACAAATAGCACACAAATCAAACAAAGGCTGAATAGATTTCCCCTGTCATTGACATGCTGCTAGATCAGTTTTCTTATCAAGAATTTCAGAAACACAAGTACTCTAGTTTGCCAGTAGAATTTTCCAAAGCTATTTACATGTGGTTGGGTACAACCAAGGGAAACATTGAAGACCAAAAGAATAATAGAGGATTTCATTGTAAGAGATTTGATCAAAATGCTACAACAGGGGACTTCCCTGGTGGTCCAGTGGTTAAGACTCTGCGCTCCCAATGCAGGGTGCCAGGGTTCAATCCCTGGTCAGGGAACTAAGATCCCACCTATTGCAACTAAGCCTGCACACTGCAACTACCGAGCCCGTGCAACCTAGAGCCCCCACGCTGCAACTAGAGAGCCTGCACACTGTAACTAGAGAGCCCACGTGCTGGAACAGCTGAGCCTGCACTCTCTAGAACCTGCATGCCACAGCTAGAGAAGCCCACATGCCGCAACGAAGAAAAAAGCAGCCAAAATTAATTAATTAATTTTAAAAGAAACAAAACACTACAACACTTCTCTGCCCTAGAGACACAGTCTAGACAGGGAGCAGAATCATACTCAGATTAAATTTAAGAAAATATATTACTCATCAAAAATGTACACTTACAAGGTACAAAGTCAATACTGATTATAATAAGGTTCATGATAAGATAGAATTTCAATTCACTCTCACCAACAGAAATATCAAAATATGATGGCTCTCTATTCATACATTAGCTTACCAAATAGTGTGGCTTAAAGCTGATATTAATTTAAATACTTTTGATAATATATTAATATTAATTTATATTACAGTTAATTAATATTAGAGTTTTAACTCATATTCTTGATTTGCAATGTTAAGTATTTTCACTCGTTGAAACACTGTTTCCTCATAATCTGTTAATATGTTGAAGAAGTCTGAAATCAGTGGGTTGCCCTTATAAATGTGTATCAATTTTTTGTGTGGGGTGGGGGGAATTATTGGTAAAACCATATATATATATATATATATATATATATATATATATATATATATATATATGCAATAGCTCTGAGCCTACCTACTTCATTTCAGGACATAAAGCTCCCCTTGCTCCCTCCTTCCAATTAACTATGGGAATCATAAAAGAGTGCTCAAAAGTCATCTTTGGGCTGCTGTCACCACATGATGTTTATTACATTTTTTTCTCTATTTTGGTTTCCACTTGGTTGTGTTCACTGTAGGAAAAGTGGTTTGAATTAGTCCCAGTGTTGGTAAGACAGACAGCTCTTCCTGTGTCAAGACCAATACCCATGCCAAGGATATTGGATGGGAGAAATCTAGCAAAATGGCAGCAGGGAGAGGTAAGAAGGAAATACCCAGGAAGACTGGAGAAGAGGCAGAAAATGAAAGCAAACCTCTCATATGAGGAGAGAGGTTTGTGAGGTTGAGAGAGCAAGGATGATGTTTTGAGAGAACTGTGTCGTGCACAGGAAACTAAGAGTAACTGAAAACCAACTCGATTTTTTGGTTGTAATTTCTAAAGGAATGTCAAAAAGGACTTATTTTGTAACACATGCTTAAAATTTTTCCGTTTATAAGCGTCTCTTTATGTATTAAGGATAACAAGCCTTTGTCATATATGCTGCAAATGTTTTCCCATTTGTCTTTTACCTTTTGATTCTGTTGTATAGAATTTTTAAATAAACATACATTTTAACATTTTAGATAGTCAAACTTTTTCATTTATGATTATATTTTAATGTTAAGCTTATAACTGCTTTCCTTTATTCAAATTTATACATTCATCAATATTTTTCTAGTTCCATTATTTTATTTTTACATTTAATTCTTTAATCACTTAATTTTATCCACCAATTACCATGTAATCATTTGTAAAATAATCGAAATTTCCTCCAGTTTTAAAGACTCTTTACTACATTCCAAATATTTAAACACTTTGAACTTATTTTGGAGGATTTGTACTCTACTCCCTTAATCTATCATTTATTCCAGCACATGTACAATATTCAGTTAATTTTTGTAGTTTTGTAATATGTTACCTGGTGATATAAACCCTCCCCAATAATTACTATTCCTCTCAGCTTTTACTTGGCTTTTTAAAATATTGAGGTTAAATAAACATAATATAAAGTTAGTCATTTTAACCATTTTGAAGTGTGCAATTCAGAGGCATTAAGTACATTCACAGTGTTGTGCAACCATCGCCATTATCTAGTTCCAAAACATTTTCCTCACTTCAGAAGGAAACCCTGTAACCCATTAGGCAGTCATTCCTTTTTGCTCCCTCTCCCTAGTTCCTGGCAGCCACAAATCTGCTTTCTGTCTCTAATGGATTTCATGTAAGTGGAATCACACATATTTGTCCTCTGTATCTGGCTTATTTCACTTAGCATAATGGTCTCAAGGTTCATCCATGTTGTGTTGTGTATCAGTATCTCATTCCTTCCTATGGCTGAATAATGTTTCATTGTATGGATATACATTTAGTTTATTCATTCAGCAGTTGATGAAAATTTGGGTTGTTTCCACCTTTTGACCAGTGTGGATAGTGCTGCTGTAAACAGTTGCACACAGGTTTTTATTTTAATACCTATTTTCAGTTCTTTTGGTAGTGGAATTGCTGGGTCATATGGTAATTCTATGTTTAACTTACTGAGGAACTGCCAAACTGTTTTCCACAGTAACTGCACCATTTAACATTCCCACTAGCAATGCATAAGTGTTCTGATTTCTTCCACCCTCCTTCCTTCCCTCACTCACTTCTTTTCTCCTTCATTCCTTCCTTTCCTATTATGAATTGAATCTCTTTTTTTCTGTTAAATTTTCTAAATGATTATTGCTGATAAATAGGACATAGTAAGCCATTTTGTTAGTGACCCATTTTGTCCTCCATCTCTGAATTTTTATATTACTGTATAGATCCCAGTAAAATTTAGCACCTGTTTCTATACTGCTTTTTATTACTAACAAGTTGTTTTATGTAGGAAAGTGCTTTCTTCTCAATAATATTTCAAACTCCTCAGGAATATCTATATTGGCTTTTGTATTACCCCCAATTATTTAAGAAGTACCTGTGGACCTTATTATAGATCATCTTGTAAGTTTTATGACAGATACTTTGAAGATAGCCTATGATATAGAATTCTAGGTAACTATATGTTATTGAAGAATTTCTAGAATCACATCTAGTTTAGATCTGGGAAGTAAATAGACTACTGTAATTGGTTTGGAAGTGCAATTAAGAGAGAAAAATCCAAGAGAAAATGAAGAGAAGAATCAATAGAACTTGATCAAAGTGTATCTTTGTTTTTGTACATATTCGCTAATGCACATAGGAAATCATGTATTGAACAAGACTGAAATAGTCTGAGATAATTATGTGTCTTCCCAAATTCTTCTAGTGTCATTAGAAGCTGCAAACTACATGGGGCTTTGGTTTTTCATAAGGCTTTAAAAAAAAAACCAAACCGTCTTAACCTTAGAAGTAACCAAACATCAACATTTTAATACCAACATTAAAGAGCTCTTGAATTTTATTCTTACATGCTCTATCTTATTGAAAAAAATAAATCTTTATATTTAGAAAAAAGCATTTTAAAATTCTGAATCTAACATTTCACCTAATTGTAATAAACCTAAGCATAAACCCTTAGAAGAAGCATAGAATTTTGGTCATGCTGTGTAATTGTGTCCAAAATGACTATTATTTATTATGAATAATATACAACAGGTACAACTGTAAAAACTTACTAACCAATTCACTGCACTAAAGCAAACAGAAATGTTCTTAAATTTAGAACTAAAATTCTATCTTCTTCACTCAAATGAAATAGAACAGAAAGTAGATCTAAAAAAGAATTCCTCCTTACTCTCTTTCTCTTGTTTACTTCCTCTTTTCCCCTCTCTACCTCTCTCTCTGTCTCTGTCTCTCTCTCTCTCACACACACACACACACACACACACACACACACACGCACACACACACTTCTTACTTGAAGTTGCATCTGCTGATTGTGTTATATATTCTTTTTAAACTAAATCTCATATATATTAGTTTTTCTAAGGTAGTATTTCATTGGGAAATCTCCGTAGGAAAAAACAAAAATTGCTAGAGGCACATAAGTTTGAGAAGCACTACTTGCTATATTCCATTCTTGAAAATTCACAGTTCATATTAGTATAGTGAAGTCTTTCAAAAGTCCTACAGAAAAAAAATTTAAATTGGTATATCCCCAATGTATTTGACCATGGTGCCATTTTACACCCAACACCTAACAACACTCACAATATCATAGTAATTAGGATGTGCTTTGTCACCCCATGGTAACAAACTACCCCAAAATATCAGTGACATAACATGAGAAAATTTATTTATCACTCAGTCCACTTATGTAATGTAGTTCAGGAGGAAGTTCCACTTACTGTGTTCACGTGGTGAAGAGTGTGAGTTGGATTTTTCTTTTTCACGCTCACTACAACAATGGTAAAGAAGTTTAGCAAATCATTCACTACTTTAAAAAATTCCTCCAGGGGCTTACCTGGTGGCGCAGCGGTTGAAAGTCCGCCTCCCGCTGCAGGGGACGCGGGTTCGTGCCCCGGTCCGGGAGGCTCCCACATGCCGCGGAGCGGCTGGGCCCGTGAGCCACGGTCGCTGAGCCTGCGCGTCTGGAGCCTGTGCTCTGCAATGGGAGAGGCCACAGCAATGAGAGGGCCGGCGTAACGCAAAAAAAAAAAAAAAAAAAAAAAAATTTCCTCCAGGAAATGACATTCCTCTCTTTCTGTCAAATCTCATTTACTAAGGCAAGTATTATTGCTATGTCCAACTGCCGTGTCAAAGGTGAAGCTTAATTCTACCATGTGCTTCAAAGACGGAGAGCCAAATTCTTTGGTAAACAGCAGGACTACCACAAACACACTTTGGGAAATGCTGGTCTGAAGAAACAGCTTTGATTCCTGTTATTCAGTAACTCAGCAAACAAAACACTTACAAAGTACATAATCCCTGTTAAGTGAATGATCCTGGGATTCGCCCAGTCTGTAAGCAATGCCAACTTGGCTTCTTTGCTTTACCAGGTGCATAGTGTGGTCTGTTCCAGTTGAGTTGCCCCATCTGTAACTCAAACACTGATCTGGGCCCTTTGTTGATGTTAGTTCCTGGCGATTGGTGACCATGCTAATAACATAAAGCAGTCATTCACCATCCTGCTTTGAAAGCTACCAGCATCTCAATGTATTATTTTACCTTCTCAAATCCTTTCTGTTTCTGTCCTTATCCCACAGTCTCTGATGTTATCAACAGAAAGTGCCTATTGTATTTGTCAGTGACCACTGTGTTATAGTGATTTCTATTCATTATAAATTAGCCACATGAAAAATAACATTAAAAACCCTAATGTTCTGTTTCCCTATCTCTAAATTTATAGTTGTGTGCCGGGGGACTTGTGCTGTGCAAGGGGTTCAGACCTGCCATGTGCCTCAGAACTCAGTTTGCTCAGCCCCACCCAAGTCTGACTTAATGTCTGAGGATCCAGTATCCAGGGGTCAAACCCCTGCTGAGGGTTGGAGACTTAAGTCCACCCAGTTTCAACAATGAAGTTTGACATTTAAATGTTTTTAACTTCCCATCCCTTTTAATAATTTTTATGAAACCACCAAAGTTTAGCCCAAGGATCATAAAAGAGCTTCATCACAAGTGATAATTCTGATATGCTGAGAATGCTACTTGAGATGGAATAAGAATTTTGAGGTCAAGAATAGATTCAGCAGAAATGAGTACCATCATTCATTAGTGATGTCTGCATGGCAGTTTTCATGTCACAGATTTGTCAACCTGAGGTCTTTCCAATCTTATGATAAACTTCCATCATCAACATAGCTATCTTGGAACTGGTCCTTTTGTGTTTTCTCTACCTGGAAATGACCAATGTCCCATGTGTCAAAACTCAAAATCCAGAGCAGTAGCAATGGGTGGTCAAAAAGGCATCATGATTTGGATCTGAGTACCTTTGAATGGGGAGTACATTATCTGTGTTTGGCACTCTCACTAACAAGAGATAACTGGTATTATTTATAGTGATTTAATGAGAATTCACACTTAGTCCTTCAAAGTTAAGTAGTTATGTATTGGTGTTCACTTCCCATTAAAATTTTTCTTTAAACATTTTTTTTTTATTCCTCAGAATAAAAATTTACATGCTGACATTTCAGACCTTGTTGGTATAGTTAGAGATAAAAATTACAACCACTTACAAGTACAGTTTATTACAAGGCCCAAAAGTAATCCCAAATCAGACAGCTGCGGTAGATTCTTTTTGAAACCCACTTGCTTCTATTAGATTAATCAATCAACCAGTCTAAAAATGAAGTTTAACCTTTCAGATTTAAATTTCTGGTAATTAATATTCTTTACATATAAATAAATAGAATCTGGGTCCCTTTCAGTTTATTTTAAAACAAGGTCATCTTCAGTGTATGAAAACAGCCAAATCCAGTTATCATATTTTTCAGAATGAGCAAGAACTATGAATTATCCAGTTGCTCTTCTCATATATATATTTGGGCTGGGATTTACACTCATTGTTCTAAATGAAACACACAAAAAATATCACAGTAGATTTAGATGGCAAAATTCTAAGCAAAAGGCTGGATGCTGCTCCATCCCAAATTTGGAGCTCTGCTCTATTTGTCAAAACCAAAAGAGTGAAATAGCATGGTGAAGACCAGCTAGTTGTTCACCAAATTGTTATCCTCTTGCTCCCTGGGTGCACAGTTATATGACATATTCAAGCCTTCCTTGAACTTAGATACAGCTATATGAAACTGAGTTCCGTTCAATAGAATATGGGCAGCAGTGATGCCTGACATTTCCACGCCTGTCCTTTAAAAGATCTCTCCTGTGTACCACCATCCATTCTCTTTTCCCATCCATTGGCTAAATGAGGGAACTCCAAGAACTCAGAGAAGGGAGAAGGTGAAAGAGGCAGAATGCTCTAGGTCCCTGAGTTGCCATTTGGATGAGAAGTGACCAACAACGAGTTGACTATTGACTATTAAATAAACTGTAAATGTGTTAAGGCTCTGAAATTATAGGGTTGTTTCTTGTGTCAGTTAGTCTATTGTGACTAATTCAGCTAGTATGAATGATGGTCTTGATCATATTGTCTTTATTAAAATTCCTGGACAATAAACAAATAAATAATTATCCTCATCAACAAATCACAAAAATAAAAGTGAATACCTACATATGACATAGTAAGGACTGAGCACTTTTCATATGCCAAGCAAAATATAATTTTGTAGTTCCTATGTACAGATCATAAAAATGAAAATCCAGGTGATTGAATAACTGGATCAAGATCAGTCAGTTAATAAATAATAGAGCTAGGACTCAAATCTAACTTTGATTGCAAGATCTACACTGTTAAGCACCAAGATATACTGACTTAGTTCCCACATTCATTCTCTCTCTTTCCTGACAAGTATAGAATCAGTTTAACCTGTCTATTTTATCACTTCAGAGTATGCCTACTGCTTGAAATGACTCATTGCACTTGATATTCCTGAATTCTGAACCTCTCGAAAATTGTCACTTTGAAGTTTACATCTATCACCAAAGATCTTGCTTACAAGCAACATAACCCCCTTGAGTTAAAGTAGAAAAATAGTTTATTGTAAGCTATTAGAAAACTAAAGGAAAGATTCAGGAAGCTTAAAGACTCACATACAAGAACAATCTCCAAATTGCACACTATGCCTCTCCAGTAGAGGCCCTTCTGAGCATAGACAGCTGTTAACACAGTGGACACTGCGTATGTGCATATCATCACTATCCATGTGACATCTTCATTACTGCCTCTGGAATGCCTGATATCTCTCCTCCACTTTCTGCTACTCTCATGAGAATATGGATTCCATGCAACAGCTCCACCTGTTTCTTCCTGATGTTCCCTTCTGAATAAGACTATCTCAGGAGAGTGGCTCCATTTGGGAGAGCCTACTCCTGAACTGGAGGCTGGAAAATGAGTTTTGATTTAACATTAAGTATGTAGGATTGGTCACATCATGTGGCAAATTCCCCAAACATAAAAAGTCTGTTCAAAAGGTGCTCAGTGGCCACAAACATGACATAGGTCCACTAAAATGGCAACCCAAAGTCACATGGAAGCTGAGATTACAGGGGAATAGAAACTATAGACCTTTCAGAAGCAGCTCATTCACAGAAAGAACAGACCAGAAGTCCAGAAAAAAAGCAGCCCAATGAAAGACAGAGCTGCTCTATGATGACATCTACATTTTGGTGAAGCCTGGCTGATCCTTGCTCAAATTGGTTTCCATGTATTTTCATAATACCAAGCTCTCTGCACACTTAAATAGCAAGTTGATACAGACATGCCAGGCAGTGTACGCCTTCAAAATGTTGTCATGAAGAAATTAGACTCTCAGAGAACAGAGGGAAACTTCTGTTTCTAATGGATTTAGGGAGTACTCTTAGATGGTGTTTAAGGCGATTGAGCTTTGACAGCTCACACACTTGGTTAGAATCCTGGCTCTACCGGTTGCTTTATCGCCTCACTATCTTGTAAATTCCATGAAATTATGGGTCATGTCTCATTCAAACTGTTGCCAATTATAGCCCCTCCCTTAACACAGAGCTTAGAAATTCATATTTGTTGAAATAATTCTTTCAACTAGTAGTAGCAAAAAATGAATTTTACTTATTTAGATTAAACAGAATGTACAAGCAACTACTTAGTAATTGGGAAGAATAATGCATTGGACTGCTTGATTTTCAACAACCCATGATTGAATGTATCATTTCTAGAAGGTTTACTTTAGAGAATCAATTTTATATCATTTTTAATTGCCACACATGCACAGATTGGCCTCAAAACACTGTATCATGATTATGACAGCTATAGATCACACTGACTGTGACATTGCTTCCTCTAAGTCCAGAAGCTAGTTACCATATAATATTCACTATCCCTCTCTCTTTCCAATGTATGTGTCCAAACATTGTTTCTTAAGTAGTCAGATTGATCATATTGATTAATCTCCTGGTAGAAAGGATGAAAAAATATTGATTTGCTCTGTAAATCTCAGCTCTAGCTAAAATATCTGGAGTGCTGCTTCCTTGAACTCCATAAGAGCTCTCTTCTCAAACCTCTTCCTTCTTGCTGATTACATCTGCAGATGGAAATCAGGTGTGAAAATCAGTTCAGATGCCGAACAACAGGACAGACGCTGACTCTTATTGAACCCTAATGTTCTCTCATCCTTAATTAAGGCACAAGAACATTTTACCATGAAGAGAGTGACTTAGATTATGGATCCTATTCCTTCTAATGGCATGCATTTCACCCAATTGGGGGATAATACATTTCTTACTGCTTTGCTTTGCAAAGAGCCACTTACACAGTTCTTCCAAGGGAAGAATAAAGAGCATGATTATACTTATAAAGAGCGCTCCATTATCCATGCTACAAAAGAAAGAAGAAGTATACAGCTGTTTCCCCCAAATTATAACATTTTTTTTCACTAAACATTTAAAACCCAAATAAAGAATAGCATTTAAATGCATTAATGACATAGAATCTTATTTTAGAACTAGAATAATCCTTAACATTTGCAGCACAAAAAAAGCAGTTACAAGCACAGGCTTTGGAGTCAGATGACCTGGATTAAGACCCTGACTTTAAATTTATTAGCTGTGTGACCTTAGACAATTACAAAACCTCCTGCACCTCAATATTTGCTTCTGAATAAGGAAAACTGTACAAATAAATATTTTAATAATACTACAAACAGCAAAAATGAGCAAGTTGGACTATATTAAACTAAAAACCTTCTGCATAGCAATGGAAATCATCAACAAAATAAAAAGACAATCTACTGAATGGGAGAAAATATTTGCAAATCATATATCTGATAAGGAGTTAATATCCAAAATATATAAAGAACCAATACAAATCAATAGTAAAAAAACAAACAGTATGATTAAAAAATGGGCAGAGGATCTGAATAGATTTTTTCCAAAGATTGTCAACAGGCGTCTGAAAAGATGTTCAGTGTCATTAATCATCAAGGAAATTCGAGTCAAAACCACGATGAGATATCACCTCACACCTGTTAGAATGTCTATTATCAGAAAGACAAGAAATAAGTGCTGGGGCAGTTGTGGCGAAAAAGGAACACTTGTGCACTGTTATAGGAAAGTAAACTGGTGCAGCCACTACCTTGTCTATCCTGGAGCTTTGAGTTTCGTGACCGTACCGGGACTGGCACCAGCTGGGAGTCCAGATGTGTGGATGGACTGACTCTGTTCTTTTCCATACACTTCTTCCCCATTGCCAGATGTGCACCTGGGGCTACATATCTATTCCTGTCCTATGCTTTTCTTAACCACTCTCTTAACTTTCCAACTACAGTAGTGAAAGAAGCAGAACAGGCCTAAGTGTGAAGAGTTCACAAATTAAAAGGGAGTGATTTTGTTTGTGTTACAGAAGAGAATGAAGTGGGGCTAGGGAGCCGGCAAGGACTGTTTCCACTAGAGAGGGCCATTGAGAGCTCTCTCGTGGTAAGAGGGTGTGGACAAAGGCACAGAGGCAGGAAGAAAATAGCTAATTTATCCATAAATAAATAAATATGGCTGGCAAGGAGATTTTTCACGGATAGTAGTGCAATCTAGAGGTATGAAGGAGGGAGAAAAAGTAGTTATTGAAGGGCCTTGAATCCAGACCGTGGCGTTCAGCCTTTATTCTGAAGACAATTGAACTGCCAATAAAGGTTTCTGTTAAAAGTTGAGTTTGGGAAAGATTGGTCGTTTAGGTATGCAGTTAGGGATGATAAAGAGCTGACCTTTGTAAGCAAAATACAATAAGAGAGAATAAGACATATCCATTCGAGGTCTTGTTTATGATAAATGTGATAAATGAGAGGGAAAAATGTATTACAGAAGCTTATATGAGTAGGTGCCTTAGGAAAGCATTCAGGTAAGTTTGGGAAATATCAGAGTACACAGAACTACCTGATAATTCCAATACTAGATTTTCAGATCCCTTAGGGCATATAAATTATAACATTACCCAAGTGTTGGTCACTGAACACATTTTACATTTTGCCCATGAGTCGCCTATTGCTGACTTCTGGAGCCACAGTTCCAAAGAACATGGTTTGAGAAATGCTGCGTTATTTGTTGACAAAGCTGAAGTTTTTTTATTAGTAGTTTCTAGTCCAGCCTTGGGTTATCAATCTCAGACCTTGTATAAGCATATTTGAATTCAACTTAATATTTTTGTTTCAGAACCATAAATTAGTAGGTTACTGAAATTAACTTAGATGATAATGTTGTAAGAACATTTCATAAAAGTAGGTAGTAATCACAACTGACATGTACACATGTATACAGTATATGCATGTACACATGTGTACATGTGTGCATTTATTTATGTATATGTGTGTTTGTATTCTTTATAATCCATTTAATTCCACAAAAAGCGAGAGCTATTACTTTATGCCTACTTTATGGGGAATGTATTAAATAACAGAACAGTAGGAAAAAAGTATCTTGCTAACAGTTTTCAAAGTCTTTGCTAACAGAGCAAAAAGAATGTACTACTCGCCATCAAAAGGGGTGGTTTGTACTTGCCTTAATATTACTGTCTGTGACTTTGTCAGCAAAATGCACAATTGTAATAAGCAGAATGGTAAAAGTCTGCCATTAGTTTTTTGCAGACTCTCTATCCTTCATCACACCTCCAGAAGATGGGTTTTAAATAGCAGTATACACCATCTAAAACAAGGGTTTGCAACAAGTTTAATTCAGAATACAAAAATGTTTTTCTTTGCCAGAGAAAATATTGACCTCATTTTCAAGTAAGCAAAGAATCGATAATTTATTTATTTACTTTTTGCACACAAGAAAGTCAAGCCATCATCAGTTTCCTGAGAAAGGCTATTATTATAAAACTTTCCCTCCCTCTGAAAACAAAAACAAAATAAAAAACCCAACACTGCCTTATTTCTTATGTTTCAGCAAAATTCAGGGCTGTGTTTCTTCACAGGCACGCGATGTTGCTTTTTTGGCCTCTGTGCTTATACTCATGGAGTCACCTCTGCCAGGAATATTCTCTCCTTCTGTCTTAGTTCATTTGGGTTGCTGCAACAAAACACCACAGACTGGGTGGCTTATGAACAGAAATTTATTGCTCATGGCTCTGGAGCCTGGAAGGCTGAGAGCAGGATGCCACCATGGTTGGGGGATGGTCCTCTTCTGGGGCACAGACTTCTCCTTGTGTTCTCACATGGTGGATCTCTGTGGGGTCTCTTTTATAAGAGCACTAATCCCATTCATGAGGGCTTCACCCTCCTGATCTAATCACCTCTCACCCACCCAGCCCCCAACCTCCTAAACTTGGAGGTCAGGTTTCAACATATGAATTTTTGGGGGAACACATTCTGATCATAACACCATCACACCCTCTTTTTTGTGGCACCTCTTCGTCCTCATTCTCGTGTAGCTCGTCTTGAGAACATTCCCTGAAGCAAATGCAGGGACCCCCAAAATGAGTTATTAACTCAACTGGTTTGGAAAACTTTGCTCCCTCTGCCCCTTACTCCAAGATGACCACCTTCCTCCCCAACCCTTTGGTCAGATAGGCTTAGTTCTCTGATAAACACAAAGAGCACTAGGGCTTCATTATCACCATCAGTAGCCCCTAAATGCGGCTGCATATTGTGCTATAAGATTCTGATTCTGTAAATCAGCAGTGGAGCACAGGAACAAACATGTCACCTGTGGCCCGTGAGGCCTTGTAAACCTGCTTCCTGCTTACCTTGACTTCATGCGGGAATCCAGAACCTGAACCCTAAGTGGTCAGAAGCGAGACCATGAGATCCCAGCTATGCCAGTTGTCACTGTGGGCTGTTAGTTCTCTAAAATTCCAAAATATTTTCTAATGTTTCAGAACATTAGAAACATGTGTTATTCTACAAGAATAAATTAATAGAGAACTGTAACAATTACCCTGCAAATAGTGACCTGAACAGTTCCCTCACCCCTTTGGCATTTATACCCTCTGATGTTTGTCAACAGTGGTCATGCTGCCTCTTCAATGCCATCTGATCAAGCTGTATGTAGGTTAATCTCCCCTCTTCAAACTATTCCTCCAGCTGTTTAAATCATTTCCCTTACTTTCTGTTCCTCTGGCCAATTTGTTCATTTCTGGGAAAGCTGGCACCACATTATTCTAGCTGCAAACTCAGTTGCATTTTAATTAATATTTATTGAATGCTAACTGGGTGCTTGGCCCCATATGAGGCACTAAAAGGGCTCCAGTTGCCATTGATTTACGTGGGGACCCACATGGCCTCTAGCAGCCATGTTCTCCCCAGTCTCAAATTCCCACTGTGTTATTTATCCCTATCATTTTTTTTTGAATTTTATTTTATTTATTTTTTTATACAGCAGGTTCTTATTAGTTATCCATTTTATACATATCAGTATATATGTGTCAACCCCAATCTCCCAATTCATCACACCACCACTCACCACCCCCATCCGCTTTCCCCCCTTGGTGTCCATACATTTGTCTCTACATCTGTGTCTCAATTTCTTCCCTGCAAACTGGTTCATCTGTACCATTTTTCTAGGTTCCACATACATGCTTTAATATACGATATTTGTTTTCCTCTTCTGACTTACTTCATCCTGTATGAGAGTCTCTAGATCCATCCACATCTCTACAAATGACCCAATTTTGTTCCTTTTTATGGTTGAGTAATATTCCATTTATATATGTACCACATGTCTTTATCCATTTGTCTGTTGATGGGCATGTAGGTTGCTTCCATGACCTGGCTATTGTAAATAGTGCTGCAATGAACATTGGGGTGCAGGTGTCTTTTTGAAATATGGTTCTCTCTGGGTATATGCCCAGTAATGGGATTGCTGGATCATATGGTAATTCTATTTTTAGTTTTTTAAGGAACTTCCATACTGTTCTCTATAGTGGCTGTATCAATTTACATTCCCACCAACAGTGCAAGAGGGTTCCCTTATCTCCACACCCTCTCCAGTATTTGTTGTTTGTAGATTTTCTGATGATGCCCATTCTAACTGGTGTGAGGTGATACCTCATTGTAGTTTTGATTTGCATTTCTCTAGTAATTAGTGATGTTGAGCAGCTTTTCATGTGCTTCTTGACCATCTGTATGTCTTCTTTGGAGAAATGTCTATTTAGGTCTTCTGCCAATTTTTGGATTGGGTTGTTTGTATTTTTAATATTGAGCTGCATAAGCTATTTATATATTTTGGAGATTAATCCTTTGTCTGTTGATCCATTTGCAAATATTTTCTCCCATTCTGAGTGTTGTTTTTTCGTCTTGTTTGAAGTTTCCTTTGTTTTGAAAAAGCTTTTAAGTTTCATTAGGTCCCATGTGTTTATTTTTGTTTTTATTTCCATTACTGTAGGAGTTGGATCAAAAAAGATCTCACTGTGATTTATGTCAAAGAATGTTCTTCCTATGTTTTCCTCTAAGAGTTTTATAGTGTCTGGTCTTACATTTAGGTCTCTAATCCATTTTGAGTTTATTTTTGTGTATGGTGTTAGGGAGTGTTCAAATTTCATTCTTTTACATGTAGCTGTCCAGTTTTCCAGGCACAACTTATTGAAGAGACTGTCTTTTCTCCATTGTATATCCTTGCCTCCTTTGTCAAAGATTAATTAACCATAGGTGCATGGGTTTATCTCTGGGCTTCCTATCGTGTTCCATTGATCTATATCTCTGTTTTTGTGTCAGTACCATATTGTATTGATTACTGTAGCTTTGTAGCATAGTCTGAAGTCAGGGAGTCTGATTCCTCCAGCTCCATTTTTTTCCCTCAAGACTACTCTGACTATTTGGGGTCTTTTGTGTCTCCCTACAAATTTTAAGATATTTTGTTCTAGTTCTATAAAAAATGCCATTGGTAACTTGATAGGGATTGCATTGAATCTCTAGATTGCTTTGGGAAGTATAGTCATTTTCACAATATTCATTCTTCCAATCCAAGGACATGGTATATCTCTCCATCTGTTTGTATCATCTTTAATTTCTTTCATCAGTGTCTTATAGTGTTCTGCATGCAGTTCTTTTGTCTCCCTAGGTAGGTTTATTCCTAGGCATTTTATTCTTTTTGCTGCAGTGTAAATGGGAGTGCTTCCTTAATTTCTCTTTCAAAATTGTCATAATTAGTATATAGGAATGAAAGAGATTTCTGTGTATTAATTTTGTATACTACAACGTTACCAAATTCATTGATTAGTTCTAGTAGTTTTCTGGTGGCATCTTTAGGATTCTCTATGTATAGTATCATGTCATCTGCAAAGAGTGACAGCTTTACTTCTTCTACGATTTGGCTTCCTTTTTTTTTTTTTTTTTGCGGTACGCGGGCCTCTCACTGTTGTGGCCTCTCCTGTTGCAGAGCACAGGCTCCAGATGCGCAGGCTCAGCGGCCGTGGCTCACAGGCCCAGCCGCTCCGCGACATGTGGGTTCCTCCCGGACCGGGGCACAAACCCGTGTCCCCTGCATCAGCAGGCAGACTCTCAACCACTGCGCCACCAGGGAAACCCCTTGGCTTCCTTTTATTTCTTTTTCTTCTCTGATGGCCATGGCTAGGACTTCCAAAACTATGTTGAATAATAGAGGTGAGAGTGGATATCCTTGTCTTGCTCCTGATCTTAGAGGAAAGGTTGTCAGTTTTTCACTATTGAGAATGATGTTTGCTGTGGGTTTCTCATATATGGCCTTTATTATGTTGAGGTAGGATCCCACTATGCCCACTTTCTGGAGAGTTTTTTTTCATAAATGGGTGTTGAATTTTGTCAAAGGTTTTTCTGCATCTATTGAGATGATCATATGGTTTTTATTCTTCAATTTGTTAATATGGTGTATCACATTGATTGATTTGCATATTTTGAAGAATTCTTGCATCCTTGGGATAAATCCCACTTGATCATGGTGTATGATCCTTTTAATGTGTTGTTGGATTCTGTTTGCTAGTATTTTGTTGAGGATTTTTGCATCTCTATTCATCAGTGATATTGGTCTGTAATTTTCTTTTTTTGTAGTATCTTTGTCTGATTTTGGTATCAGGGTGATGGTGGCCTCATGAAATCACATTGGGAGTGTTCCTTCCTGTGCAAATTTTTGGAAGAGTTTGAGAAGGATGGGTGTTAGCTTTTCTCTAAATGTTTGATAGAATTCACCTGCAAGCCATCAGGTCCTGGACTTTTGTTTGTTGGAAGATTTTTAATCACAGTTTCAATTTCATTACTTGTGATTGGTCTGTTCATATTTTCTATTTCTTCCTGGTTCAGTCTTGGAAGGTTATACCTTTCTAAGAATTTTCCATTTATTCCAGGTTGTCCATTTTATTGGCATAGAGTTGCTTGTAGTAGTCTCTTAGGATGCTTTGTATTTCTGTGGTGTCTGTTGTAACTTCTTTTTCATTTCTAATTTTATTGATTTGAGTCATCTCCTTTTTCTTGATGAGGCTGGCTAATGGTTTATCAATTTTGTATATCTTCTCAAAGAACCAGCTTTTAGTTTTATTGATCTTTGCTATTGTTTTCTTTGTTTCTATTTCATTTATTTCTGCTCTGATCATTATGATTTCTTTCCTTCTGATAAATTTGGGTTTTGTTTGTTCTTCTTTCTCTAGTTCCTTTAGGTGTAAGGTTAGATTTTTTATTTGAGATTTTTCTTGTTTCTTGAGGTGGCTTGTTTTGCTATAAAGTTTCCTCTTAGATTGCTTTTGTTTCATCTCATAGGTTTTGGATCGTCGTGTTTTCATTGTCATTTGTCTCTAGATAGTTTTTGATTTCCTCCTTGATTTCTTCAGTGATCTCTTGTTTATTTAGTAACGTATTGTTTAGCCTCCACGTGTTTGCGTTTTACGTTTTTTTCCCTGTAATTGATTTCTAATCTTATAGTGTTGTGCTCAGAAAAGACGTTTGACATGATTTCAATTTTCTTTAATTTACTGAAGCTTGATTTGTGACCCAGGATGTGATCTATCCTGGAGAATGTTCCATTCGCACTTGAGAAGGAAGTGTAATCTGCTGTTTTTGGCTGGAATGTTTTATAAATATCAATTAAATCTACCTGGTTTATTGTTTCATTTAAAGCTTGTGTTTCCTTATTAATATTCTGTTTGGATGACCTGTCCATTGGTGTAACTGAGGTGTTAAAATCCTCTACTATTATTGTGTTACTGTTGATTTCCTCTTTTATAGCTGTTAGCAATTGCCTTATGTATTGAGGTGCTCCTATGTTGGGTGCATATATATTTATAATTTTTATATGTTCTTCTTGGATTGATCCCTTGATCATTATGTAGTGTCCTTCCTTGTCTGTTGTAACATTCTTTATTTTAAAGTCTATTTTATCTGAGTATTGCTACTCCAGCTTTCTTTTGACTTCCATTTGCATGGAATATTTTTTTCCATCTCCTCACTTTCAGTCTGTATGTGTCCCTAGGTCTGAAGTGGGTCTCTTGTAGACAGCATATAGATGGGCCTTGTTTTTTTTATCCATTCAGTAAGCCCGTGTCTTTTGCTTGGAGCATTTAATCCATTCACGTTTAAGTTAATTATCGATATGTATATTCCTAGTACCATTTTCTTAATTGTTTTTGGTTTGTTTTTGTAGGTCCTTTTTTTCTCTTGTTTTTCCCACTTAGCATTTGCTGTAAGAGCTGGTTTGGTGGTACTGAATTCTCTTAGCTTTTGCTTCTCTGTAAAGCTTTTGATTTCTCCATCAAATCTGAATGAGATCCTTGCTGGGTAGAGTAATCTTTGTTGTAGTTTCTTCCCTTTTGTCACTTTAAATATGTCATGCCACTCCCTTCTGGCTTGTAGAGTTTCTGGTGAGAAATCAGTTGTTATCATTATGGGACTTCCCTTGTGTGTTATTTGTCATTTTTCTCTTGCTGCTTTCAATAATTTTTCTTTGTCTTTAATTTTTACCAGTTTGATTACTATGTGTCTCAGTGTGTTTCTCCTTGGGTTTATCCTGTATGAGACTCTTTGCGCTTCCTGGAGTTCTGTGGCTATTTCCTTTCCCATGTTAGGAAACTTTTCGACTATAATCTCTTCAAATATTTTCTTGGGTCCTTTCTCTCTCTCTTCTCCTTCTGGGACCCCATAATGTAAATGCTGTTGCCTTTAATATTGTCCCATAGGTCTCTTAGCCTGTCGTCATTTCTTTTCATTCTTTCTTCTTCATTCTGTTCTGCAGCATTGAACGCCACCATTCTGTCTTCCAGATTACTTATTTGTTCTTCTGCCACAGTTATTCTGGTATTGATTCCTTCTAGTGTATTTTTCATTTCAATTATTGTATTGTTCATCTCAGTTTGTTTGTTCTTTAATTCTTCTAGTTCTTTGTTAAACATTTCTTGCATCTTCTTGTTCTTTGCTTCCATTCTTTTTCCGAGGTCCTGGATCATCTTCACTATCATTATTCTGAATTTTTTTTTCTGGAAGGTTGCCTATCTCCACTTCATTTAGTTGTTTTGGGGGGTTTTACCTTGTTCCTTCATCTGGTACATAGCTCTCTGCCTTTTCATCTTGTCCATCTTTCTGTGAATGTGGTTTTTGTTCCACAGGCTGCAGGATTATAATTCTTCTTGCTTCTGCTGTCTGTCCTCTGGTGGATGAGGCTATCTAAGAGGTTTGTGCAAGTTTCCTGATGGGAGGAACTTGTGGTGGGTTTAGCTGGCTGTTGCTCTGGTGG